>NW_022589714.1:37460713-37517609 GCF_004348235.1 Phoca vitulina | reverse complement strand
GGAACCTCCATGCTGTTTTCCAGAGTGGCTGCACCAGCTTGCATTCTCACCAACAGTGTAGGAGAGTTCCCCTTTCTCTGCATCCTCGCCAACATCTGTCTTTTCCTGCCTTGTTAATTTTAGCCCTTCTGACTGGTGTGAGGTGGTATCTCATTGAGGTTTTGATTTGTATTTCCCTGATGCCGTGCGATGTTGAGCACTTTTTCATGTGTCTGTTGGCCATTTGGATGTCTTCCTTGCAGAAATATCTGTTCATGAATTCTGCCCATTTCTTGATTGGATTATTTGTTCTTTGGGTGTTGAGTTTGATAAGTTCTTTATAGATTTTGGATACTAGCCCTTTATCTGATATGTCATTTGTCATATGTCATCTTCTCCCATTCTGTTGGTTGTCTTTTGGTTTTGTTGATTGTTTCCTTTGTTGTGCAAAAGCTTTTTATCTTGATGAGGTCCCAATAGTTCATTTTTGCCCTTGCTTCCCTTGCCTTTGGCGATGTGTCTAGGAAGAAGTTGCTTTGGCTGAGGTCGAAGAGGTTGCTGCCTGTGTTCTCCCCAAGGATTTTGATGGGTTCCTGTCTCACACTTAGGTCTTTCATCCATTTTGAGTCTATTTTTGTGTGTGGTGTGAGGAAATGGTCCAGTTTCATTCTTCTGCATGTGGCTGTCCGATTTTCCCAACACCATTTGTTGAAGAGACTGTCTTTTTTCCATTGGGCATTCTTTCCTGCTTTGTCGAAGATTACTTGACCATAGAGTTGAGGGTCCATTTCTGGGCTCTCTATTCTGTTCCATTGATCTATGTGTCTCTTTTTGTGCCAGTACCATACTGTCTTGATGATGACAGCTTTGTAATAGAGCTTGAAGTCCGGAATTGTGATGCCACCAGCTTTGCTTTTCTTTTTCAACATTCCTCTGGCTATTCGAGGTCTTTTCTGGTTCCATACAAATTTTGGGATTATTTGTTCCATTTCTTTGAAAAAACTTGATGGTATTTTGATAGGGATTGCATTAAATGTGTAGATTGCTCTAGGTAGCATAGACATTTTCACAATATTTGTTCTTCCAATCCCATGAGCATGGAACGTTTTTCCATTTCTGTGTGTCTTCCTCAATTTCTTTCATGAGTATTCTATAGTTTTCTGAGTACAGATTCCTTGCCTCTTTGATTAGATTTATTCCTAGGTATCTTATGATTTTGGGTGCAATTGTAAATGACATTGACTCTTAAATTTCTCTTTCTTCTGTCTTGTTGTTGGTGTATAGGAATGCCACTGATTTCTGTGCCTTGATTTTATATCCTGCCACTTTGCTGAATTCCTATATGAGTTCTAGCAGTTTTGGGGTGGAGTCTTTTGGGTTTTCCACATAAAGTATCATATCATCTGTAAAAAGTGAGAGTTTCACTTCATCTTTGCCAATTCGGATACCTTTTATTTCTTTTTGTTGTCTGATTGCTGAAGCTAGGACTTCTAGTACTATGTTGAATAGCAGTGGTGATAGTGGACATCCCTGCCGTGTTCCTGACCTTAGGGGAAAAGCTCTTAGTTTTTCCCCATTGAGAATGATATTCGCTGTGGGTTTTTCATAGATGGCTTTTATGATATTGAGGTATGGACCCTACACTGTGAAGAGTTTTAATCAAGAAAGGATGCTGTACTTTGTCAAATGCTTTTTCTGCATCTATTGAGAGGATTGTATGGTTCTTGTTCTTTCTTTTATTAATGTATTTTATCACATTGATTGATTTGAGGATATTTAACCAAACTTGCAGCCCAGGAATAAATCACACTTCATCATGGTGAATAATCCTTTTAATGTACTGTTGGATCCTATTGGCTAGTATTTTGGTGAGAATTTTTGCATCCATCTTCATCAGGGATATTGGTCTGTAGTTCTCCTTTTTGATGGGGTCTTTGTCTGGTTTTGGGATCAAGGTAATGGTGGCCTCATAAAACGAGTTTGGAAGTTTTCCTTCCATTTCTATTTTTTGGAACAGTTTCAGAAGAATAGGTATTAATTCTTCTTTAAATGTTTGGTAGAATTCCCCTGGGAAGCCATCTGGCCCTGGGCTCTTGTTTGTTGGGAGGTTTTTGATTACTGCTTCAATTTCCTTACTGGTTATGGGTCTGTTCAGGTTTTCTATTTCTTCCTGGTTCAGTTTTGGTAGTTTATATGTCTCTAGGAATGCATCCATTTCTTCCAGATTATCTAATGTGCTGGCATATAGTTGCTCATAATATGTTCTTATAATTATTTGTATTTCTTTGGTGTTGGTTGTGATCTCACCTCTTTCATTCATGATTTTATTTATTTGGGCCATTTCTCTTTTCTTTTTGGTAAGTCTGGCCAGGGGTTTATCAATCTTATTAATTCTTTCGAAGAACAAACTCCTAGTTTTGTTGATCTGTTCTACTGTTCATTGATTTTTTCTCTGATCTTTATTATTTCTCTTTTCCTGCTGAGTTTAGGCTTTATTTGCTCTGCTTTCTCCAGCTCCTTTAAGTGTAGGGTTAGGCTGTGTATTTGAGACCTTTCTTGTTTCTTGAGAAAGGCTTGTATTGCTATATACATTCCTCTTAGGACCGCTTTTGCTGCACCCCAAAGATTTTTGAACAGTTGTGTTTTCATTTTCATTTGTTTCCATGAATTTTTTAAATTCTTCTTTAATTTCCTGGTTGACCCATTCATTCTTTAATAGGATGGCATTTACCCCAGAGGAAGAAAAACTTATGTTCACACAAAAACCTGTCCATGAATGTTTATGGGAACTTTATTCAAAATGGTCCCAAACTGGAAATGACCCCTATATCCTTCAGTGAGTGAATAGTTAAACTGTAATTTATGCTGGTACCATGGAACTTATTCAGCAATAAAAAGCAACAAATTGTTGACACATGCAACAACCTGGATGACTCTCTAGAGCATTAACCTCTAGTGAAAAGCACCAATTCAAAAAAGTTATATACTATGTGATTCCATTTATGCAACATCTTGAAATGTCCATCAGTGGTTGCTAAGGGTTAAGGAGGGGTTGCTGGTAAGAAGGAAATGGATGAAGCTGTAAAAGGGAACATGAGGGATTCAGTGGTGATGAAAATATCTTAGTATCAATA
Organism: Phoca vitulina; assembly: GCF_004348235.1. Lineage (NCBI taxonomy): Eukaryota > Metazoa > Chordata > Mammalia > Carnivora > Phocidae > Phoca > Phoca vitulina. The sequence goes on along the minus strand of NW_022589714.1, from coordinate 37,514,496 downwards.
TTCTATTTGTGATATTGTACTATAGTTTTGCAAATTGTTACCACAGGGGGAAACTGGGTAAAGGGTACAAGGACTCTCTCTGTATTACTTCTTACAGCTGCCTATGCCAACCTATAATACTTCAAAATATGATGTTTAATTAAAAAGGGGAGTTATGGGACGCCTGGGTGGCTCAGTCATTAAGTGTCTGCCTTCGGCTCAGGTCATGATCCCAGGGTCCTGGGATCGAGCCCCATATCAGGCTCCCTGCTCGGCGGGAAACCTGCTTCTCCCTCTCCCACTCCCCCTGCTTGTGTTCCTTCTCTCACTGTGTCTCTCTGTCAAATAAATAAATAAAATCTTTAAAAAAAAGGGGGTAGTTATGAGATGCCTAGGTGGCTCATTCGGTTAAGCGACTGACTCTTGATTTTGGCTCAGGTCATGATCTCAGGGTCATGAGATCAAACCCCAGAGCAGGCTCTGTGCTCAGCGTGGAGTCTGCTTAAAGGTTCTCTCTCTCCTTCTCCCTATGCCCCTCCTCCACCCCTACTCGCATGCTCTCTCTCTCTCTCTGAAAATAAGGGTGGAGTTATATGGTGAAAAGTAAATGTTCCATCTATCATTGTCTCCTGGTCATCCACACTCTTTCCAAGAGCAAATTTCCTGTGTATCTGTTTAGAAAATTCTATGAATATACAAACTCAGGCAAGAATATATTTATCGTATTTAATATAATATATAATATTAATACATAACATAACATATATAATATTTCACTGTAGTTATTATCTTTATTGTGAGTTGAACATCCTTTCATATAAGGGTGATTGTATTCTTTTTCCTGTGAACTGTTCTTACCTTTAGCCTATTTTTCTCTTTGAGTCAGTCTTTTTTTTTTTTTTTTCCCAGTAGCAACTTTTAGGGATTTTATTATATATTGAAGGAATTAACTTTTTATGACATGAGTGGCAATTATGGTTTTTTGCATAGTTTGTCTTTAATTATCTGACTTTTTGCAGGGTTATTTTTTCTGCACAGAAATTTTTAAATTTTAATTTGTCAAATGTATTAATTTTTCTTTTTGTGGCTTCTGCATTTTATGTTACACAGAATGGCCTTTCCTCCTCCAAAACTATTTTGTAAATTTGCCACATTTCTTTTTAATAGTTTTATGATTTTATTTTTCATCAGGGATCTGGGCTTGTTCTGCCCTTCTCTAGAAGCACCCTTATTGTGTGGGCTTTGGTCTTTTGGGTCATGGGATGGCTGTGAGCTTCCAGGCATATCAAGTCCACTTTCTGAGAAGCAGGCAGGGGGAGGAAAAGAAACAAATGAATGAAACAGTCAGGCTGTTGAATCTGTTCCTTAGAAAAAGCTTTCTAGGAAGTCCCAGTGATCACTTTCTGCTTACACTCATTGGCCAGAACTGAGCCAGATGGCCACTCCCAACTTCACGGGAGTCTGGTGACAAGAATAATCTTAGCTGGGTACCTTGATATCCCCCTCCCCAAATTGAGGTTCTGTTAGTAAAGAAGAAAGTAAGAGCAATATTAGGTATGAAGCTGGCAGTGCTGTCCCCAGACTCCTTGCATGACACACGGTGCATTTCCTGGCTCCCTCCTTGTCTCCACACGTGTGTGTTTGCACTGCTTACCTGACTTCCAGCACCAGCTGTAACCAACAAGTAGTCTGATGTAAGTCTGCTTCGACTTCCTTTATAAAAACTATCTTCTCGGGCACCTGGGTGGTTCAGTCGGTTAAGCATCTGCCTTCGGCTCAGGTCATGATCCCAGGGTCCTGGGATCGAGCCCCGAGCCCTGTATTGGGCTCCTTGCTTAGTGGGGAGCCTGTTTCTCCCTCTCCCTCTGTCAAATAAATAAATAAAATCTTAAAAAAAAAAACAAAAACAACTATCTTGTCTTCCAGAAGCTTTAAAGCTTTTTTCTTTATTTTTTAAAATTCTGAAATCTCCCCTACCCCTAGTTGGGATCCTTTTAGACATTCTGCTGAGATTTAATGGGCCCCTTCCAATCTGGAGATTCCTATCATTCTTCAGCCCAAGGGAGGTTCATCCCCCCCTCTTTTTTTATTGTTTTCTCCTCTCCTTTGTCCCTGTTCTCTCTTATAATTCTTATTGGACATACACTGGATCTAGTAGCTTTTTCTTCTGTGTCTCCTAACTCACCTATCATATTTTCCATCTCTTTGACTTGTTGCTTTGCAGTATGAGATGTTTGTAGGTTGTTTATAGATCAATTTATAGGTGTTCATAGATCAGTAATAAATTCCAGACACTCACCTTGGTCTTTAGTCTACACTATTTTATTGTTGATATGATGGTTTTATTTTGAAAATTATTATTTTTTAATTTCCTGAAATCTTTTCTTGTTCTTTAAATGCTTCTTTCTTTTTAAAGATGTTTTATTTATTAATTTGAGAGAGAGAGAGAGAGTGAGCAGGAAGGAGAGGGAGAGAGAATCTGAAGCAGACTCCACACTGAACACCGAGCTCAGCCTGGGGCTCAATCCCAGGACGTTGAGATCACGACCTGAGCCCAAACCAAGAGTCTGACACCTAACCTACCGAGCCACCCAGGAGCCCCTAAATGCTTCTTTCTTGCAGTAGCTTGCTCTTGATTTCTGAATGCATTATCTTCTTCAAACTCTGCAGATACTAATTATACTTCTGAAAAACATCACTTCCATTCTCGGAATTACAGTTGATCTCTTTATTCACCGGATTCTTCTCTTTTATGGAATCGGCTTTTCTTCAGCGTTGGGTGATCCTTGGTTGTAGGGTTCCTCTGCTTTTGTTCAGAGCTGTCTGCCTCATGGGCCTCTCCCATGAAGAGGACAGGCCGCTTGCTGTGTTGACCTGGACAGAGCACGGGCTTCCCCATAGGGTACCTGAGCATGGAGGAGGCTGGAGAACCCAGAGGGGCAAAATAAAGCGGGCTTCAGTTGGGGGATATTGCCTTTCAGTATATTTTACTCCTGGATGGAGCTGCCTTTTTGTTTCTCGAAGAATCTAATGGGGATGATGGCTACAGTTACCAGATGATTTATTTTAATATGGTCTCAGACTCAGACCCACACCTGGATCCTTCCCAGGCAGAACACCTATTGTCTTCAGGGATCAACTCTCAGGTTTTATTCTGGGGGCAAAAGTTGCCACCAGATGTAAGGTATTGTAGGAGGGGGTGAAGTCTCACTGCCTCAAGTGTTTAGAATACAGTTTTAAAATAATAAATACCCTGATGATGACTAAAAGTTCCTCAACAGAATCTGAAGGCCTAGTGAAATGACTGATGCTTATAATTAGAACCATCATGATTCATTGCTTACAGTTTATATTATGTTGAGAATTTTTTGTTTAAGAAGTTAGAGTAGTGTGTATTTTCTTTAAGAAAATTTTGTGATCTCGGTTAAAATATATAACTTTAAAGGGGTGAGCTTTACTTATTTGGCAAATGTACTAACAATAATGTCAGATAAATGACGCATTAATCTGACTACAGCTGTGTGTGTGTGTGCATCTGCGTGTGTGTGTGTGTGTGTGTACATGAACGAGTTATAGTTAACTTGGCTTCACTTAGCTTGGTCAACAGTCAGGCCTATTCTTCAATTACCTGTTAGGTGTTCAGCTCTGAGCTAAGTGCTGTGAGTAATTTCTAAGAAACAGAAAAGGGGAACAGAGGCTCCAGGCCATATGCTTTTCATAATCTGGTAGCACATTCATTATTCAGTTATGTTTATATTTCTATTATGAACTTCTTAGCTTGAATAAGATTCTTTGTCTTAATGAGATATTTTAGATATTTACACACACTTGAGAAATAAGTGTACAATTTGTTTTAAACTAAGGAATCATCACTATTCCAAATATATGATTCTAATTATCAGTAGAAATGTATGCATGACCCTAATTAATTAAATGTCCAATTACTTTCCCTTGTTTAACACCATTAGCCTAAATAAAACTTTTTGTAACATATAAACATATGTATAGCATAAATTATTATGTCTTCATTGTGGATGGGCTTTTGTGTATATGTTGTATGTATGTATATATGTGTGTGTGTGTGTATAAGTACGTACATATATATATATTCTTTTTTTTTACAGAGAAGAGACTCAATATAATGCCCTGATTAGGTGAATCATATGACCATAAGGAATACATGGATTTATAAAACTTCATGCGGATTTATTGATAGATTTTATGATTCAAGCTTTGGTCCCATCTTAAGAACTGATATTTCCCCTAATCTATCACCAATTTTAGTTTTGTTTATTTTGCCCAATCTATATTTATTAATACTATTGAAAAACACAAAATAATTAATATTAACATTGTTGACGAACCAAAATTTTTACATCACATAAAAATGTGTGTTTAAAAGTTTATAACCTTTGGCTTCTAAACCAACTGAAACTCATTGACTTTTTTTCTTTCTGTCACCAGCGTTCAAAGGTGAAGTCTGGAAATCGTTTTGAATCTTTCACAGCAGAGGTCTCTATAGGGACAGATGACACACTCCAATTAGGGTCGGTTTATGAGAGTTTATTTGTAAGGCCTTATTCCACAGGTACCGGTGACAGGTAGAGGCACCTCGAGAGAGAGAGACACACCCGAGAGCCAGAAGCAGCAGAGCCTTTGCCACCCCTAGGCCTGGAGGGGGAAGAAGTGAGGAAAGGTTATCAGAACCAGAAAGGAAGGGATTTCTGAGAGAGAGAGAGAGAGAGAGAGACAGGGGCGTGGCAGCCCAGGGCAACCTCACAGGGAGGGAACTGAACAAATAAATTTCCTAGGATACCTAGAATAAATAGAATAAGTTTCCAGAACCCACTCTCTTCATCCCCGCCTAGTCCCTGTCAGGGTTCCCCACTGACCCCGTGGGCAGCAGAAGGCCCAGGAGTCTGTTGGTTGGGTTTATACAGGCCTAAGTCTCTGGGGTCAGAGAGCAGGGTGAGATGGCTAGGGAGGGTCAGAAGCACATTCACAACTCGTGTGTGTGTACAGGGGAAGTGTATACGTGGGGAGGAGGCATGCACAGTTATATATGTATCAGAGGTGATCTTCCAAGACTGAGGCTTAGTTTGGCACAAAATTCAAAGGAGGTAAACAAGGGAAACTCTACTGGATCAATAAAGATCTCAAAGGTTGTAAATGTCTTACAGATAAGGAATACAATGTAGGAATCTTCAAAAGTTAGGGGTGGACAGGACCTTACAAATCTTACAATTCTTCCATTTTGCAGGTGGTGATGAGGCCCAGAATGATGAATTGGCATCGTGGTTCTGTGCCACATAGAGGCCATCCCAGATGAGGACCCAGGCCTCCTGACTCCCTAACTTTCCTTCTTTCCATCCCACACAGCTTCCATTCTTCTCTAAACTCTGTTGACTGTCCAGTGCACTGGATCCCATGAAATGTAGATGGTTGGCCTGTTAATACACCCAGGCCGTATGCTTCTGCTTTCCTCTGGCTTTATTCTCTTGCCAATCTCGAACCAGGTTATGGTGCTTTGTATGTAGCCCTACGAAGCCGATCTGCAGAGCATCCCTGAAGAATGCAGATTTTACTGGAAATTAAAGAGGAGGCAATAAAAATCTGCGTTCGACCTCTATGATCTGCCCCAAAGTTACTCTTAGGCTATGCATTCTCCCTTTCTCCTGACCCTCCCAGATCTACTTCTTCGTCCCTTTCGTTCAGCTCTTCATTCTCTCTCTCTCTCTCTACCTCTCGGTCTCAATCACACACACACACACACACACGCACACACACACACACACCTGCCTCAATCCAATTTTTCAGTATTTTTCAAACTGTGGGTTGGTTATAAACCAAGAGTGGGTTGTGAAATCAATTTAGTGGGTGAGAACAAATATTTTTTTAAAAACGAAATAAAAATTTTAAAAAGTGAAATAAAAAGTGTGTGCGATGGGGGGAGTTGTAGCATAAAACGCATTTCTTATTATGAGTCATAGTGAGAAAAGATCAGAAAATGTTGTCCTTTATCATACTGCCACCGATATGTGAAAGCCCATTATTCTGAGAATGATAACATGGGGCTCAGTTTACTAAAGATCATCTAGTTTCTAGGATTCACTCTCTATAGGAGACGTGGAGGGGGGCAGAAATGACAGATAACAAATAATATTTTCCTGTCACATATGTAAATGCACCCATCAGTTAATGAGCAGCAACTGAATTTTTTAGGTTGTTGTTGAAGGGGATGTGGAAAATTCCCTATCCCTGAAGAGTATGGGGCAAGACTAAAGATCTGTACTGTCCTCCATGATGAGTAAATAGGGAGTAGGGGGTCAGGGGCTGGTCAGAGTGGGAGGGGGCACCTGAGGAGCATCCCAGAGGGAGGACCAAGCCATGTAGCTTTAGAGGGATTCCTCTTGGATATGGAATAAGAGCTCCGATGGTTGTTTAATTCAGGGAAGGAGATTCTGTGGATATCCAGGAGTATCACTTGGGTTATACAAGCTTTGCCTTCTCTACATTTTTTAATACAAATTGACCTTCAGTTCTGACTCTTTTACTTCAGAAAAAGATTCTATGATGGCAGGAGAAGGCAGAGAAGGCAGTTTTAAATGTGGAGGAATCCCTCTAAAGCCCGAGACACTGACAAGGTAACTAAGGAGCTGGCTGGGACCCCTCAGGAAGGCACTCTTCATGTCATCATATATGTTCTCAGGTTTTTTAAAGAACCGAGTTATATTTTCTTAATGTCCAAATTGTTAGAACATGAGTCCATGCCTGTATACTTGCTGGACACAAACCACCCCCAAATGTCCCTCAGATGCTGTGTTCTGAACAAATCCTCCAGTTTTATCTTCTCATCTTGCTTCTGGCTCAGTGCAGAACATTCTGAGATTGCCTTTCTGCTATCTCATCCAGGTATCTGCTGTTGATGACCCAGCAGCACCATCAGGATGGGATGCTGCTCACCTCAAGTTCACAAGAACATGGAAACTTGTTCTTGATCTTTACTAGCATTACTGAAAACCCAGATATACCTTCTTGAAACCTGTAGGGCTTCATAACTGCTGCCTTGCATACTTGCTGCCTAGAAATGGACCACCTCTCTACATTGTCATTGCTATTAGCGCCTTCCATTGTCTCAGGGAGAGCCAATTTCCACCACTGGAATGGATCCAGTCTATCTATGTCTTAGAGTCTGGGTCCAGTGAACTTTAGCCTCCAAAAGAAACAAGAAAACCTACCTTCCAGGCCAAAGTGTGTCCCTCATTTCTTCCATTATTCTAACTTCTTTCCAGTGAGAGTATCAGGTCCTCTTGGGAAAATTTCACTTATATACACCTAAACGGATAATATCAAAATAGTACTATATTGGTGTACTTCACGAAGTCTGGGTTATCCTGTCTTATCCATTGTCACCTTGGTAAAACTTTCTAGAAATGGTCATTCATACTCACTGAATGGTTGAAGTTGCCTGCAAAATGACTTTACTAGGTACCATCCCTCTGCATTCCTCCTCATTTCATTCCCCTTTGTACCCCTTCATTTTCTTCTCTTGCTTTGCAAACTATCAATATCATTCCCCTTCTCTATTCTACTAGGTCTACAGACTCATTGAGTCTTGTTGATATAGACTAATTCAACACATATATTTTTGGACATTTATTGTGTCCTAGTTACTGCTGCCAGACTACACAGTTTGCTCCTTCAGCAGGGAGAATTCATAAACTCATCTCGCCATTGTACCATGCATTCAATGGCCCATGTCTGGAAGCTGCCCAAAGGGAAACAAACATGGAGGAAGATCAGAGTCTCTAAGCCTGTGAGGGCTGCTAGAGATTTGTCTTCATTCCAAATGGCAGGAATAAAATCCATCTGGGCAGGGTGTCTTAGGAAGCTACAATAAACTAGAAGTAGCATATTCATGTAGATTTTATGGGATTCCAGAGTGAGGCCATGAACGAGTGTTTATTTTTAATCCCCCTCACAAGGGTCATTTTAATTAAAGTCTTAAGTTAAAGGCAGTTAGTGAGTTTATCAGCCTAACATCTGACCTAACGTATCTTCTGTTTCTTTGCAGGGCCATGAAATTCTTCATGCTCTGGGAGTTTTGTTTTCCTGTACCCTTTGACATAGAGCTTTCATTGAGAAGGGGGACCTGAAGAAAGAAGTGGTGCCGTGAGTAGCCCCACCCTAGGGGGAGCAGCTCATGAACAGGGGAAGCGCCCTGGGTGAGTCAAGGAGCTGCCATTTAGCTGACAAGAGGCTTACTGTAAAGCATGGAGGTAAAGGGAATTTCAAGGGAGGGGGAATGAATTGCCAGAAACCTGTCCTTTCCAAGCGTGTCCTAATTTCTAGTTTGACTTGTCTAAACTTTGATGCTGGACCAGCAACTGCCCAGCTCAAGCCTTTCCCACTGTGTCCATCAGTGAAGGGAGAGTTGAAAAATCACCTGGGGGAAAAAAGTTATTAGGAATAATGAGAAAGCATTGGGACAAATTTGGTCCAAACTTCACGATTTCTGAGTTTCAAGCTGAGTTCAAATCTTCTGGGGCTCAGCTTTTTTTGTCTTGGCAAACCACAACATCCTTTTTCTAAGAAAGGAGCTTTAAGAAAGACTTCTTGACCATCAAATAGCTGTTAGAAAACAACATTTTGATGAGTTAAGTGTAAATGAATCAGAAACATGTGGATTAGATTTACCTCAAAGTCCAAGTGGGTTTGCAGGGAGAGGAGGAAAAGGCTTAGGCAGAATCACACTTGGTGCTTTGCTGAAGCTTATATGAATGAAAAATAGGTTTGAGGGGTCATCAACTGCCAACACTAGGAGGCTGTGGTTGGTCCCATGTGTATTGTTGTCATTGTTGTTATTATTATTATTGATTGTGTATGTGGGCATTTATTTTGTATTATTTCTTTTTCTTTTTTATGCTTATTGCTTAGACCCTGTCTATGAAGTGAACTGCCCAGCATGCAGAAGGGTCAGTGGCTAAACTGGGCTTAGGACACAGAATTGCTTTACCACTGAATGCTTCTTTGTCTCTCTAAACATATGAGAAGAGAATGTATAAAAAAGGTCCTTACATTGTTTAAAAAGGGGTTTGTTTAGATATTATGGGAGGCTTTTCAATGTGAAAATTACCTACCTTCCATGACTCAAGAAGCCTAGTGGCCTCCCAAAGTATTATGGAAGTAAAAGGAAATTTCCGGGGAGAAGAGGTATATTGATGGAAAGATTAAGTAATGTAGAAGTGGTTATACTAAATGGTCTTTGATATTCCTTCCATTCTCCCTCACCCATTCACCACCCAATCTCCAAACCCTCCTGCATCTATGCTCTGAGTCCTTTCTATCTTTCAATGGGGAAAGTGTTCTTCACTCCAGCAAAGACCAATCAATCCCCCTACTTGTACTCTAGACCTGCACTTTCCAATATGGTAGCCACCATCCACAAGGTGCTATTGAGTGTTTGAAATGAATCTAGTCTGAATTGAAGTGAGCTCTAACTATAAAATACTTAGTATGAAAAAGGAATATAAAATATCTTAGTAATAATTGCATGTTGAAATGGTATTTTGAGTATGTTGTATGAAACAAAATATATTATTGAAATTAATTTTACTTCTTTCCCTTTTATGTTTTCTAATGTGGTTACTAGGAAATTTAAAACTATATGTGAAGCTTGCATTATGCTCTAGACCCAACAGTCCCCAGGGACTCGGGGACATTACTCTTTTAATAATCTCATTTCTCTCCTATATCTTCAACTTTTTCCCCTTGTCTGGATCATTCTGTTAGCTTCCCACTTGTACAAATGGCTCTCCTTTGATACTATCACCCTCACTAGCTTCCACCCTGTCCCATTTTACCATCATAGTCAAGTTTCTTGAAAGCATTGTCTATACAGTCTGCTTCCACTTCCTCATCAGCCAACCTCAGTCTGTCTTCTCCTACTGCTAGCGCAAATTTGCTCTTGCCAAAACCACACATGGCCTCCTCCATGCAAAACCCAAAGGGCACATCTTTCCTGATCATCTCTGCAGTGTTTGACATAATTGATCACTCCCTGCTTTTCAAAACTTTCTTTTCTTGGCCTTTTCCTAGATGCCTACATTCTGTACTCTCTCTGGCCATTCCTGCTCAATCTCTTTTAGATCTTTCATACTATCTCCAAATGCTGGAGTGCCTCAGTCCTCTTCCCACCCTGTATATTCTTTCCCTAGACAACTTGCTCCATTTTCATGATTTTAAATGCAATTTATGCTGACAACCCCCAGTCTCAAGGCATCTACTACAGACTTGGAAATACCCCTACCTCTCTTCTGCACTCCAACCACACATCTAAGGCCTACTTGACTCTTATTTAGGCATCTCTCAGGCATCTCAAACTTATCATGTCCAAAAAGGAACTCTTAGGCATCCCTTCCAAATTTTGTTCTTGGGCAGTCTTTTCCATCTCAGTGAAAGACATTACTACCCACTCAAGTTCCCATATCGGAAATCTGGGAGTTATCCTCAGTTTCTACCCCTCTTCCACACACAAATATCACCAAGTACTCTCGATTATACCTCAAAGAATGTTTCTCAAATCCATCAGGTTCTCTCCATATGCCTGGTCCAAGGGGCACAACCTTTCTCCTAGATTACCACAATTGTCTCAGGTTGCGTCAGACAGAGGTGGTTTCAGCAGGTAGCGTCAGACAGAGGTGACATTAAAGCTACATTTAAGCTACTATCACAATGATGAGAAGGAACCAGGCATAAAGAGATCAGAAGAAAGAGCATTTTAGGCAGTGAAAAGAGCAAGTGCAAAGGCCCTGGGGTGGGAAAGAGCTTGGTGTATTTGAGGAACAGAAAGCAGGCCAGGAAGGTTGGAGTAGGTGCAGAGAAAGAGTGTGAGCCTGCTTTGAGGGTCAAAGGCTACTGTGTGACAAGTGGATAGAAACGGAGCTCAGGTAGAAGCCTTAACAAGTGTTGGGAGCCTCTGTGCTAAGTCAGTGGCTTGACCTAAGTTATGCTAACAGGGATGAAGAGTAGAAGTGGATTTATTTGAGATATACTGTGGAGGTAGAACCAACAAGACTAGCCAGTGGGTTCGAAGCAAGAGAAAAGCAGGACTCCTTTTCTGAGATGGTGAATACTCAAGAATTTGGATTTGAGCTAGAGAAGCTGTGAATATGCTAGTCTGAAGTTTAGAGAAGTCAGAAGTATATTTTAGAGTCATCGGTGCATAGATGGCATTTAAGGTCACAGGGACCGATGAGAATTTCTAGAGAAGGAAGATCAAGAGAAATGAGAAGAGGGCTCATTACTGATAAGTAAGTAGGAGAAGAGGAACCGGCGAAGGGGGATGAGAAGGAGCAGCCCCAGGGGTGGGAGAAAAACCGGGGGAGTGAGGGCTTCACAGAATCTGGGAGGAAACTGTTTCAAGAAGGTGGGAGCAATACCCTGCCTCAAATGTCACTACAAAGGTGATGAAGGTGAACCCACGGAAGTGTCTGTTAAATCTGACTCGATGGAAGGTTGATGGTAACTGATAAGAAAAGTTTGAGTAGAGGGGGAGAGGAGTGTTCTTAAATGCTTTTAAGAAACTTGTTTTGGGGGTGCCCGCGTGGCTCAGTCAGTTAAGCATCTGCTTTTGGCTCAGGTCATAATCCCGGGGTCCTAGGATCCAGTCCCACATCGGGCTCCCTGCTCAGCGGGGAGCCTGCTTCTCTCTCTCCCTCTGCAGCTCCCCCTGCTTGTGCTCTCTGTCAAATAAATCAATAAAATCTTTTTAAAATTTTTGTTTTTAAGGAATAGCCAAGGTATGGGGGCCAAGAGAGTCCCTTTTTGCAGATGAGAGATGGTAGAGCCTGTTTACTCATTGATGGGAATGGTCCAGAGGAGACAGAGAGATAAACAAGGCAGGAGAGTAAGACCCATGTCCTCTGAAACTAGTGCTTTTAACATCTATTTGCAGAGTGACAGTCCCCATGGTCATCGCCTACTCCTCTTCCTTCTTGAGATCAGCATGGAGGGTGTGCATTGATTCCTTCTGGTCAGATGAGTCTCTTTGTGTATCCCCTTGCTTGGATATCTGTGTGCCCTCTGGTGACAAGTGTCTACCAGAGTTCCCCGGGACTGAGCAAAGACGCTTTGGTCTGATAGAGCACATTCCAGGAACAGGGCTCCAAACCTGCAACTTTCCCTTTGAACACAATATAAATGCTACTGTGGACCTCAGAGGTTAATTCATTACAACCAAGCAATTAAATCTAGGGACTGTTTGGAAGATAAAACGCGGCGAGTAATAACCAGTTTGGAAAACTCAGCCATGATGGATTTCTATAATTTCCTCTCACTTCACAGAGCCACATCTAGTGACCCGAGGCAGGATGGTGTGACTGCCCGGTGGTGTCAGAAATGCGAGGGGGAGATTATTTTTATTAAACAAGTTACTTCTGAAAGCATTGGCCTCTCTTGCTTCCCCTTTCTCTCTCAAGAAGGTCATTTGCCAGCTGGTAATGCATTTAACCCTTCCACATACAGTCAACCTCATGTTAGCCAGGAGGATCATTTTACAAAGGGAAGTGATCTAAACTGCTTTTTCTCCTAGCTAGTATTCTCGGTTTTGAATTCGGACTGCTTCCCCTCCATTGTTAATGCACCTATGTTGGTTTAATTGCTTTACTTGCCCACCCTCCTCGAGTGGGTTTTGTATAAATTATTGAGAAATAAGATGTTTGGTTTGTCCTCTTCTTCATTACATTGCTTCACCCATGAGAAAGAAGAACAGCCGGGCTGGAGCTGGGATCAAAACCCTAGATTTGAATTATTTTTTTGGCTCTGTTCTCTGCACCTCTTTCGATCTGACAAAATGTGTAGCCATCCTGAATTGTTTGTTCCACAGACATTCCCGGGCACCCACTTTGTTCATGACACAGTGCTGGGCACCGTGGAGCAGATCAACATTTAATCATGGGGCTCTCCTGCCCTCTGGGAACTTGTCCCCCCTCTGCTTTGGTGGGGAGCACAATGAGGTTGCTGACACAGTCATTTTAGGAGATTGTTTTCTCCGAGCCAAAGTGCCCTGTCTCATTAATGACAGGCTCAATTTCCATCAGGTTCCTTGCTGGGTCTTGCAAGACGTCCAAGAGGGAGCTTCCTTCCAGCGCAAATTGTAATTCTCTGCAGATATGTGTTGGCATCCACCACTCAGGAACATAATGAAGTTAATTTTAAGAAAAAGCAAACACAAATATAACAGTGATCAGGAGAGCAGCCACGACTGTCTGAGCCATTTCTTCCTTCAATGGAGGAATTAGCTCGTTAAGTAATTTGCACCACCTCCTTTTCCACAAAGCATTTAAGGAAGCAATTGTCCGGTTCAAAGGAGTAACGGTTTCAGGTTTGCAATCAGGAGACTTGAGTTCAAGCCCCAGCTCTGATTATTTGCACCCTGCCCCTTTTTAGCCCGGAGGGCCCAGATGTCATTAAATCATTTCTTCTACCTACTTCTCAGGGCTGGTGGGAGGATGAAATGAGATAGTAATATACATGAAAGGACTTTGTTAAGGAATAAAGAGCTATGCACATGTTAGTTATTATTTCAGAAACCAAAGTTAAGAAGAGATAAAAATCTTAATCGGGCAGGAATTTTTCTACAGAGCTAGTTGGCAGGTCTTCTCTTTCTCATTTCTTCTCTGTTTGCCTCTCAGAGAATTAGCAACCAGATAGGAAGGAAATGCCATTATTAGAATATAGGCTGTCTGGGTGGCAGGGAGGTTTTAGCGGAGGCATTTTTAGTGGTGTGGTTTCCAGGACTCTGATCTGCAACTGTCTAGCCCACTGATGACAAAAATATACACAAGTGACATATATTATGCTTTGGTTTGCTGGGGTATCTTTGATTTTTACCTTGAATCTAATTCTTTTGGGTGGAGGCACTGACTCCAGAGAGATGGCTCAGAATAGCGCTCAGCCCAAAGGTCTGCAGGAAGTCTGGACACCAGACGACCACACTTGGCCCCTGCCACCACCAGCTGCTTTGCCCACCCTGAGAGGTACCGCCCTGCGTCTAATAGGACCTGGCAAGTGGCTCATTAGGCTGTATTTTGTATTTTGTGAAATCCGTGTTAGACGCATCTTATTTGAAAATTAAAATATGTATATGTGCATCCACACATATCCGCCTCCATTTATTTATTGTTCCTCTTTAATCTCTAATCTGTTCTTTTTGTTTGTTTGTTTATTCACCAATTGGTGTTGACCAGTTGTTTGCTCACCAAGTGGTTGTTCATCAGTGTTCTTTAAAAAAGTGTTTTCCAAAGAGCGGTACCATTAAAGGTTCACCTTTAGGAGAATGACTTGGAGTGTTAATAGAAAATGCTGATTCCCATCTTTGAGACATAACAAATAAGACTATCCTGAAGGTGGGACCTAGGAATCTGCATCTCCAACAGGCTTCCCTGGAAGACATCAAGCACACTCGAGTTTGGAAACTCTTCTTTAAATATTGTCCACATGGCTTTGGTAGCTTTATTGCCATTTCCCTCGGGTTGAAAGTTCCTGGACTAGCACTCTTGATTTCATTTAGGGCAGCTGGATCAGCGCTTATTAGCTCTACATTCATCTTGAGCCTTGGTAGACCCTTAACCAATTTTGAGTTTATTCTTCTTGGCCTGAAGATCATTCTTCTTTTCAGACAGAACAAAAGCAAAACAGGAGTCAGAGAGCTCTGCTTTCATTCTACCATCCTTCAAATATACAGCATTGAAACCAACCTCTAGACCTCTCCCTGGGTAGTTAGTCCGTGCCTGCCACAAAAAGATCTCTTCTGACTCTAGTATGGCCACTTGCGTCACTCACCATGGATCAGGGTGACTATTCTGGTTTATTCGGAAGTCTCCCAGATTTAGCGCTCAAAGTTCCATGTCCTGGGAAGCGAGAACAGCTAGTCACCCCATCAAGACACTGACCTCCCTGACTCTCTTCTTCCAGTTCAGCCTAACTTGTATATTCATGCTATATACATGTTTGATTTAATGTTCATCTTTGTCCCTATTTCTTAAATACATTTCTGAGAGTTTCCTCTGCAAGAATAATGATTTATTCCAATGCATTAATTTTTTTTTTTAAACCAGGTGATGATGTCGCTTGACTTCTGTCCAATGAAGGGATGCTTGGGACTTCCACGTAAACCTGCTGGGCATGGAATCAGAGCTGCTCCAGGAACTGGTTGTGCTTTAGCCTCCTGACTTTTTGCATTGAGTGACACATAAGCTGGCTTGCTTTCCTTATCTATTAAAGTAGGGTCATCCTCTCGGTGTACTTTACGTCATCCTTTTGGTCAAAGGTAGGATCTGTATGGTTTAGGATTCATCTGAAAATAAGAACCCAAGTGTCAAGCCAACTAGGAATTAAAGTGGAATTTAACAAGCCACCAAGTGCTCACAAGGACACCCAAATATCTCGAAGGTGATCCCATGCCTTCGGCCAATATCCCCCTCCCTGTACTGCTTACTTCACCCTCTGATGTGGGTGGTTCCAATGTTATTTCGGGAAGGGGCTGAAACCACAAGAAGACTGTTGTATGGAGTGAAGAGAGGGGATTTCTTGAGATCTGAATTAGTCATAGTCTGATTGCACACATTTGCGACAGCCTTAAGACAGTACACGGTCTCCTCTTGTGATTCCTTGTCTTCAAATGGATAATAAAGTTCTCAAACATTACTTCATGCCAGACCAACTTTTAATTTTCTTTAGTTACACTAGACCCCCCACTATTAAAATGGGGTATAGGAATCAGTACCCTGTACTCATTTATTCATTTTATTTTATACTTAAAAATAAATAAACCCCCCAAATAAACGATTTGGTCGAATTGAGGCATTTCCTTCTTTTCCTTCACTTGAGATCAATAGAGAATTTTCCATCACAACAATAACTGCCTCCCCACTCCTTTTTAAGATCTTCCCACCCCCATGAGATGGGTTTCCTGCCCGACCCGCAAGACCATGAAATAATGCCTTCAAATTCTAGCATTGGCCAGATGCTCTGCTCTTGGCATGTCCCATCATCTACATCTGGGTGGCATCCTCCATGTGCTGCAGCTGACCACAGCCTCCCCCACCCTTCCTCGGGGCCTGGTCCCATCGTACACGTGTTCTTCAGCCACCTGTCAGGAGCAGCCTTCTGAATTTTAGGAGAGCTATCTCCTTGACTTGTGTTACGCAGCCTCACTTTCTACAAAATAATCCTCTTCTTTTGAAGTCCAGTTTGAGGACTCACCGCGCTGAGACGGCAAGCATAGTCTGAATCACCTTAACTTCTGTTCATTCATACATCAAACAAAAGGCCATCTTAGTTTGTTAGGACGGTCTCCCCTTTCTCTCCAGCTACAAGGACACCTTTAAATTCCACCTGGAAATGTTTTAGAAAACTAGAAACACTAAAAGCCCTCCACAGTGATTGGAATAAATCCTTGGATTACCCTATCAGGGTGGAACCAAAGAAAGAAAGGTGCTGTTTTTCAAAGTTAGAGTCATGCCACTTCTTAGAAGGAAGACAGACCTGCTATTAAGAATGGAGTGGCTCTTTTTTTTTTTTTTTTTAAAGAAAACAATTTAATGAGGCTTTGGTTATACATCATGTTTAATTTCTATGGATGCATTTGAATTAAAGAGAGGCATAAAATAGCTTTGCATAATTTTTATGAAAATTTCAGTGTTGTTTGGGCTCGCCTCAGGGCTCGCCACTGGGGAAAGGGAGGTGGCGGCAGGCAGAAGCTTGGCGGAGAAATGTGGTAAGAGAGGAACTCTGATTGGTGCAAGATCTGAAGCTGTGTCCTGGCCATTCAAGCCCTCATGAAGGGCTTAGACAATCAACTTCATTAATATCGGTATCTAATATCCAATTATAGTCACCAATATCCAGTTTTAACTGTAACCTGTCTTCTGTTGTAATCCCCCTATGTGAGCTCCAAACTGTCAAAGTCTGTTCCACACAAGGCAATGTTGGGTTTGCTTTGGGGAATACAAGGAAGCTGATCTGCACTTGGGAGCAGTGGTGTAGATAAGAACACAGACTGAAAACAGAAATGATTGGGATAAACCAGGAACAGGGGGTTAGGGCTGATTGGTATAGGCAAGCTCCCAAAAATTGTAAATACCTTATAGAAATCCTGAGAAATGCTTGAGAGTCACTGAATTCCCCACAGTTACAGAGAATAGAGGCCTGAGTTATTTTACATGAATATTAGACAGAAGTTTGTAGAAGGTTGTAGACCTTGGGTCACTTGGGTTGTATTATTTATAAGAACACTCCTTTCTCAAAAGCAGACAATCTAAAATCTTCAGGGAGGGCAGCAAATCTCTCAACAGACTTTAATAAGCACTATTGCTTGAACTCTAATCCACTGAAAATTTAATTTGTATAATTTTCTCATGTTTTGCTACTTTCCTCTGACATAATCACAGATACATAGTAGTGTTCACGATTCGTGGACAACAATTCCACTTTTGAACATGCATCAAGCACTTCTACTGCCATGGCTGCAAGGCTGTCAACCTTCTGAGATAGGACAGCAGAAGAGGGGAGCATGTCAGGAGGTGTAAAGCCAATTCTAGGACTGGCCCTCAAGGAGGGTGGCTGAGGGTCTCACAATGTCCATGCCTGAACTTGAGTTGAATGCCTGTTGATGAAAACACCCGAGGGTGCCAATATGGTGGATGGGTCTCAGCAGCAAGAGTATTTGGAAAGGGCAAAATTCTTTGTCTAGAGGGTGAGTGCCTTGTGCATCCAAGAACTTCCATCCATCATAAGCAGAACCCCAGCCTGTAGGGAAGAAGATGGTGAATAGTCCCCTGAATCTAGGGAAAGAGGCCTCGCTAGAGCTATGTGTCTGTGGAAATGAATTCGTCCAAGATCATGAAACTCTAGTACTTGACCTGCTGCTTATTACTGCCACGAGCTCCTGAGGTAGAGGGGCAAAGGGAACAGGCTTTATTTCTAACTCAGACTTTGGCCCCATATTCTTATCTGGTGTCATCCCTGAAGATGTAAACAGTAATGACCCCATTTTTCTCCTCCAATCCAAGACCTAAAGTCAGGTCCCTTGGGCCTCTTATCCCTGGGCCTATATATGGTTTTACTTTCACCACTCTGATAGTGAGGATGCACACAAAAAGAAGAACCCAGGAGAAAGAGAACACTGGCCACGTTCACACCATTGGCGTCTCCTCCCAGCAGCCATAGCTTCATTGCCTGGGACTGAGATCTAACTTGGTCCTGAGACCCCATGATCTCAGAACTCTTTCTGTTGGAAGTGGCAGAGAGATGAGGAGATTGGAGAAGCCACCTGGAGAGGAGGGGAAGCTTTGAGCTACTTCTAGGGGTCACAGGGTATCACTAATGTTACGTGAGGGTAGAGACTCATGTGAGAGGGCTGTGGTTCAGAGCAGGGCATTCATCCCCATGGAATTCATGGGATATGGAGGACTAATGACTGAGAGAATGAAGCTAATGCTAAAGGCTTGGGGGCGGGGGGTGCACAGAATTCTCACCTCATTCCTACAAGCCATCAGTTTACATGACTAATTCCAAACAAATTCCAAACATGCCCATTAACTGGCATGGGGCTTCTAACTTACTGCCTGGCTTGATTAGGGCTGAGTTGGGGCCAGAATAGGCTTGGGGCAGTAATGGAAAACGTTCAGGTCTTACAGAACATGAAGCTGGAGCAGGCAGGAGAGATAAAGTAGTCACCCGGAAGATGCCTGTGGACTCAATCTTTCCCCACCAGGGAGACTGACATTAGTCCTCTTTAGCTTTCCTGCTCAGGCAGGATTGGGAAAATAAACATTGATCTGTAGCTATTTTGCAATGACATCTCGGACATACCTGGGAGACGGTCCTATTCTCATACAACAGCAGGAAATTTTCAGATGAACTGCTCATTGCAGACCCAGCCATGGCTTTGGCTAGCTGTCACCCAGTTATTCTGATATATTATCTGAACTTGTTGGTTTCTTGGCTCCATTTATTGCGTTTAATACGTTTGCAATATGTAACAATCAGCTTGACGCCGACTCTAGCAATCAGGAGGGATGTCAAAGCCAATTGAATGGATGCCGCACCCAATCAGGATGGACACCACGGCCAATCAAAATGGAAGCTGACCAGAGCAACTGATGCGCCTCAACAGTGCCGACCAGCCGAGGAGCAGCCCTGTTCCAACGAGCGCTTGGAATAATTAATTGCAATAGGAGCCTTCTACTAGTGAGAATTTCAGCTTGTTGAGTTTGTGGTTCTTTAAATCCTTGCAAGAGCTGCCTCGAGGCAAAGCTGGTCTCCTTAGCACATTGCATGGCATAGGCAGCGAAACATCTTCATGAGGGTAAGGCGGCAGCCAGAGCTTGGCCCCTAGCCACCCCTCTTCTGCTGTGGACTTGAAAGCAAACGTGTGTGGGGGGTGGAGGCAAAAAGATACATGCCAAGATTTAGCTTGAATTCCCCGGAGATGGGTCGGAGGCCCGTATGCACACTCACGCACATGTGCCGACGCTCACATGTGTGCGCTCACGCGGCAGTCCGTGCCGGCTCGTGCTGGAGGGCTTCAAGGGAGCTGGGCCCAGGCGGAGCCCGCGGCTGGCAAAGGCATTGTTCATTGTATCGTGAGTGACACGAAATCCACCGTTTGACAGCCAGCCCACATAGCTGTGGTGATGTGAAAGGCTCACTTTAGATCACGCATTCCACTGCTGTGCATGGATTAATATGGCTTTGAAAGGGCTTTTCTTTCTTTCTTTCAAATTTAATATGAGAGTATATGAGGAAGAACATGGTAGCAATTAGCTGCTGCCATGAATTTTATGAGCAGTTTGCTAGAAACCACATTAATGACTCCACGGGTAGTGCTGAGATCAGTTTTGCAATGTTATTTTTTCTCTCCACCCGCACACTGCCCCCCCCCCCCCACCTCTTTCCCTCTTAAAAAGGCCAGTTTGAAGCTCCAGGATGGTATCAGGTGGGTGGGCCTGATGGCCAAGATTCTCTTTTCCGAGACAGGTAGCCCATCTCTGCCTTGGATCCTACACAGAGCCTGCTGGCTGATTCCAGCCTTGTTTCGGAGCCTGGAACAGCTGTACCGATAGGAAATCGGCTGGCCTTGGTTCTGACAGGTGGAGAGAAACCAATGTAAGAAGTGTCCACAGTGAAGTCACTACCAAAGAGAAACTTAAAGATACTGCATGTTTCTCAATTTTAATAAGTGGAACTAGAATAAAATGTAGGCATTAGCTAGGGAAAAAAAATACAAGTGAACAGTCTATAAATTCTCAGGAGGCATGGGTGGAGAGGGTTTAAAAATATTATAGCCGAAGCCAAGGGAAAGAGTTGGTATTGGATAAAGGGACCAGATGCAGGAAGCCAACCTCTCTGCACGGCTTCTTGGGCACGTGTGATGAAGCCAGCTGAGCTCTGTGTTCAAAAGCGACTTCATCGGGTAAGCGTCTGCCTTCAGCTCAAGTCACGATCCCGGGGGCCTGGGATTGAGCCCCGAGTCTGGCTCTCTGCTCAGTGGGGAGCTTCTCCCTCTCCCTCTGCTCCTGCTTGTGTTCCCTCTCTCCCTCTCTGTCAAACAAATAAATAAAATCTTAAAAAAAAAAAAAAAAAAGCAAGCAACTTTAAGTCTGCAGAATCTTGAAAGAAACAAAATAAGTTTGTTACCAAGTCACAAACCTTGATCAAATCGTGAGAGGAGGACCCAGAAACAGGAAACAAGTCAGATACAGTCCCGGCCCCACTAGGCAATCTGCTGGCAGGAGAAGTAAACAAAACAAAACAACAAGTGAAATATACCTTGGTCTGCTTGAGGGAATATAGATAACGAGGGTGGTGAGAACACAGCTTTTACTTCTGATTCTTTTCTGGGACATTGAAAGTTAGCAACAGAGAGCTCTGGAAGAAGTTGAGGTGAGCTGGTAAACTGAGGCTCCTTCTGGGTCAAGGAGACAGGCCACCTGTGCAGGGGAGAGGCACTGACGGCTGCCTCCTGAGAACAAGCCTCCGCACCCCCTCCCTGTGAGCCCAACTGAAAGTTGTGGCTTCTTGTCCAGGAAAACGTCGGGCCTTTGACTCAAGCAGAGATTCGGGTTGACCATAAATGACGGGCCTCGGATCGATGATAAAACAACACCTCGTTAGCACATTTTTTTCCCTAAAATATTCAAAATGACGGTGGTCTGCTGAGGTCGCTTCATCTCAAATGCTTTCACCGAGCGCCATCTTTTTGACCGATGAGAAGTAGAAAATTCACGATAATAAATCCACGGGCGGCTTGAATCTTTCATGCAAGGCACATCTGATTCTTGGCAGTTTGTTTGGATGATGGAAACAATACCATCAAATATTGTTTGATAGAAACATGATTAAATGGCCTGTTTCCTGACATTTCCTGATGAAAACATTGTATTTTAAGTTCAGAAATGAATATTTCAATAATCGAGAACTAGACTGTTAGTAAAGTTGGCTCATTGAAAACATTCCCCATTTGGAGACTGTTTTGATCTGGGTTCAACTTTTTTTAGAGTGGGCCATCTTATAAAACTTTTGATGCCTCAGCTAAATATTGTCAGATTTGAAAGAGACTCGGTAACAAGCACGTGTGTAAGAGTTAGAAGAGCATCGTTGGTTTAAAATGTAGTCTGTGCGATGTAAATGTAAATGCAATTTAAAATGTGGGGCGCCTGGGTGGCTCAGTCGGTTAAGTGTCTGCCTTTGGCTCAGGTCATGATCCATGATCCCAGAGTCCTGGGATCGAGTCCAGAGCCGCGCTCCCTGCTCAGCGGGGGAGTCTGCCTCTTCCTCTCCATCTGCCTCTCCCCCAGCTCATGTTCTCTCTTGCTCTCTCTCAAATAAATAAATAAAATCTTAAAAATAAATAAATAAAAATAAAAATAAAAATAAAATGTGATCACTGGCGAAATGACCCTTCGCCTCCTCTCAAATAAAGCAAAATCAAACACAAGATCAGTGTTAACAGAAAAAAAAAAACTGGCACTGGGTGCCTGAGTTCTCACATCTTTTGTTTTTTAAACTGTGCACGTAGGGGCGCCTGAGTGGCTCAGTCGTTAAGCGTCTGCCTTCGGCTCAGGTCATGATCCCAGGGTCCTGGGATCGAGCCCCGCATCGGGCTCCCTGCTCCGCTGGAAGCCTGCTTCTCCCTCTCCCTCTCCCCCTGCTTGTGTTCCCTCTCTCGCTGTGTCTCCCTCTGTCAAAATAAATAAATAAAATCTTTAAAAAAATAAATAAATAAGTAAATAAATAAACTGTGCACGTATGTTATACAAACTCTTTTTGATGTCTTTCACAACAAAAAAAAGTATAAAAACTTAACTTGGAACTCTGAGCCAAACCTCCCTCCTCCACATCATCCCCCCCCACCCCCGCCACACACACATACACACTTAGTATTAGTCAAATCCTCATATGATTTCTACTTTGGGCCTTGACCATTTGAGTGACAGGGCGAGTCATGAAAATAAGGGCTGGAAATCCGCAGGTATGAGGGAAAGCTGAGGGCATGGGCATCACTTAACCTGGAGAAGACAAGGACCCGGTTGATTTAATAATGGTCTCCCCATTTCTGGAGCGTTAGTATGCAGAAAATGGTGTCCAGCTGTTTTTCATTTCTAGTGAAGACAGAAAAAAAAAAACCCAGGGGCTGGGATTGCATCAGGGGGAGAGATCAGGGTTAGGGCTGAAGAAGCAGGGTCTGGTGGAAGGGTTAGGAGACATTGGAGTGAACAACCCAAGGAAGATTATGAAATCCCCATCTTGGGAAGTCTGCAAATAATGTGATCTGTGTGGACCAGCGCGGTGGAACGGGTTGGTTATCTGCCTGCTAGCGAGCGAGCAAGGGCCGGCTGAGCAGAGGGGGTCTGCGGGCCAAGTCCCCTGGTCGCCATGACTCTGGGCGGCGAGAACGGCCTGCGGCCGGGAGCCCGGTGCACGGAGCCAGGAGCCTGGGGCCTTGTGGCAAAGCCTCTTGTCTGTGTGCTGGCGAAAGCTGACACTTCACGTTCCTTTCCACTCCAATGGCTCCAGAGTCGTTTAGGATCCTTCAGACTGCCAACTGCCACCTTGAAATAGGGCAAGTATCTGAAACAAATCCTCCAGGACATGCAGGCCCGGGGGGCATGTGCAGCCCTGGGGAGCTATGGTCACCGGACACCTCACAGAGGTCCCTGAGAACTGTTAGCCCAGCGGGAAGCCCCACGGAACAGAGATGTGGGAAACAGGAAGATCTGGATATTAAACGTATCTCTTTCTCTTTTTAAAACATTTTTTGACACAGAAGCTAAATTTTCTTGACGACCAGATTTCTCTCTCTCCCTCCCTCCCTCCCTCCTCTCTCTCGCTCTCATTTTTCTTCCCCTCTCGAGGTCTTTCAAGCTTTCTTTACTTAAAAACAAAATATTTAAAGTATGACAATTAGGTCTCATGGATGCTGAGAGGCAAACCCAGAGAATGTGAAGAAGGCAATTTAATTTTTTTTTTTGTTAAAAAAATAAAAGCCTAGAGTTTTGCTTCACTTAGAAAGGATACTCTTACTTGTGTCTGTTTTAAATATATTTCTTAAGGTGATGAAACATCCCAGGGAACAGAGCTGTATGTGAAGAGATTTGTGTGGAAAGGAGGATTTTAAAAAGTTTTGTTTTTTTTTTTTTTTCATCTTCCCAAAGCAACCCAACCTCATACTTCAAAGGAGCTGAGCAGAACTTCTACCTAAGGGAGGCCTTGCCTCCCCCAGCGGGCTGGGTTTCCATACCATGGTTTTTCTGGAAATGTCCTCTTTCCATACGCTACCTCTGAGTCACGCCTCATTGAGAGTGATGATTATGATCTCCTCTGGACGTTCAGATGCTGCTGAGAATCGGGAGGGTATTTTGAGCCCTGGAATTCGGGCTCTGCCACATGTTTGGATTAACAACCAGTTAAACCTTGCAAAGGCAATATTTTTCTATGCAGTTAGTTTTTATACCAAACAAGGTTTGTAGTAATTGGATGCCCTACTTGAGCAAAACTGTTTACCAGAAAATAAATCACTCCTGGCATTAAGAAAACACAAGGCCCGGGATTCGCCAGCGCAGCATCATCCCGTTCATTTCTCATAAACCTAGCCCCAAACATGTGCATTCTCATCTATGATGACTTATGCTTTGAATTGTGGTCTCTTTATTTCCATGCCCATTATAATGCTTACCTAAACATTTCCCTCTGTTTAGCTGCAGTGCTTCTGGTAATGACTTCTATTTGGCTGCTGGGAAGCATTTGCCAGCTTTTAGCGAGCCCTATGGAAGAGAGAGAGAGGGAGGGCAATTGGTAGAGGGAAGGCAAGGAAGTAGGGAGAGCAGAAGAAAAGAGGCATATTTTTTCCATCATTGGCCACAGAACTGTGGAGAACTGAAACTTGAAGCAACTTCAGGGTCATCTAAGTTAGCTCTGTGATTTGTGGGTGAGGGCTGTGGGAGCATGTTGGCTCTAGGGGTCACAAGGACGCAGAAAGGTAGGATGTGGACCCAGGTCCTCTGACTCCCGTTGACCCTCGCCCTCTACTGGAGCTCCTTCTGTCCTCCAGGAGTCTTCTCTTTCTCCGGACATCTCGGATGCCTAAAGATGAGGTTACAAAAGCAAGATGAGAGGCCAGGTTCTCTTGGGAAGAGAGTGGAACTAAGCTAAAGTTAGAGGGTTTCCATCATGGTAGCCAAGAGAGTCAGCGAGTTCCAGGGAGCAGGAGGACCACATGCTGCTGATATGTAGCTGGGCCTCCTCTGAATGGTCCTGCTAAATTGCTGACAGACATTTAACACCAGTCAAAGCCGTGTTAGAAGAAGCTATTAGGAATGCAAATGTCAGGACAAAACAGGAAAATGATCAAAACATGTGAGGTTTTCAGACTTTGAGAAATTTGTTGCAATTCCTATAGAAAATGGAAGAACAGCCTCCCCTTGAGTAACGATTTATTTATTCTACTGACCTCAATCAGAGCCGGTAGCTCTAGTCATTTGGAATGAATCTAATTGGCTTTCAGCTAGTGGGGGGATCTGATCCAAGTCAATTCTGGCCCTAAACCATAAGTGCTATAAAAGGGGACAAGGACCTCGAAAGTAATCCAAAAGATTTAGAATTAGCTCCCCTCATTGTTTTAGTTTGACTTTGGCATGTTGGAATACTTTGGGAGCATTTGTCAGCTCATGTGTATTTTTGACAATAGGGGCAAACTCGTGGTTTTTGAGAATCCAAAAATGAGTTGTTGAGCATGAGAAGATTTAGTCATTAATGAAGTAAACATATTTTTTCTTCCAAGTAGGCTTTTTCCTTCACTTTAACCGGGTACTGTCATTTGCAGAGAGACTGGGGTCATGAACGTAGCTTCAAGGGAATTCCCCCCGTTTGCTTCTTTCAATGATAAAGTCATTCACATGGAACCACACTGCACTTGGATTCTAGTGGTGAAACCACTTCTTTAGGCCCAATTTGCATAGGCTCGAAATATCTTGAGAGCTGGGACAAAAGTATTGAACCAACCACATTATCTAACATTTCTCTTTGCAAAAACTAGGTGATAAAGACACCTTGGACGAAGGAATCCATGAACGAATGAAGGTCAGAATGAATCATTTGACCATAGGACAGACAGATGTTCCCACTCACAGTGACTGTTGGGTCCCTGCTGTGTGCAGTGCAGTGTGAAAGGCACAGAGCGAGGCACACAGACATGGTATAACAGCAGATGGCTCCTACCCTCGAGTAGCTTACACACTGCCCAGGGCAAAGCCACAATTTGCACCATTTGCTTCTTGGTGACATCATGGGTCAGGTCAGCTGTGGGGTCACCATCATCCTCAGTGGTCCCCTACCACTGTAGAGGCCAGAGCTCCTACCTTTTCTCCTTGTAAGGCTTCCACCCACTTCCTATATCAAGGCAGTGCCGATGGTGTGGTTCTTCATCTACTTGACAGTTTCTGAGTATTATTAGGGGAAAACCATAGGGAACTGTAGGTTTTGTAGGCCAGAACGGCCAGCTATCAACAATGTCATATGGTACAATCAAATTTCGGCATGTTCGTATAAAGTAGATAATCCATAAGCTTTTGGAAGTATTGTAGATTTTTCTAAGCAGTTCTTCCTCTAGGACTCCTCTCAGCCAGCCAGACCCAGAGTCGGAGGATGATGGTTTTTGGTTCACTTTGCTTCTGGGAGGTGAAAGTTGATGAGGTTTTGTTAGTTCCAGCTGAGGTACCCTAAACTGGAGGGATGCTTTCAGTGTGAAAAGTATTTTGAAGACACCCTGTGTTTGCCAAACAACCTGATTGGGATAAATACAGCATAAAAATGTCAAAGTAAATACAACTCTATGAAAAGATCTAATAGCAAGCAGAACATGATGTGAGTTAGTGAGGCCCTGTTTTTGCTGTAATCTCTCCTGTTTAAACCCAGGCTCCCTCCTGCTGGCTTGAAAATCTACTGACTGATTTCATTTGGACTGAAAAACATCCAGTTTAAGAAAAAATAACTCAGGTTGTAGATGACCATGATATTAACCCCCCCAAATGAAGAGTAAGAATGAGAATAAGAGCAGGAGGGTTGGAGGAAGTAAATCTCTACAACCACCATATAGAGCTGCTTTGATTATTTCAGTGAAGATGCTTTTGGACTTTTTTCCAAATGGGTAATACTTTGAAAATGCAAATATTCTTGGGAAGTTGAGGGGAAACTATTAATCACTCATAATTTACTGGGGACTAACTTATATCAAAGGCTTTCGGAACTGGAAGTGACTTTAGAAGTATTTTAGACCAGTTCTCAACCAGCGGGGATTTTACTCCCAAGAGATATTTGGTAATGTCTGGAGACATGTGTGGTTGTCGTAGCTTAGGGGTGCTCCTGAAATCCAGTGGGTAGAGGTCAGGGATGCCGCTAAACATCCTACAGTACATAAGACCATCCCCACAACAAAGCATAATTGGCCCCAAATATCAGTAGTATGATTTGGTGAGAAAACTTGTTTTCAACCAATTCCCTTCCTTTCAGAGTGAGATGCCCAGAGCTTGAAGATGATTTGCAAAGTCACTCAGCCAACGGGTGGCAGGAGAGGGGTGTGAATCTTGCCCCCTGCTCCCTGTCCAGGAGCACTGGAAAAGAGTCTTTTCACTGCACTGGAATGAAAGGCTTTTCTCCCAATATCTTATTGAGACCAGCAGTATGACTTGAGAAAATACAAATTTTGATAGCTAACGGGGGATTCAGGAAAACATGAGGGGATAATTCTCAAAAAGAGCTCTGGGAGGAAAGACAGGTACGAGTAGTGGGAGGGGAGAGTCTACAAGCAGGAGAAACGAAATAGCCAGAGAGCATAGTGGGGGAGATAGAAACCAATTCTAGAGGAGGCACGAAAGGAGCAGTGGGGATATACCCCTCTCAAAAATTGCTTACTTAGCAGTTTAATATGAATATTTTTCGGGTGACTAACTCATCCCAATGTGCCTGAGACTAGTTTTAAGACTGAAAGTCCCATGTTCTGGGAACCCCCTCAGTTCCAGGCAAACCAAGTATGTTGGTCACTCTAGCTCCCATTCCTTCAAATGAACAGATTGATAAAAATTTTTCTGCCAAATTGCATAGTAGTTTGGTGAATTGGATGAATTTGGTGAAGAGTGCATGGGATCTCTTCTGTACAATTTTGCAATATTTAGTTATTTCAAAAAAATTTAAATAGTTTCTTGAATGTGGTCTGAATGAATAGCTAACCTTCTCTCAACTGAGACACCAGGGCATTTTGACGGGGCCAGATGGGACACCCAGAGTAGAAAGTCATAGGATGTCATGCCCACTGTGGGCAACAACTTCGTAGGTCGTGAGGGTGTCATCTGGTCACAGGACAAACGGTGTGGTTGCCATTTAGGCATGGTCAGAGGGTTACTTACTCCTGAAACAGTCCAGATATTCTTGTGGTGGTAAATAGTGCAGTTTGGGCTATAAGCAAGGCAGGATGGTTTATATAAGAAAAAAATTACAAGAGAAACTTCCATTGAGACAGTTGTCCATTCATCCATCCATTCATTCTAGTGCCAAACACTCTGCTGAGTGATGAAGAATTCTTGTCTCTTGAAGGGTTTTTAGTTCAGGACTGAAAGAAAGGTATGGAGCAAAAATGCCCCATTTTAACTTGGAACAATGTAAAACACACTTCTTTCATAAAAGGGAGAAGGGGATATTCATTGAATACCTTCTATGTTCATGTTATTGTGTTCAAGTTAGATAGCTCAGTATCTTTAGGCAGATAAAACTGGACTTTACAGAGGAACCTGGGGTTTTCAATGTTTGGACATCTTTTTTTTTTTTTTAAAGACTTTATTTATTTATTTGACAGAGAGAGACACAGTGAGAGAGGGAATACAAGCAGGGGGAATGGGAGAGGGAGAAACAGGCTTCCCGCAGAGCAGGGAGCCCGATGCGGGGCTCAATCCCAGGACCCTGGGCTCATGACCTGAGCCAAAGGCAGACGCTTAACGACTGAGCCACCCAGGCACCCCTCAATGTTTGGACATCTTTAAAAGAATGTTTTAATATAATGGAATTTCCATTTTTTTTTAAGAGGAACATCCACAAGTAAAAAAGTGGCCTGATGGGCCTGGGAGCCTGAGCATTGGATGGAAGTGTTTGGCCAGAAGACTTCTCAATCCATTCCAAATTTCTTATCTTTTTTAGGTTAAATCCTGGAGAAATTTTATCTAATTTTCTACTGGGGGTCAAGGGCATATGACTCTTCCAAATGGCCAGGGTAAGTACTAATCTATAGGGTTTCATGTCAGCCTTGTTCCTGACTCTTAAAAGTATCCTAAGCTCTTTGTCTGGGGCCTACCACTGCTTTCTCAGGGTTAGAGGGCCTTTCGTTTGACTGTTACAGGTCATCCTTCCTGAGACCAGAAACCCTCTAGATGAATTCTCTTTCAGTTGCAAATGAATGCTACCGTATGTGTTACCAAAAGCAGAAGAAAAGTAGAGCAGGCACCAGCCCCTAGCAAGCGGGTCTGGAGAGAAAGGAAACAGACGGGAATGGGAGAAGGAGGAAGGAAAGCATAAATATGCTAAAACAGAAACTAGAAGTCATGGAGGCAAATAGTGGCCTCTTCTTTCCATTGAGAATTGCTCATGGTCAGGAAGTCAGACCTGCCATCTTGTTTTTAGAGGAGTCCCTTTCTAGGGTTTTGTCTTTAGCCTTTAGGACAGACAGAGCTAGAAGAATCACTGGGGGAAGCTTTAAATATATATATACCTACCCCCAAGCTCCATCTCCAGAGATTCTGATAAATTAGTGCTGGACAGGACTCAAGCACCCATATATCCTTGAAGCCCTCCAGGGGAGAGCCATAATTGAGAACCACTAATTAGCATCAACCTCTAAGTTTTACAGGTGGAGAAATCAAGTCCCAGAGATATTAGATAACTGACAGAGGCTCACACAGCTAGACATAGAGGTGGACCCAGCACTCAAGTCCCCTTCCTGCTCCCCGTGTAATAATTTTCCAATACTGCATTTCGAATGCCTCACATATGAAGTATAAGACCAGGCACCTATAGATGTCAGAAAAGTGTCACTTCTTTCCCTAAAGGACTTCTTTTTTTAAAAAAAACACCTAACATGGTACCTGGCACAAAGCAGCACTTAATAAATATTTGCTGAATGAAGGAACGTGGCACATGTTTCATTTTCTCCCCCATGCCCACCAGAAGCATTACAATAACGGGTTCTTAGGCGCTAACGTGAAATGGAATGCCTTTCACGTTCAGTCCCTTTCTTAGGGTTCGTACCTTTTTGTGACTCAATCTATGAGCCTGTGATTGAGTGGATCATAGAATTCAAGGGGATTTCCATTAAAGTAATGAAGTAGCAGTTGGCTTTTCAGCTTCAAATTCTTTCCCTTGTTAAAGAAAGTGAAACATTATCTTGAGTAGGGTCGGCTATTTAAATCCCGCTGAATGGATTTTCAATAGAAGTGATTGAAAAAAACATTTTTAATTTTTTGGAGGAATTTGTTCCATTCTGTCTTGTGTTTCATTATAAACAGTTTTTTTTTTTTAGCAGAAATTATTCTTAGTGCCATAAATATGTGGTGAGTGCCTCCCAACCATATTTCCACCCAGACCACAAGTCTTTGCCAATTTTTTTCTATGTAGAGCCCCCACTGATGATGGCTCAGAACTGAAACCCGATCTAATGCTACTAAACTCCTGGATTGAGAAGGGTCTTAAAATCAACTTTGGCGGTTTAGACAGAAAATTAACCGAGAGCCTCTGGTTTCTCTCTTTTACTAGGATTGTTGATGATGCAAGACAAAGGCTACTTCATGTTGGATGGTAAGCCTTTGAGGGCAGGGATCAGTTCTGTTTTCCTCAGTTTGCTGTCCTGCACGCACAGTCAGTTCTCTACACCATGCATTCTCAATGGAGGTGACAGTGCCCCCCAGGGGGGAAATGACTCTTACGGGAGGGGCATGAGAAAAACCTGAGAAATGGCTTACTGCCCTTCAAAGGGCCACAGTCCATAAGTAGATATACAGTATATTTGTGGCATTAAATTTTCATGGGAGAAATGGGAAAAATATCTAAAAATGCTCCTTAGGGGAGTCATAATTTCAAAAAAAGTTTGAGAAACACTGTTCTAAACATATTTATTGACTGAATGAATGAATAACCTGCCATCTTGGTAGATTACTGGAGAGAGTGTAGGATGATAGGCCATTCCATGGAAGCCTTTGACATTCCAAGACCTTCAGACTAATCCACTGGGAATGTGGATACAGGAATTCTGGTCCCTAAAGAGTTTTTCACACCAAGGTAAGGGGCAGTTACACTTTCTTATTTTTCCAGTTTTCTGGAGTATTACAGAAAGAGATACACACATATGCATACACAACACACACACACACACACACACACAGCGGAATCTTCTGAAGACAAATTACTTTTCAGAAAAAATTCCAGTTTCAACCCACAAAAAAAGAAACACTTTTTTAACCACACCATCATCTGGTAGGCTGCTTTTCTCATAGCAGAGTTCATGATTCAAGTATTAAAACAGAGTAGTTTGTTTGTTTTCTCATTCATCTTTGACTTTTAAAAGTAGTCTCAGACCTTTTGAGAATAAGGAATTTGAAGCATTGGAATTATCATTTGCAACAGTTTAATTAAATTCCTGGACAAATGCCATCTTCCTGCCCAATCCCTGTAGGGAGTGGGACTAGTTTCTTTCTTCCCCTTGAGGCTTATTTTCACTTCTTTCCAACATGCTTCCTCCTGCTCTTCTGTGCTTCAGTTCCTCTGCCTATGCTGTTCCCCTGACTAGGGATGCCCTTGGAATGAGTTTTTTCATCTTTCAAGACCCAACTCAAGACTCACTGTCTCTGTGAAACTTTCTCTGGCTTCTCTGGCCCACGCTGTCCTCTTTCTCTGACCTTCCACTATGTTCCACAAAATTGAATAAATAATTGTTTTACATATTTTTCCTCTGTTGCCAGTGTTATATTTGCCGGTACACATAGTAAGTGCTTTATACATATTTACTGGCTGAATGAATCTCACCAGATGGCTAGACGTGTGAGAACATTCTTGGGTAGTTGATGAGAGCTGGTGTTTCCTCAAACTCTCTGGGAGCAAGAAAATTACCATATGACTCTTCATTCAACTTACCTAGCTTCTGTAAATCTCAGCTTGGGTATAAAATGGAGGTAACGGAACGACCATTTTGTCCATTTTTTGGAAGAATCGGGAATAAGAGAGGAAAAGTGGCCAGCTCGGTGCCTGGCATACAGCAGGTGCAATCAATGGAAACGGTCATTACACTACTATTGTTGTTGTTACAGTTATTCTCCGCAGTACCTGCTACAATTCTGGGCATGTTGATTGACTATTTCATCCTGAACGATGAGGCTGTTCAATGTCCTTTGGTGTCCTTCATTGGTCTGACTATTTATGTAAGATTTGTTCAGGGTGCAAGAAATCTGTTGAGGGCAATAAGTTGGAGGAGAAACAGGAATATCCAGTAGGAGTGCCATATCCAAGCATCGCAGCCCGAGCCAGGTAGAAATGAAAACTTTCCCACTGAATTTCCTGGACTGGCCTGAGGTGGTGCACCCATACCTTAGCTCAGACTACGTGAGGAGTGTGATAAACCAGGACTCTGAATAGTGGCTTTCATGAAGTGGCTAAGATAAAAATCTTACCATTCAATTTTTTATTTACAACTTAGAAATTCTAGATTGGTTGATGTTGGCTCCATACGTTAAACCAACTGATGGGAAGAAAAATCTGTTATTGATTTACTGGCTTTCTTTCTTCCCCCCGCCCCACCTTTCCTCTGAGCACTGACTAAAATTCTCTCCAAAACAAGTACTGGGGGCCTCACAGTCCTCAGGGAACTGAAGGGGGAGGTGTGGGGTGGGAGGCATTTGCATCTCATTGCTGGCTTCTAGGGTTGTGTCCCTCCTTCAAGTGTTCCCTCTGGCAAACCACTCTTCTTCCCCATCCCCAGGGAAGCCCTTGCCCAGCAGAGGGTCCCAGAAGCAGGACTCAGCAAACTTGGATTCTCTTCGAACACGGATCCCTCCACAGCCCCTCCCATGAACTATACAAGTCTTAGTAGACTCCTTTCCTGGACAGTCTCCTACCTATCCCCAGAGGGAAGGGTCTAGAGCTGGAACATTCCCATCAAGTAGGTAAAGTTACAGGGAAAAAGAAAGACTTTGATCCAGCCACTGAGGGAGCCTCATACTCTGTGTGAGGGCTAAGTCTGAAATAGGGCACCCCAAAATGAGTGCCAGACACCGTGTTAGGTACTCAGCATGTGTCATCTTATTTATGTTTCCTAACAAACCCGGATAATGGAACTTACAATCTTGAATAAATTAGGCTTGGAAAGCCCAAGCAGCTCACCCAATATCATATGGCTAGTAAGTGGTAGAGCTGAACAAAGCATTTCCCCTGTGCTTCGATCTCTCATAGGAGTGGGTTGCTTGGACTTCCTGGCCTCAGTAGGGACATACAGGTCACTACAGAGAATTGTGCTCAAATAAGCTGGGAAAAGAGCAGAGCCTGGGGCCTGGGAGGTGGAGCCCTGTTCCTCACCCTCCACTACCAGTCCTTCAAAAAGCTGGCCTTGAAACAAATAATACATTATATATTAAAAAAAAAAAAAAAAAATAGCAGGAGGGGAAGAATGAAGGGGGAGAAATCGGAGGGGGAGACGAACCATGAGAGACTATGGACTCTGAAAAACAAACTGAGGGTTCTAGAGAGGAGGGGGTTGGGGGGATGGGTTAGCCTGATGATGGGTATTAAGGAGGGCACGTTCTGCGTGGAG
Organism: Phoca vitulina; assembly: GCF_004348235.1. Classification (NCBI taxonomy): domain Eukaryota; kingdom Metazoa; phylum Chordata; class Mammalia; order Carnivora; family Phocidae; genus Phoca; species Phoca vitulina. The sequence goes on along the minus strand of NW_022589714.1, from coordinate 37,481,117 downwards.
CACTGGGTGTTATATGCAAACAATGAATCATAGAACACTTCATCAAAAACTAATGATGTAATGTATGGTGATTAACATAACATAATTAAAAAAAAAAAAAAAAGCTGGCTTTGGACCAGGCCCAGCTTCACTCCCACTGTATCTTACTCGATAAGGAGCTGCAGAACCTACAAGATGCAAGGGCAGGGACATGAACTTCGCCTCTCCATGCAGATTATGGCAGTAAATGTGTGGTTATATTTAATCCACACTGGGTCTCCAGAACAACTTGTTCCCAGGGGGTGGTCTAGGGAGCTGAGATTTTTTTTTTTAAGATTTTATTTATTTATTTATTTGAGAGCGGGAGAGATAGCAAGCGAGAGAGAGCACGAGCTGGGGGGAGCGGCAAAGGGAGAGGGAGAAGCAGGCTCCCAGCTGAGCAGGGAGCCCGACTTGGGGCTCAATCCCAGAACCCTGGGATCATGACCTGAGCTGAAGGCAGACGCTTAACTGACTGAGCCACCTAGGCACCCCTGGGGGCTGAGTTTTTTACTGTACTTCATTTTCATGTTGTACTTCATGCTCTGCAAAACATCTCAGGAAGTATTATTTCATTAGTTCTCTTTTCTAAACACAGCGGCAGGAGAGATTCTTTTTCAGACTCAAGTCAGATTATGCCATACCTTGGCTGAAAACCCTCCAGTGGCTTCCATCCTACTCAGAGTCAAAGTCAAAAGCCTTACAAGGTCTTAGCCCATCTCGTCCCACTTCCTTAGGTCCTCAGAGTGACTACACCCCCCACCCTCATCCCCTCCATTGTTGTGGCCTTGCTATTTTCGAATATGCAGAGTCACCTTTGCCTCAGGGCCTTTGCACTTGCCATTCCCACCACCTGGAATGCTCTTTCCCTAAATGTGCGCTGGGGTTGCTTCTTTACATCCTTTGGGTGTAAGGCTCAATAGCAACCTCTTAGAGATGCCCTCCCTGATGTCTTTCCAGCACTGGCCATTCTCCTTCATGTTTTACTTTTTGCCAAGAAATTTATCACCATTAGAAATTCTGTATGTTTAGTTTACTCACTTATTTATCTGCTTCCCCCAGTGGAGCTCTAGGGAGAAAGAGACTTTTACCTGTTTTGTTTATGACTGCACCACTCTCCCTTACCCCAGGACTGCAGTAGTACCTGACCCTGACTGATGACCCAAAAATATTTAAATTCAATATGAAATATTGAATGAAAGCATTAATTCTTACAGCAAGGACATCTTTTAGTCAAGGTAAGTATTGTGTTCTCAGCTTTTCAGATGAAGAAACAGAAACCCAGGAGTTTCCGTGACTGGTCTGAGGTCACACAGATGGTAGTAGAGCCATCTAGAACCCAGGGCCATGACCCGTAGCCCTAGCTCTTTGGGGAAGTCAATTGCAGCGTTCCCGTGTGGCTATTTCCATGCAGGGACATGAATGACTCTGACATGGGTTCAGGACAGGCCTGATCCACAGACACGCAGGCTATCGCTGCAATGAGAAGAGAGTGCCACACTGTTGTCATTTCCTGGACAGAGAAATATGCATCTCTGCCCGCTGGGTTCAGAGCAGTAGTAATTACGAGAGTCTGGAAGGAAGTGAGAAAAGCATCAGGGACATTTAACAACCTTCACTGACCTGCAAATTATTATTTACAGTAAAACAGAGCATTTCCTCTGCAGAGGCGAAGACATAGACCATATTATACATATATATATATATGCCTGAATCCCCATAGCACGCTCGCTCCGGAAGCAGACAGAGAACAGAAAGAATGAATGGGCAGGTCAGAATGGACTTAGCCTTAGGAAATGAAAGGAATGAATCTTCACTGTCCTTTATTAAGTTCCTCCTGGACACTCTCCGAAGATGATATTAGAAAATCTGAGAATCACATTGTAAACTCTTCAGAGGCTGGGTCAGGTCTTATGGTTCACGCATCTCCTGTTGGTTCAGTGCACTGCTTTGTGACGGCAGGTCTGGAGAAGTGTCTGAATTGACCGCCAGGACTGGAAGAGGCTTTGATTCTCGGCTCTTCCAAACTTGTCCACAGGGCACGGACAATCCCTGGCCTGAGGCTGCCTGCGCTCTCCACCGGCTGATAGGGAGCTCATTACCAGCTACAGCAGTCCTTTGTCTTATTACACTTCCTGGGTTGAACTACTGTCTGCCTCCTGGGAGGCTCACCCTTCAGTTCTAGTTCTGGGCTCTGGCGTGAAAGAGTAAATCTACTAAGTTAGCATCAGCTAAGCACTCGTACGTACAATAAACGTGTCCTCAGTGTCTCATAGGCTCTAAAAGATAGAACTTGGCAACTAGCAGTTCTTCAAAGCAGGAGTCTCTGAAAGTCCTCCCAGGATGTGTGTGTGTGTGTGTGTGTGTGTGTGTGTGTGTGCGCGCGTTACAGGTGGGGACTGTGTTTCTAGTGTGATGGTGCAGAGCATGGTGTTGGAGTCAAGCTACGTGGGCTCTGCTCCTGGTTCTGTCACAGAATTGTGTGGCTCAGATATGAAACTCAGCCTCTGGGTGCCTCAGTTTCTCCATCCATAAAATGGAAATAATAATAGTGACACCTTCCTGGGGTGGTTGTGAAGATCAAATGGGCTAATAATGTCTGAAGTATTAGCCCAGTGTCTACCTAGCCCATTGGTAGCGCTTGATCCAGTGAGCTCATCTATGCTGTTCCGTCCTTTCCCAGACCCCTCCCCGGCAGTCTGCTCCCGAGAGACCGTACTCCAGCTGGACAGCCCCTCCTTCTAGGGGGTTGTGGCCCACGACACTTTCACAGGGGACCAGAGAAATTTGAAATTCTTCAAGGTCCAAAAGAGTGATTCAGAGGGTATCACCTGAGTGATACAGGGATATTTGGGCAGATAAAGGGATGGTTGGATGTGTCAGCAGCATCACATTTTTCTCAAATGCTTTAAATGTGACATTCTTGGGGCACCTGGGTGGCTGAGATGGTTAAATGTCTGCCTTTGGCTCAGGTCATGATCCCAGGGTCCTGGGATCGAGTCCCAAGTCAGGCTCCCTGCTCAATGGGGAGTCTGCTTCTCCCTCTCCCTCTGCCTCTCCCCCTGATCATGTTCTCTCTCTCTGTATCTTTCTGTCTCAAGTGAACAAATAAAATATTAAAAAAAAATAAACGTGACATTCTCTACCTCTCAACTCATGACAAGCCCTCTGATATGGCCAAGCCTGCACATTAGAATGAATTGCCAGATTCATTTAGTCAGAATTAGTGCTTATCACATAAAATAAGAAGAAAAAAACAATTGACAAATGGTATTAATGTTCCAAAAGTTGGATGCGTTAAAAAAGAAATGTAAAGAAAGGAAGCTGCTACTTCTGAGGGTCTGCCATCACCAGGCCTGTGTGAGGGAGTGAGCATCCACCCTCCTTCCACAGCCCATAGTCTCCCTATTTTCAAAGATGAGCAGTGAGCAGCCCAAAGTAGCCTGCATTGAATCAAGAAATCAAGAACCCCAACCCCAGTCGGTCTGCATCTGAAGGGAGAAGGCTCACGGAAGTGGGGGGGAATTTGTAGCCAGGGGTCAGGAGACGTGGCTTCTAATCACAAGCATGGATGCAGGCTGGCTTCTGCTCCTTCACATATAAAACAGGAATGAGAATCTACTTTACATCTCTCCCAGAGTATGTAAAGTTGTTTTTGATCATTTTATTCATTTATGTGTGATATTTCCTTATACGCACATGAACGGAAACGTGCCCCCCCCAGAACTACCAAGAGCTATGGAGTGTAGGTCTGATTCTTGGGTGCAGCCCTGGGCCCGCGCCCCAGATGTAACTCCCTAACTCTGTCGGTATTTGGTTTTGGTGATTCCTACCAGACGCTTAGATAATTCCCTTCTACCGCTGGGTCTTGAGCTTGTTTAAACCTCATCCGTTCCCTCTCTGCTATGACAGGGATTTTAGCACATTTATACTATCTGTCCTCTTCTCTGCATTTGTGTACATGATACTGTTATCTTCATAATCTCATGGTTACTTTCATAGTTTTCAATAATATGCTTAAATCTTCGTTTTGCAATTCATCAACTTTTAGGCAGTACCTATTGTCTTGCCACTAGAATAGAAGTGACACAGGGGTGAGCCTGTCTGTCCTTTCAGCTCCTTGCTGCCTCCCAGGGCCCGGGACCGTCCTGACACAGGTAGGCACTTGCTTGCTCTTTGTTGCATGGAAGACTGCAACACGAGCCAAGAGCACACCTGCGCTTCCTTTCCCTCCCCGCCTTCCTCACGTCCTTCTCTGAATGGTAGTATTCACTTTACCTTTTCAAGGTTTTTAAGATTTATATTCTAGGTCTTCCAAATTGCGTCTGTAGGTTGGTTTGAAAACATGAGAAGCAATACACAGCATATAAAATACTGTGATTATGAAAATATTAGATACTGCAGAACCAAGAAGTATGACCGAATCTCCACCACTTAACAAGGGGACCTTGGGTAGAGAACGTTCCAGAAGCTAAGGCCAAATGCATTTTTTTCTTTTTTTTACACAAGCAAATGCCATTGCAGCCAGTTGTTGTCTATGGAGAAGGGTTGGGGCCTGTAAAACTCAGAAAGGCCTTTAAATACTGACTCCAGGGGCGCCTGGGTGGCTCAGTCGGTTAAACGTCTGACTCTTGATTTCGGCTCAGGTCATGATCTCAGGGTCATGAGATTGAGCCCTGCATTGGGCTGCATGCTGGGTATGGGGTCTGCTTAAGATTCTCTCTCCCTCTCCCTCTGCCCTTCCCCTCCCCTATCCAAAATAATAATAATAATAAAAGCAAATACATAGTGACTCCGTAACCCACCCCTATTCTTTGTAGCCGTGGCTCTGATTTGGGAGTCTCTCCAGGGCTTTGCTGGGAAGGGCGCCTCCTTCTCCAGGCTAGTTCTCTTCCTGTATGTGTTTTTGGGGTGTAGATTATTCCACTCAGCTTTATGCATCAATATGATCTCATCTTCCTTGTGTTCTAGGCATTTGTGAAATCATCTAGATTGCTGCTGGGATCCTTTCATGCTTGTTACAGATTTATTCTTTTGCATTCAGTTATTGTTATTTCAATGAGATGTGGGAGGGAGTAGAGATAAAGTAGGCCCAAGCTACCATTTTGAACTTCAGCATTTATTTTGAAACTTCTGAAATTGATAAATATTTCTTCAATGAAGAACCATGAGGCTTTATGTTTCAGGTAAGGTGGGTTGTTGTGGGTGTTTGACGGGGTCAGAGAACCAACCCTTGCATCCTAACAAACAGAGCCATTTTGTGTCCTTATAGATAAATGAATATTCCCATCAGGACTACCAAGTTCATGTGTCCATGAGATGAGAATAGAGAAAAAATTACAGGGATGAGAGGAAGAATGACAGAAGCATTTAATAATTTATTGTAAAGTACCAATCATTTGTATACCTGGAGACTCATTTTGCAGGCAAAAGAATCAAGACTCATCGAGCTCACGTGACATAGCACAAAGTGTTGGACTGGTGATAAGCAGAAGGAATCCTGAAACCTAGTTCCGTCTTTTACATCTTCTGCAAAGTGGGTACAATAAAATCGGCTTGGTGGGTGTGGTGAGGATTAAGCAAAGTGCCACGTGGAGAGCACCCGGCCCAGTGTGGGTTCTTTGAGACTGTGAAACCCCATTCTTTAGAGGCTGTGAGATGGTCTGGCACCGAAGAAAGAGGAAAGATCTTTCTACCAGTTCTGTGTGGTTTATTGCATCAGTTTCGTATCTTTATTCTGTCTTTCTGTCTGTTTTTGTCTCTTTATCTCCCTGTCTCTTCTCCTCTCCCACTCCAACCCTCAGAGCTAGTAAAATCTTTAAGCATACTTTGAAAGAAAATTGCATGGTATCCGCCACAGGAATGTGCTACCATTTCTCGGTGGCCGTCCGCAGCTCTCTCCCAGGACCCCAGATGGAGAATCCCAGCTGGGCAGAAGAGCCTGTTCTGGGTCGGTGGGGGAGGATGGGTGTTTCCCAGGTGATCTTTTGCCCTCTCAGCCATTTCCCTGAAGATAAAATGATCCCCCAGTTAGGGGACAAATTAGGCCCCTGGTCCAAGATGGTCACCTTCCTTCCATGGCCAAAGGCTATGACCATATCCTACTGAACTCCTCATCACTGGACTTCTGGAAGTGTCAGCTGGAAAATTCCTGTCAAGCCCTGAGAGAAACACAGTATGGAATCATCAGGGCTTGGCAGAGGATGATTTTAAAAGTGCTTTGTTTTTTTTTACACAGTACCTTTAGAGGTACTTCATATTGTTCATTATTGGTACCTTCATTATTATTCTTCACTGCCTGGGGGCCCAGCAACAGTTCCCAGGTCCATGTGACCCCCAGGAAAACTGGCATGTCCCCGGCCCACCAGAGTCTGAAGAGCCCTGTCTTGTGCTCACCAGCCTCTTGTCTATAGACATTTTTTTCTAGTGGTAAAGCAGATGCCACCCCAAGTTCCCCAAACTCCCTGAGGTCAGCCTCTCCCCCAGTGAGGGATTGGAAGCACCAACCTCATTAGCTGTGTGACTCTGAGCAGGTTACCTAACCTCTCTGTACCTCCATTCCCCCAGCCCCAAAGTGGAGTTAACAGTAGAACTTATCTCAGAAAGGGAATTCAGTGTGTTAATTTATACATGAAAAGCCCTAGGACAGTGGTTTTGAACTTTATGTGCTCAGAACCCCTGGAGGGCTTATTAAAACACAGATTGCAGGGGGGTCCCACCCCAGACTGTCCCTTTAGTTTGCATTTCCAACAGGTTCCCAGGTGATACCTATGCCATATAACTGAGAACCCCCAGTTTTAGAACAATGCCTGACACAGGACCAGTGCTATATGATTTATTTGTTATTCATTATTTACATAAAAGATTAAAAAAAGGAATGCCACAGTATCTTTGGAATACATGGCCTGATTAAATAGTACTTTTAGAAGATTCTGGATATCAAGGGGATTAGCGAGCCCTCCTACAGAGCTGGAAGGCCTGTAGGGGGATTAGCAGGTGGTGGGGACCAGAGACAAGCAGGGCAGCCTGGAGACATCTCAGTATCCAGGAGCCCCGCAGGCCTCCCTCTGCTGCTGAATTTATGGGTAAAAAAGAGACAGGCACTGGGGAGCCAGATAAGGCCTGCCTTGCCTCACTCCCCAAGTATTTGGGGCTCAGTGTGGTACCAGGTGCCATGGGGAAATCAGGACACTGAAGGCTGGGCCCCTGCCTTCAATGATCACAGTTACGGAGCCAAGTCCAACACACACCAAACGATAAGAAGACATCGTAGGCGCTTAAGGTTGGACACGGTGCCATGGCAGACACTGTAGGAGGTGACCCTGGGTCGCAGTGCCAGAGAGGGTGTGCCACACGGACCCGTGTGGAAAGCTCGCTGCCCCGGATTCTAGTTGTATGGCCTTGGAGAAGATGCTCTCGCTGGCTGAGCCTCAGTTATCTCCTCTGTAATGGACAGGACTGCCTCCTCCCAGGGTCCCTGTGACAACCTGATGCACTGTGGAGACCTGTCTGTCCCCTGCACTGCAGCCTCCCTGCTCCCGGCTGGTCCCCGGGCATGTGGCAGGCGTGCCCTACTCCTGGGGGAATGCACGCACTCCTGAGTACAGCGCTCACGGTGTCCGGCTGGTGGGGGCTCAGCATGGGTGACTGTCCTTGTTCTTTGGGGTGAGGACTGGCCTAATTAGGGGAGACTAGTGGAAGAGGCGGCAAGTGCTCTGGATCTGGACGGCCGGCAGGGAAGAGGAGGACAGGCGAAAGGGGGTATTTCGGATGTGGCCCAGGGCATAAGGCAAGGTGGGGTAGCAAGGAGCGCGGTGTGGTCTGGGGAAGCGGAGAGGCAGGAGGGCTGAGGAGTAAGCCTGCTGGGTAGGGGGTTCATGAGTGAGGGCAGCCCCAGGGTCTGTGCTTCCAACAAGGGGCATTCATCTCCCCACAACTGCCTTCTCACAAAAAACAAGAGGCAAAGAGCACAGGTCACAGTTTCTTTTTGCTTCCCTTCTAACTGAGAACGCATTTTGGTAAAGCAGATCAACCTGGGCATAAAGGAACATTCCTTAATGTTCTCCGATCATGTCTTGGTATCTTAGATCATTCCATGCATAAGAGGCTTTCCACAATTTGGCTTCCATTTAACATTCCAGCTTCATTTCCATTTCTTCCCATACAAGGTTTGGGTGGCTCCCTAAACCAGTGTCCTCCCAGGAAAACTCCTATTCATCCTTCAGGACCCAGTCAGTGCCTCCTCCCTACCCAGGCCTAAGAAGAGGAGGTCACTCTCGTTGCAGCCCCCATTTCCTCGGCCTCCAGCCCGGGAGGAGAAACACAATTCCGCAGGCTCCCTTCTCCAGCCCTGGCCCCACCTGGACTATGGGAGCCTCAGCCGCCCTTCACATGCCTCCTTCTCTATCTAGTCTCCAGAAGGGGTCCTCTGTGTGCTTGTGTGTGCAGCTGTCTGTCTCCTCATGGCATTTTGTCTGCTCCCTTCTCTGCTGAAGCTGCCCTCAGCATGCTCTGGTGTAACGTCAGCATTCTCCTGCTGCCACCTGCAGAAGGCTGTGCTCTCTTTCCCGCCATCCCCTGCGCGTGGGTCTGACTCCCAGACCTGCGCTGCAGTATGATTCCCAACTCCCGAACGGGGACGCTGAGGGTATAAGAGTCCCAACAGGCTGTGAAGAGCTGCCACTCACCACACCTTTCCTGCGTGCCAGGAGCGGTGCCGAACTCTTCTGTGGAATCCGCATTTTAGTCCTCACACGTACCCTGGACGCGAGCACGGACAGTGTTCCCATTCCCCAGATGGGGACCGCCACGCCAGAGGTCAGGGACATCAAGGAGCTTGCTTAAGTTTTCATGGCTGGGAAAGGGTGGCCATGAGTTTAAGCCCAGGTCAGTCTGGCTCCTGAGTCCAGAGCCTTCACCGTCCCCCCCACCTCGGTATGCACACCAGCTCCCATGAGATGGAGCAATTCCTGACTCAGTGCTTGCCAGCTCCCTTGGCAGTCTATCAGCTGGAACTCTCGATTTTACCCCACAACAGTGCCCGGCTCGTAGTAGAAGCTCAACGACTATTAGATGAGCGAAGGGATAAATAACTAGAATCGTATTCTAACCAGACCCTCTCCCCCTCAACCCATGGGCCTGGGGAGGGTCTCCATACGCTTCCTCAACCTTCAAAATCAGATCCCTGATACCGCTTCGATGGAGTTCCTATAACGCAGGCTGAGAAACCAATGTCTAGGAAATGGAGCTCCCATCCTAAGGGGCCCAGGGACAACGATGCCCTCCTCCCCGGTCCGGCCCCCGCCTGCTCACACAGGCCTTAGCCCTCTGCGGAGCCCTGCCCAATCCTGGGGGTATGTGCCACGTGTGCCTGCAGCAGTCACCGTGTGGCATCCTCTCCTTCCCCCCTTCCCCCCTCGAGGCCCTCACGACCATGTCCTCTCTGTGCACGGCCCTCCGAGCTGCCTCAGCCTGCCGCCCGCACCCACCACAGGAACCCCGTCTGCCACGTTGAGGGCCAGCTGCTCCGAGGGCGGCCGGTCCTCACGGTGCTGGCGCCATGCTGTGTTCTGCTTAGACGTGAGAGGGTTGCTGCCCTACTCTGGGCCACACATTCCATCATCTGGGGCTTGATCAGGTGATGTGCCCGTGACTTCCCAGGGCCTTTAGAAATCCTCTTGTGCAGCTTCACCTGGCAGCACCTGTCTCCACAGTGCCCAGACTTACGTTTGGGACTGGCGGTTGTGTGTGTGTGTGTGTGTGTGTGTGTGTGTGTGTGTGTGTGTGACTCCATGCCGTCCTCTGGCCCCCTCCTTGCTCCCCACCCTACACAGCAGGCTGCTCTTTACTCTTCTTCTCCCACGGTGCTAATCAACCCCTGAATATAGATGTTTGCTGGTCTTGGCTCCTCACCCTCCTCCCCACTCATCAGGCAAATCCAGCCACATATGGATTCAGTTTAAGGATTATCTGGGACCCCCTCCCCCTGACCATCCCCTAGCTACAGACTTCAGGGGACCAGCTTCTCAGTCCAGACATCAGGTGAGCCAGCCTACTGGGGGAGGTAGAGGGTGGACTGAGCTTTATCAACAGGTCTGGCATTTCCAGATTTAAAGCCTGGATTTACTATGAAGCTGATGAGGGCTTAGGTTTCAGGACCTCCCTCCCTGATTTGCATGCAAGAGGCCCCAGTGCTCATATGTCTTTCTAAAATTGGCAAAAGTAAGCTATTTTAAGGCAGTCAGTTAATTACTGGTTTTTCTCCCCCTTCTTACCTCCAGCACCTCCCTTCCTGTTAGGTGACATTGGAGGGGCCATGGGCATCTTGGGGGATCTGGATAAAGGGCAATTAGGCTGGGCATATATGAGTTCAGTTTCCTTGCGGTAGATTAATGAGGTTTGTTGCCATCTCTATGCATGGTTAGGTTACTGCAAACCCTCCTGATGTAGGAATGGCAGGGGTAATCCTCCCGCCCAAGGGGTAGACTTGCTCCACATCGTGGCACAAAGATGCAGACTCAGCGTCATCTCTCATCGTGACTGTGTCCTAAGTCACTGGCACTGGTCATATGAGAGATCAGAGGAGAAGCAAGGTCTCCATGTGTGGAGCCAGAAGCTATGCTGTGGAAAGTTCTTCTCCACGCTATGTATCGAAAACTGTTAAGTGGAAGATTTAGGCATCTCACCAAGGCCTAATCAAAACTATTACCCCAAAATACCAAAAACCAAAAAGCAAATTTTGATCAATTGTGTTGGCATAAAGACTGAATTGCCTTTCCTCCCCACATGTAGAAAATAATACTTAATCATCATCATCTCTAGAAGGGATGCATCAAAAAAGAAATACAAACAAAAAGATGGGAAAAAACCCAGTAGTTTGGGGGCGTGTCCGAAACTTAATTGATAAGAACGCTATGGGCATCTTTTTGGATTTTGTAATATTTTGGTATTTGAAGGCTTTTTAAAACTTCTGTAATATCTTGTGGTGTCTTTTCTCCTTCTAAATAAAAATTCACATTTTAAACACATAATTGCAACAGAATTCACTATTTGTAACATACGTTTTTTTCCCCTTAAATTTAATTGTAATTAGGTTCAGGCTAGTTCTAATTGTATTAGCCTGTATTGGCTTCAGGCCCCATATAATCTGCATCTGCCCTGGACATGGAGTTAGAGTGTTTGGACCTCTGCCCCCTTCTTGTCTGAATGTCTGGAGTGCTGGGGTGAGGTGGGGAGAGAAGCCTTTGCCCCTGTCAGATTCAGCCATGGCAGACATTACACGGTGTCTTTCTAGGTGTCTGGGTGTCTTTCCAGCCTTTTTCTCTTCCGATCTTCTTACTCTTCACCCGTTCTCTTAGCTATGATGCCTCAGGACTTGCTGCCCAGCTCAGCCTCAGTCAAGACTCCAAAACCAGTTTCTACTTGTTTTCTGCTCTGTAGTCTCCCCTCCTGCACCCAGCCAGGCTCTTGCAGGGCCCATCCACAGGGTGATGTGACATCTTTCCTTCCTTTCTGTCCATTCTCTCCGAGAGAGTCTCAAGATGGCCTCAGGGTAGAAAGGCTCTGTTACTAAAAAAAAAAAAAAATCCCATTCAACATCCTCCTTGCCCTCAGTTCTGGAAAGAGAGGCCCAGAAACATTACCCGTTGCCTGAGTCTACAAGACTGGGGTTTGTGAGAGGTGAGGGAAGGTGTCTCCACTACTTTTTGAGTTGGTGATATTTGTATTTGAGGTCTCAACACAGACATAGAAAGGCATGAGGACATCCCCATGTCCTTCTACCCCATCAATGTGACAGCTTTTCTTTCAACTTCACTCCCACTAGGGGGAAAGAGCATCTTATTTGTAGGTAGAAGACGTGATAATGACTCTGCTACTAATTCCTTGAGTGTCCTGAAGCAGCTCACTTCTCTCTTGGCCTTCATTTCCTCATTTTGTAGAATGAGGTGAGTGGGTTGCATCATCGCCACAGTCCCCCAAGCTATAAATTATCATGTGCTATGAATCATTGTGCTTGCAAATTTCTAATTAAACAGAGCTTAACTTCTCATCTTCGCAGACCTAGATCTTATGTTACCTCAGCTCAACATTGAGAAGAAATCTCAAGAAAATAGATCTGTGTTAAGGAAAGGGGATGGGGAAAAAAACCAACCAAGTTTCAGTACAATCTTTTATACCAACTACAGATATAATGTTCTAGGGCCATCATAGTCAATAATCTAAAAGCTCAATTATGTTTATTAGATGTTAGTAACTAAGGTAGGCAATCAGTAGCCGTATTTTAGAAAGATTAGCACCTTTAAGGTAGACTTTTGCTGTTGTTATTTTTGTTGTTATTTTAACTGGGGGGGAAAAAAAGCTGGTTCTCAGGTTTCTCTGTCCTCTCAACGGTTGTGGTTAGTCTGCGTCTTGTCACCTCCAAGTGTGCATGGACCCTCTATCCTCTGCCATGGTTAGCAAAAGCCCTACCCTTCACTTTCTCAGTTAGAAAACTAAATGCCTGAAGGAAGGGAGGAAATCCAGAATACTGGAAATACCAAGGACTCCTTTGACATGACTGAGGACACAGGCTGGGGAGAGAGACCAACATGGCTTCAAACACTGGCTCCGCCACTTAGAGGCTCCAGGAACTTCCGGAAAGAATGGGAACACCGGGGACAGTTTGGAATGGTAGAAAGACAGAAATGCGCAGGGGGTATTCCAGGTCCATTCAGGGAAGAGGGACATTTTGGCAGGGTTGAAAATTTCTTCAAGGCCATCGGCCTGCATTTGTTGGTCAATGCTCTGTGACTAGCCTCCTTCAGTTTCTTCAGATGGTTTCCCCAGTGTCTGGGGAAGAGCATTCCAGACAGGGAAGGGAGGCAAAGGAGCGTGCCAGCTCCAGAAGAGGGTCAGCCTCATTGTTACTTTATAGGTTAGCCTCTGGTCTGTACATCAATCCCCTATATGTTTGGTTATCGAACATCTGCTTAAAAGAAATTGATCTTTCATTTCTGGGTATGTACCGGCCAAATCTAAATGCTGGACCACCTGGCTGAGGACCAGTGTGTGTGCTGCAGAAACTTCATCAAGCTACTGTTTCCCTGGTTGTTGGCCAGCCTGCCCTGATGACACACCCTCCCTCTCACCAAGTTTCTTCTTCACTGTAATAGATCTCAGGACATTTTGCAAATAGATGAGAGCCATCACTGTGCTTTGGAATATACGACTTGGTCAATACAAAGAATTTCCCTTTTTTCTTTCTTTTTTTTTCTTCCTTTTTTTTTTTACCGAATTTGGTAGTCTGGCTTATCGCTCCCTCCTGCCCTCTAGCAGTTGCAACATAAGCTAGTGGTTTGTTGTGGAGCACAGGATCTTTGGGGTTGATGATTTGTCACTTGGGTCTATGTGGCAAAAGAGGTGGATTCCAAGAAACACATGTTTAAGAAATTCAGGAAGGAGCAAGGAAGTGGATATGATCATTGGCTAATTGGTTTGTTAGGCCCAAAATGCCTTTTGGTGCTCACCACAGCACCGGGGCCAACTCCTCGGCAGCGCTGACCTCCCTTGAGGTCGCTGTGTGAATGACTATGATAAATGGCTGGTTTTGGAAGGTTAGGGATTTTTCTCTCTTTGCTTGTTCTTTTTTTCTCCCCCCGACCTTTGGTTGTTTGGGATCTTATTGAAAATCACAAACCAGAAAGAAAACAGCTGCCAAGATCAGTGGTGAACATTTCAAGAGTCAGGTTACTGTGGCCAGTGGCTCTCAGCTCCACTTGAAGAAAATTCAGGTTGCTCTGGTGATCTCCCAGTACATTTTCCCTAAAATACCCATTTACCCTTGGTTTACCGAGGAGCGGGAGGTGGAAATGGGCAGAAGGGTCAGTCTAAATAATGTGGCAAGATAAATATATAGCCCCTCTCCGCACCTGCCCAACCCGATAACTGTGTCTATATGGGACTAACACTGAGTCAGATGCCTTGGAACAAAAGCAAATCCTAGAGGCTAAGGACATGATTTGGGGGGAAATTGAACAATTTTGTAGGCCAGCTCCCAGTGTACCTTAAACAAGTGATTCTGTGGCCACTTGAGGTTAAGGCACTGGTCAAGCATAGGATCATTTATGGACGAGCAGGAGGACCTTGCAGGGAGGGGAGCTGCTTTCAGAGAGTAAAGATCAGGGTAGTAAAAAAAAAAGCCTGAACCGAGAGTAAAGAGCCATGCTTTCTAAGTCTCGTTTTCCTTCTTGCAAAACTGAGGGACCTCAGCAAATCGGTTTGCCTGTCTGGGTCCTCCTTGCCCATGATCAGATGATTGCATCCATTTTTTGATGACAAGCTTTCCTTCTATGTTTTCCCAGACTCAACTCAAATATTCTTGTCCCCACGGAGGCTTTCATCGTGACCCTGGGGTGAATCACAGAAAGCCAATTTCACACTGCGATCAAACATGTGACGTTTTCCAACGCAGTGTATTCTATAGCAGCAATAGGATTATTTTCTATTAAGTGGTGGCGCAAGTGCACCCAAGAGGGAAAAAGCTGGAATTGTGGAATGTTTAAAAAAATAATTTCTCGGGCGCCTGGGTGGCTCAGTTGGTTAAGCGACTGCCTTCGGCTCAGGTCATGATCCTGGAGTCCCGGGATCGAGTCCCGCATCGGGCTCCCTGCTCGGCAGGGAGTCTGCTTCTCCCTCTGACCCTCCCCCCTCTCATGCTCTCTGTCTCTCATTCTCTCTCAAGTAAATAAATAAATAAATCTTTAAAAAAATAAAAATAAAAAATAAAAAATAAATAAAAAAATAATTTCTCTTATAAACAGTGTCACAAATCGTGGCTAAAAATATATTGTGCAGAGAGGGGCCTTGGGACAGCTTTGGAGATTAACTTAGAATCATTTGTATTTAGCATCCTTTTTTTCAATGCAAAAGGTTTTTTGATGCACTTCAAACAATGTCTTCCTAAGAACACTGAAATTCCTTAATTGTCATTTACGCCACTAAATAGCTTAGATTTGCCTGTGTACCCTCGGGGTGCATAAATTCTAAATTAGCGAGGTCTAAATTAATGAGATGTTATATGTTTACTTTTGGAAACTGTTGGACCATTTGATAACTATTGAATCACCCTAAGCTGGAGAAATAAATCTGATATGATCCATGAGACGGAATCTGAAGCAGATATTCCTTTATCTAAAAACTCTAGGATATAGAGAGTTAAATTTAAACCAAAATGAGATTTCCTGAGGTCTTGAATGCTAATATGTACCGCATTAGCCTTGAGATGGGTAGGGTCCTTCATAACAAAATAGAACACTTGCCAAATCTGGTATCTTAAACAGTAATGTAGACTCCAGCTTTCTGATTACATTCTTGGGATATTAAAATTCGGTTTGACCTAGATTCAAAGTGACTAGATACTTTTTTTTTTTCCCTGTAAATTTCAGGAAACTTTCATATGAAGGCAGAGGAACTGTATCTAAATCTCTCTTTTAAAGACACTCATAAAAATGCACTCAGCGCTAAAAGTTTCCACCCAAGGAAATGAACAAAACAAGTTGGATTCAAAGGCAACAACAGCAAAAAAGAAAAGAAGAAAAGAAAATTCCACAATTAGACTTCAACATGGAAATATGTTCTAAATAATTTAAGTAATTGTGGTCAAATAAAGAACAGAAAGGGCAAAGTGGCTCCGTGTTTGCAAGAGCAAGTTTTCGGTTTCTTTTGCCTATGCTCATCAGCATCATAAACTCTTAGGGCTGGAAGAGCCATGAGTGACCCTCTGTTCCAGGCCCCCTTAACAGAAGAGGAGGCCCAGTGAGGCAATGGAGTTCGTCAGTGTCAGGGAGCCAAGTAGTGGTGGACCGGGGACTCGAACTCTGCTCTCTCCCAGCTCCCACATCACACAGCAGTGCGTCACTAATAGGCACTTACCAGGCCTTTGTGGGATTGAATGGATTTTACCCTTTGAGTTCTTACTGGCCACCAAAT
Source organism: Phoca vitulina (assembly GCF_004348235.1). NCBI lineage: Eukaryota > Metazoa > Chordata > Mammalia > Carnivora > Phocidae > Phoca > Phoca vitulina. The sequence continues at coordinate 37,465,133 of NW_022589714.1, read as the reverse complement.
CAATCAAAAGTCATCCGTTTCTTCTCAAAGCTGTCTTTTCTCCAGATACCTCTTCCCAGTCTGATTTCCTGTATTCCAGAAAAGAATAGGGAGAAGGGAGTTGGGTTGGGCAGAGGCTTTTCTCCACATTCAAGTCTGGGCTGGAGGAAAAGAGGCAAAATAAAGCAAAAAGGGTCACTCAAATGGAGTTATTATTAAACGCTGAGTTTCTAAAACAAATTCTTCTGTGTTTTAACAGGATTGGTAGCTCAGTCTGCATTCTCTGTTTTTGAGGGAGTTAAGAGCTGTCCTCTGTGGAACAGAGTGGGTGCTCGCTAACCACTGAATGAATAAGTAAATACGTGAGGGAAATGGTGCTATGTGTTTTCTGTCCGGTATCTTGCTGAAGTCACTCTAGCTCTCTGGAAGCAGCCATCATCCCTCTTTCCTGAGGCTCAGAGGACATAATGGCCGGACCATGGTGTTAAACAACTTCATTGTATACTTCATGCTTTCCCCGCCTGCTTCCTCGTTTAAGAATCCCAGTCTTCCCATCAACTTCTTGGTTCCCTTTATGAATTATTTTATTTGGGGGGAAAAAAGGAAAAAGATAGGCTTCTAATGCACGGCTGAAACCACAGATGAATAGGAAAAATCAAAATGGCTTTGGGTTAGCAGCTGCCAAATGTCATTGAACAAAAGAAGCGGCATGCCCATTTGGAAGGAGAGCATGGTGAAAATGGGGGACAGCCCTAATGCTTTGTGATTTGTAACTGTTCTGCTTAATCCTGTTTCCAATTTAACAGTACACCCTAGGTCAACAGAGTCCTACATTCAAAGAGACTTTGTGGTGTCTCTATAATGATACTCGTATTGAGTTTCTGAGTTCCCCTTTCTGAAGAACCCAACATAACTCCATTGGCATGGTCTTCCAACGAGAGGAGAATAGCAACTCTGTTCATCCCCATATGTCTTGTGTCTGCCTCGGAGAATGACATCACCTCTCCTTGAGTCTACTTCAACTAATGGAGAAGGTCAGGAACAATGACTGGCATTGCCCTTTCCTGGATCCCACTCCATCTCCGAAATGAGCTTTTTATAAGGTAAATGATTCACTTACCAGGTAAAGTAAACAGCAACATTATCAAGTTAAAATGGAGTGAGTTTAGATTCAGAGTGATGCTGAGCAAAGAGCCGGGCTGGACCTAGCAGGCCCTTGTAGGACACGGGTGTGCTTAGATGAGTGTGGCTCTGATTAGCTTAGATGGGGAAGGGCTTGCACTGTGGCAAGTTTGCTCCACTGAAGCCTAAACTGTTCAGCCCTGCTGAGCAGAAAGGCTGAGACAGGGAGATAGGAAGCTATCTCACTCTAGCACAACTCCACTTTTTGAAACTCTGGAAATCATAGACTCTGATCAAGAGCTGGGCCCCTCCAGGTGAATCCTGTCTTTCTAAACATAAGGAAACTGAGACTCAGGGAAGCTTGGAGGCTTGGCCAAAGTCCCAGAACAATTAGCATCTGAGCCACGTCTTAGCCCCAAGTTTCCTTGATATCATGAGTCTGGGGTGAAGGTTTCTACCTTCTGGCACTCCAAGCAAAAGTCATCCATGAGAGTACGAAATTTACCAAAGTCTTATTCACCAAAATATTGGGCACATAGAAGATGCTCAAGAAATATTCGAAGAATAAAAGAAAGATATCCAGATCTGAATATTGAGCAGACTCCAGATTATATCCAAAACCAACACTCCAGATTATATCCAGCTTGAGCCCTGAGCTGGTTCCCTGGATGTAGGCCGGAAATTCTACCCTGGGCCTGGGCCATGCATACACCAAAGAGAATCTAGAATCAAAATTGTTGTGTTGATCACATATAAAGGTTGACCACTTTTCTCTAGCTCATAGAATTATAAAGATTAAATGAGTCCAAAAAAAAAAAAAAAAAAGATTAAATGAGTCCATAGCAAGAACCTAGTGGAGAGTTTGTGCTCAATAGTTGTTCATGGTGGTGATGACAATCATACTGATGAGGACAATGAACTTTGTGCCATATCAGATATAGGTCCTCAACTTGAAGTTCGTTCTATGCTTTAGGAACCTGTCTGACTCAAACATAGCCACCTTTTTCATAAGTAGAACTAGCACAGATATATTCTTAAAAAAAAATACATAAGAAAAAAACAAAACATGTTGGCCCTCCACTCTGGGCTTCCTTATAATTTGTGGTGAGTGTAGGTGAACAAGAAGTGAGAAGGCAGAGAATATTCTGAAGGATTTCCAAATGTGATGAAGTTAGTGCGGTTCTTCCCAGAGCCTTTCATTTCACACAGCAGGACAGAGTAAACTTCCTAAAGTCGTGCAAACCTTTCATGGCTCTCCACCATCTGTCCAGAAGAACACAAAGCAGACAAATTCATTAGCTTGGTGTTCACAGGTGTCTTCAGTCTTACGTTGACCAGTCGCCACGATCTGCATGGAATGCATGCTGTAGCCCGGACCCCCTCGCCATTGCCTGAGCTCATCTTGCAACTCCCACCTTCACTTTGGCCTTTACTCCAAAAATCCTTCCAATTCTTCAATTTCCAGCTTGTCTCTACAACCAGTAGTAAGATCTCTCCCTTTTGAACTTTGAGTGGTGTTTTGTTTTGTTTTTTGTTTTGTTTTGTTTTGTTTTTTGTACGCTTGGCAAGACCCTTACGTACTGCTGGCTAGTTTGGTGATCTTTGAAGTTATTGCTCGCACCAAATTATAAACTCTGAGGTTAGGGACCATTTCTTATTCATTTTTATTCTCTTTAGTGTTTTCATATTTCATATTTCAATTTTCATATTTCATATTTCAAGGGTTCATATTTTCCTGTGGAAGGAATGATGGAATGAATGGTGGATTGGACAAGAAGCCCTAGACTTCTCACAGACTGAGGAGATTCCCGGCATAGGGTCTTAACAGCAAAGGATCCAACTGCAGTCCCCCTCCTCCCCACTTGATTTTGGTGGGACAAGATGGTCACTCTGCCAGGGGAGCACTAAAAGTGTGGAAGGATTTGTGACCCCAGGTACAGCTCCAGTGAGAGAAGGAAGTGATGTGCAATATTTCACGCCATGCGTCTGCTCAGTCCAGTGTTCCTAGATGGTCTGCCCCAGCCCCCAAGGGCTCTCAAAGTGCTTTCCTCAGCTGGAGTCTTGAGCTCACTGGCTTTAAAGATTGCAAAGCCCAGGGCTCTCCCAGCAAGGTGCTCTTTCTATTCACTGCCAAATGACTGACCAGCCATTGCACCAGCTCTGGGTGTGCAAGAGATTACATATGGGTCTCATGTGAGAAGAATTTGCAAAAGCTGTGATATTTTAACCTCAACCTGGCTACGTGATGAGGACTGGGGAATGGCATGCACGTGGAGGCAGGATTGTACGGACATGTTTAGGCTCAAGGAGTAGCCTAGAGCTACTTCTCCAGAGCTTCACACTGGAGAAGAGTGAAATGCAAGAGTGAGGTCACATTAGAGATAACTTAGAAGCCAGGTCTGAGGCTCTGAATCCCAAGGAAGGGAAGACGGAGCATGACGGCAGGAGGGTCTAGACTAGGGAAGGCAAAGAGGCTTCAACTCCTGTCCCAGCACTTTCACCTCCCTATGTGATGGTTTATTTACAAAGTGGGGAGTGGTACTTTCCTTATAAAATCATCATGAAGGTTAAATTATACAGTGTATGTAAAATTACTTTTTGTGAGATGAATAGTAAACAAGTTTGGCCAATGATTGGTCCTATTTTCCAAATGGGTAAGAAGATGGGTTTTACTCAATGCAGAGCCATCAACTTGATGGGGTTCTTAGGTGATATTCTAGATCAGCTTTTTAGAACTTGGTTTGTGAGCATGCGATAAAGAATCTCCAGGAGCCCGCAGCGGTTCCCTGAGAACCTGTGCTTCTTGGGAGCGCACCATCATTCCCTTTGTTGTGACAGTTGCCTGACTCACCCAGAAAATGCAACAGAAGTAGCATGGCTGGATTTCAGCGAGGCAAGTTGCAAGATTCTTCCTCATAACAGGCTGACGAAGAAGACAGAAGAGTGTAAGCAGAACAATGCAGTTGGCTGGTTTTAGAACATGGTGGACTCAATCAAAGTGATGTCAATCTTCAGATGGTTTCTAGGTGGCACGATCTAGTTCAACATAAGAAAAGAACTTAGAAGAATATGTAGAAGGTTTGCTTACTGAACATGCAACGGTGAAGGGCCTGGAAGCAAAATAAACGTTAAGTAATAGGACCAAGGTTTTAAAAACTCTATTATTTAGAGATTGCTACGGCATTTAGGTTTTGACAATAAACACTGTTTATTTCGTGATGAGTTTTCAGAACACTCTTATCCATGCATCCAAATCACTAACACACTCTCCTCTCTCTCTCTCTCTCTCTCTCTCTCTCTCTCTCTCTCTCTCTCTCTC
>NW_022589714.1:37211358-37460703 GCF_004348235.1 Phoca vitulina | reverse complement strand
CTCTCTCTCTCTCTCTCTCTCTCTCTCTCTCTCTCTCTCTCTCTCTCGGCTTCCTAAGTTTCTATGAATATTCGTTCCTCTGGCACTGAACCAGCACCATAGGAATGGAACAAAGACGGAGCCCTCCTTCTCAAAGACCGAGCTGTAAAATTAGCAAAGGAATAAAAAACAGCTGGCGAAACATGATAGCTGTTATTCCGAGCCCATGAACCTGAAAAGATAGTTTATTTTAGAAGACAAACAAAATCTGCCTTCTGTTTGATCTGGGGCAGCATCCGCCGTCAGAAGCAGTCCGTTCACATTTAGTGACTCGGGAGGTTTGGGACAAGCAGTACAGGCGCAGTAAACAAAGCACAGAAAGGATCGGTTTCCATCTTAATTTGACAGTAAACAGTACTAATTTGACTCTGCAGCTGTTTATCAATACCCAGGGAAAAAAAAAAGTTGCAATTCAATAGAGAGAACAGTAGCCAGTGTGTTGAGGCAGAATTGTTCATGAGATGGCAGGAGCCAGGCTGTCTTGAATCTCCTGATGTTAGAAGAACACAATGTAAATTGCCACACGATGTGGTTTGCGTCTGGCAGTGCGGCCGCCAGTTGAGCCCTATAGTTCTCAGCCTTCATAGAGGGCTCTCTGTAGTGGCTTCATCTTGACTTTCCAAAGGATTCTCTGTCAATCATGAAATATATTACAGAAAACGGGTCCAGCCCCAGGCAAAATTCTTTATTTGCTCACTCACTCATTTTATAGCTGTTTATTAAGGGCTTGCTATGTGCCAATGCTGAGCTGAATGTTGGAGATAAAAAGATGAATATCATTCATGCCTGCTTGACCTTTACTTTCTAGCTATGGAGAAATCTGCAAACAAATAATTATGAAGCGAAAAGGTAGGCACAATATAGAAGCATACCTTGGCTAATCAAAGAATCTGGTTAGGTGAGTTCCCGTGTGTATCATCCATGACTTGGTCATACAGAACTTGGCTATAGTATTATAGATTGGATTTGAAAGCTATCACCTACATAGCTCATTCATTCATTCATTCATTCATTCTCATTCATTATATTTTGGGTGATTCTGACAAGCATTAATACGCCAGGCACCTTAGTGAGTACTTTTCATGCATTATCTTAATCAGCCCTCACAACCACATTCTAAGATAGGCATGATGGTCATCATCCTTTAGGTCAAGAAAGAAGCTATGGTACAGAGGTTGAATTGCTTGCCTGGGGCTATACAACTACTCCAGGCACAGGATCCCAGTTTGGTGGACTCCAAATTTCATGCTCTTTATAATAATGCTTCCTTTTAAGGTGCTTCGAGTTTGTGAATCTCAGTGGCTCATCATGGACATCAATGATCATTGCCATATATTTTTGAAAAAGCATGGGTATTCCAATGAACATAACATTTGCTCTAATAATTTATTACAATTTATATCTCAAACCTGTTCATATAATCTTAAGCTGCCACCTTAAGATGATGCTCAGAGTCTTCTGCTTAGAATAAACAGGATATTATGCTTCAGTTCTTTAAAACATATTTGTTGAGCACTTACCAGTTACCAGGACTCAATGCGGGCTTTGTCATTACCGAGAGCTATAATTCCCATCAAGACATTGTCTCTGACATTATCCTGATTCTTTACCAGGAACGGTTGCCTGCCTGCCCAACACAAAATTTAAAACAAATACAATTCCACAGCATTTTAGACAATTTTGAAGACATTTGCCATTTGTCATCAAACGAGAGAGAATAGTCAGAATGAACAGCTATTAGAAGAAAAAAAAATCCTGTCACATGTTCAGTTTAGTAAGAATATGCAATTTTACTACTTATATTTTAATTTATCTTCCTTTCAGATGCAATTAAATCTCTGTCATTAGGTCATATCTGGCCTGGCCAAATAAAGCATTCTATTTAGAAAATGGAACACTGGTGCTGCCAGCATCTCTCCATTTCACTTAAAATAAAATAGAAGCGTGGACTTGTGACTTGCAGACTATTTGCCCCAGTTGGTTTGCCTGTGTTCTGATGTGCAGTGGATGTAAGCTTTGGAAATGTGGATGACAAAGGAAAGTCCACAAGGATTTGGTGAAGGGGCACGATTTGCTCCATTATTACATGTTATTTTCTTTAGGACGCTTATCATTTGTTGAACAGGAGAAACATGGGTGAGGCACGGTTCTGAGCATCATTCAAGGGGAATAAAGTGTGAAACTCAGTTAGACTCAGTTTTGCACTGAGATTCTATTTCTTGTCACTGACCTAGGCCTTGTCATCCGAGTGCGACAACCCACTGGGGCTTTTCTGGGAACTTTGTTATTATTCTCCTACTTACGCAGAGAATTTGGAGCTTTCACTACAAGTAATGGTTCTATAGATGCATCAAACTGTGCTTTATGGCGCTCCGCCACCTGGGGAATATTAGGGGCCCTCAGGGGCAAGCGGCGCAGTACCCCGATCCTACTGCCTTAAGCAAATAATACGTTTGTTATTTCACATGCAATTTCAGAGACCGAGCATCTTCGGATTGGTTAATTAAGAGGCTCAGTGACATTATCAAAGACCCAGATGCTTCTATCCCATTCCTCTGCCATCCTCAGAGAGCTGGTCTCACACTCAGTCGTGTCCCGTTGTGGTAGCAAGACACCGGCAGCAGGATCGTCATATCCAGATGTGGCCACATTCGGGGGGAGGAGGTACCACTTCTTCCTTATGTCTCTTTTTAAAATCAGGGAATCCTTTCCCCCCACACTCCCAGAGGACCTTGCCTCACTTCTCTTTGGTCAGAATTGCTTTACAAGCCCTGACTTCCATCAGTCACCACGGGAATGGAGCCACCTGGCGAGCTTAGGCCAATCAGAGCACCTGCCCTCAACTGCACTGCGGACTGGAAGAGGTAGACTCCCGTACGAAGTTGAGGCTGTGTTATCCAGAAGTTGGGTGAGTGACGTTTCAGCAGGCAGCCCACAGTGTCCGCACAAGTGGTCGGGCCCGGCCTGTCTAACCTTCAAACAACCTTGTGTGGAAAGCAAGTCAGGTCTTACAACCTCCTCCAAACAGAAGACAAAACCAAGCATTTTCATTTTTGCTCAAGGCCACCTGGAATTAAATGGCAGAGTGAAGATGCCAACCACAGTCTTCAGTCTTGAGTGCATTGTGTTTGGCGTTATTTCTGTCCTTGGTCTTGGCATAATTGGTGACTTTCCATCCCTCTGGTGCCTCCTGTCTGACTTCAGCTGAGATCTGTCTTCTTACAATGATCGAAGTGTAGCCAATACTCACAGAACGCTTACTATGCCAGGCACTATGCGCTACCATTTCGTCCCGCAAAACCCCAAATCGCATACGGAGTGTGAGAAGTTGGGGTTCAATCTCAAACAATTGATTTTAGCATCATGTTCTTAACCATTACACTCCTCCTGTCTGGTGTCAGGGCTACCATGGGCTGGCCTGAGGTTAATTCAACATTACACAAACCAGTGGGGGCTTTTGGACGGAAATTGATTTAGAAGAGCAGACTATGTGCCCTTGGAGTCCACTCTCATGTGGGATGGTAGAAGAGCCCTAGTATCTAATCCAGTTACTCCTAGTTATAGGCTATTAGATCCTGGAAAAAAAAAAAAATCCCGACTGAGCCTCAGTTTTCTTATCTGTACAATGGAGATTAAAGTAATTCCTACTTCACAGCTTTGTTGTTGCCAAGATTAAGGAAGAATCTACACAGAAATGCTCTGTAAGTTGCAGAACATTCTAACGATTATTAGTTAGTAATCATTATTGACATCACCCGCTTTCAGAGATGAGGGTGTTCCATGCACATAACTCGATTTCTCTGCCCTCTGAGATAGTCAGGGAGTCAAGAAATGAGAAGCTATGAAGTGATATCGACAGTCTTGCAGATGGCTGGGGACCGTCATCAGCTTCCTCCTGCCTGGGGCTCCTAGTCTCTGTAGGAGCTTCACTCTGCACCGCTCCGCCCCTCCTCCCAGGCCGCCTTCCTCACCTCTCGGGCTGGCCTCCCCTCTTGCCCTCAAAGCTGCTTAATGCTCTCTGTGTCTTGTGATTTTTTTCTCTACGTGGCAGAGAAGGGTAAGGTGGTACATGACGCTAACACAAGCAGTGAATGCACATCAATCCTAATACAGACAAACGTTAGTACAGGGCACAGCCCTGTGTAGGCTGAGCCTTTGCTCCTTGGAACTGACTTTATATGGGCTGCAGGAGACACGGGCCAGAGAGGACAGAGCCAGCCTCCCAGGGGCAGCACGAGATGGGCCCAAGGGATATTACAGGTTGGAAGAGATCCCAGTGACCACCTAAACCCTCCCTGTTCCAGGTGTTAGTGGATGTGACCCAGAAGGAGAATCCATACTCAAATATGTTTCCCAAGCAGAGTTAAACACAGTTAAATAGGCTTCTTGATCCATGGTTGAATTTTGGTCTTTGATAGGCTAATATATGTCATAGTTACCTAAGAAGGGATTTCCCAGAATGATCTGGCCTTAAGATATCTTTTCACAGAGAATTGGATTAAACCAGTTTTCCATAGGACACTAATTAATCCCATATTATTTTATATTTGGGGAAACTGAGGTTCACAGAAGTTAAATGACTTGCTCCAGGTTTCAAGCTGGCAGGAGGAAAGGGGAGGCTCCGAGCTCACCATGCTCTCTATAAGGTAGCTCTCAATCTTGAGGTACATCAGCATTGCCTGGAGGGCTCGTTGGGTCCCACTCCTTGAGTTTCTGCATCAGTCGGTCTAGGGAGGGGCCCAAGAATTTGCATTTCTTGTGCGCTCCCAGGTGAGACTCATGCGGCTGCCCCAGGGCTCACACTTTGAGAACCCCTGCCTTGCATCACTTGACTCTCCTGTTAGGTGCTCTGGCAGAAAGCAGATGTGTCAGGTTTCTAATCTAAGGAGAGGGGTGACTTCCTAGACACGGAAGCAGCTTTAGCCCTAGATAGAATAAGCAGTTGCCCCCATGACGTGATTCACGGGGCACTGGGAGACCAGCTCGTCCTTCCATGAAGGCTCTCACCCTCACTGAAATTCCTCCCTCCCCTTTGCCCCCCTACCTGGAACCCTACCAATTAGAGATTCATTTGTTGTTTGTTTGTCTTTGTCTTAGGTTGGTCTTTTACAATATAAATGCTCCTGGAAGAGTCGAGAAAGATTGTCAGTCACTTACACGTGAGTAAGATTTAGTCAAATCAGATCCCCCTTTGTACTCAGCTGAGAATACTCTCATGGGAGAAGGGGAGTTTTGACAGGGTTGGAGAAACTTCAGGGGGAGCCCCTATTTTGGGAGGTTGGAGGGGAACTTTAAAATGGGTTGCACGATGCCCGGTGAGTGAGTGTACCCAGGAGCTGACATGCCACTTGAGGTTACTGCTCCTTCTTGCTGTGTCGCATTATCCTAAATCTCACTAGCTACTGAACCAGGGTGGGGCGGAGGAGGGGAAAGAGAATGCAGATTTTCCTTTTGGATCACAAAGGCTTGTCCTCATTCAAATATGGGAATCTAAGGCGGTGGCATAGACCCGAATGACTCCCAGGGCCCCTGTTGACTCAGAGGGCTCCCTCTGGTGACAAAACGCCAGATCTGGTAAAGGAGTCTGCGCGCTGGGTGGTCTGTGCCCTGCTGTGCCCTGCTGTGCCCTGTGTTCGTGGGAACATCTGCTGGCTTCTTTGCCGAGTTCGATTTACCAAAGAGCTTTGGTTTATTCTCTTGCACTGTAACAAAGACCCTGCAGCCTGTCTCCAGCTTCCTCATTGTGTCTCCCCCTGGATTGTTCTCTCTTCTTCCTCTGGCCAGCTTCTCCGTCTCCATCTCTCTTTCCGTGGAAGGAGATGTGAAGAAACCTTTCTGGAGAGATTTAAATGGCCAGCACCTGGACTACAGCTTTGCCCATTTTCAGGGGACACCATTTGCAGAGAATTCCACCAAAATGTCACCTCTCAAAGTCACGACTCTTGGGTGACTCTGGCTGGTGCCTTCCATAGTTCCTGCTCCTGACTAGTAAGGAAGAATCAGGGTGGGGAAGAGTAGAGCCCCCTTCAGCTGGCCCAATACTGGGGAAAATTATAATTCCCTTCCAACTTCTCCTCTGCCACTCCAGCAAGCAGGCAGCAGCTCGTAGGGTCAACCCTAAGTAGCAGATGGATGGGGATTTCAGACCCCAGAACGCTGGTTGGGGTAATTGTCTAGGTCAGAGATTTGTGGCTGCCCGTCTTTTTCAGAGTACCTGTCTCACACTTTGTCTCGGACAGAGATCTCTGGAGACCAACTGACCTGCTACCCTAGTCACTGAGCCTTCTGGATCCCCTCAAGGACCGTCTCAAAGCCATCTTCTCCCTGAATTCCTGATTTTTGTTCCCGAGTCTCAGGGCTGTGCACAGTAAGGACCAACAGCCATGGAGAAGTGTGGAAATCATTTACTACAAGTCCCCCAGAGGAATGCAGAATTTCGGATCAAAGTTAGAATGGACCCGTCAGGCAGTATTTATCCCGCCCCTTTCTGAGTTCTGATGACTGACATTGTTCTGTTTTTATTACTGGCCCTTGGAAGCAATTGTTTTAGAAAAATATTGTCTAGACCTGAAATTGAGTGAATATGACATGAATTACAGAGGCTTTCCTCTGAGTGTCTCTTTGCCAGCTGTGTTCTCTGCGCGGGAGCTGCTGGGGGCCCGCAGGGGATGCGGATGGTGAAGGGCAGGAACCACCAGCATGGAAGGCCTGCTGGAGGCCAGGTTCTGGACTTTGCCTTTAACCCAAGGTCCTTCATTTCGCCCTCTCAACAACCCAGTGAAGTTGGTACCATTTACCCTATTTGACAGATATAGAAACTGAGGCACGGGAAAGTCAAATATTATGTTCAGGGACACACCAGGCAAAAAAAGGTGCTGTCAGGAATCATATCCAGGTCACCTGAGCTCTGAAATGTATGCTCTTTCCATCCCATCCTGTTCATTGTAGCTAGGTAGCTTGGAAGGTAACATGCTCCATGCAGTAATAGAGTCACTTAAAATAATAATCCCTTTGTATGGAACTCAACTGGGGCTAGAACTCACGACTGTGAGATCAAGACCTGAGCCAAGACCAAGAGTTGGACACTTAACCAATTGAGCCACCCAGGCACCCTGCCTTTGTGTGGATTTTTAAGGGAGGGGTCTTCACCTGCAAATCTTACTCCGTTAGTAGGCTATAGCATCGATGTAGTGGGTTATGATGGCCAGCATTAAAAAAGAAAAGAAAATTTGTTTTTTAATAATATACGAGTGCGTGCAAGTATGTCAGTAGGCCAGGTGTTGCAGGCCTAAAGCTTATATGATTTGGGGGGCCCTGATTATGAAAAAGGATACAGCATGTTTTTAAAATAAAAATAAAACCACAAGACATTGCTACTTTTAAACAGCTGACCCCAAACATCACAAAATCCAGAAAACAACATGATATTTGTACTAATTAATAGCTTGACACGCTGGTTTCCCATCTTTGCTGGCTGCATACTTTTTGATCTTCTTAAATAATTGCAATGTCGTTATATAATTGTCCATCAAAAGAAATAGATCATTTGACCCCTTTTTTAGTGTGATTGATGGAAAACAAATTTTATTATTGATAGAAAAGTTTTCTTCAGCATCACTCCTTGTGACCGATAGTGTCATTCAACATGTTAAGACTGTTACCAGGTTTGGGAAGATCTGTCAAGTTTCTGTCATATACAAACTGTAAGACAGGGTAGGATTTTCTGTAGACTAGTTTCTGGCTTCACACGTTTCAAAGCTTTTTCTCCCCCACAACTACGCACTCTCAGAGATGGGTGCCATCGGACACGCTCACATAGCGCTAGGACGGCTCTGCCTGACCTTTGTGTCATGGCACTAGTGGGTGGTAGGACGATTCCTGCATGTCATTCCCATCCTGGGAGGACTGGCAATCACTTGACCACGAAGAGGAGTGGCCATGGTAGCTTCTGTCTATCTCTACCTATGTCCCACTAAACTCAAACTAGATACATCCCCAACTCCCCAACTCAACTTGTGTTTAATTGGATTCACAAAATTCCCACATCCCTTCTAGCACCATCCAACACATGCAAAACAATGATGGAGGGAAAGCTGGAATGGAAAGAGACAACGGTCTCTACATCTTCTTTGTGCAAACATTGCAAAATCATACAACCATGTGACCACATGACTGGGGCTCCTTCCAAGGCCTTGTGCAGGTGAGAGATCTTGAAGTTTAAATTTCACTAGCTTCATGGAAAATCTTTTTCTCACGTGTGTGTGTACCAGAAGCATCTCCACTACAAGAATTAGGATGGGATTACTGATGGGAATATGTCTTTTCCCCTCTCTGTGCTGGGGTTATGGGAGGGTTGAGAACCAGAACTTGGGAGTTGATGAAATGCCAACCTTGGTGCTCTGTGGCTGGTGCTCTTTCTAGTACAAGTGTCGGTAAACTTTTTCTACGAAGGATGAGAAAGTAAACATTTTACCCTTTGTGGGCCCTGTGGTCTCCATTGTAGCTAGAAAACTGCCTTGTAGGGTCATAGCAGGCCTGGACATTGCATAAATAAAGAGCATGGCCATGTTCCCATATAATTGTATTTAGAAAACAGGGATGGTTTGCTGATCCCTGTTCTAGCCCATCTCGCTTGAGCTGGTCATTTGCTGTATTGAAGACGGGGATGCCCTCAAGGAGGGGGTGTGGCTTACATGACTGCTCGGTGGGGCAGAGTCACTTCCAGTGGCCACCATCTTTTGGTGACTTTGGGGCAGGAGGGATTTGAAGGAAGAAAGAGAGATGGCTTGTGAGAGGGACAAGATCAAGAACTTTTTAGGTATGCAGATTTTATTTGCTGCTTTCTCCTCCCATTTTTAAGTCAAACATACCCTAACATGTAGAAGCAGACACTTGGCTCTTTTAATCTAACTTGGGTCACCTCACTGGATATAATTGAAACACTAGGTCCGTCGAATCTATTTTGTTTATAAGTTTTTGGGAGCTCCAGTAATCCTTCTGGTGCTGACCCTTGTCATTCAGATCCGCCACCGTGGGTCCGTGTCTATTTTGACAGCCTACGTGCTGACATTACCAACATCTTAATTTTTCCTGGGTTGGAATATTAGGATGATTAAGGTAAGGTTTCTGTATTTATCTTTTTGAAGAGAGGCCTTACAGGAAAAACACAGAAACTATTCTTTTTTTTGCTTTGGAAACTTCAAACTATTTCACCAAATCACTATGATTATTGTATACTTCAGAGTTAAAATTAGGAATAAATTTTAGTATTACTTTCCCTCTCTCTCTTCTCGTCCCTCTCATTTTAACTGAGTTATAAGAAAGGACTTGATTAAATAAAGTGGAAGGCATCATGTTGTAATTTAAAGCATTTTGGACTTCAGTTTTCCTCATATATACATGTCTTTATTATATTATATTTCCACTCCCCCAATTAGATGTTTAACATCAGTAACAGATGCATATATTATGTCTAATGCACACTGAAGGGATAATGTCCAATATCTGTCCAGGGAGCTAGCTAATGTTCAACATAAATAGTATAAAAATATTTTATTTAACCCTTCAAGTATGAACAGTTCCATTTACCAACACTACCAAGAAAAATAAATGACACTGCATTTTATTTCAGTTTTGGCACAAAGAGCAAGTCTTGGCCAATGGTGAGTTAGTTCATTAGAGAAAGTGATTATAATTTTTAGAAATGTAAAGTATTTTGGTTTTGGTTTTGATTGTAATCACTTCCCTGGAAATTACTTGAGAAGATATTATATTTCTTCTAGGAACTCTACACGACCTTTGAGAAAGGATAGGTCCAGAGTTGCACTTTTGCTAAGTAGTAAAGTTGGGACAGTCTGACCTTTGGTACATTATCCCAAGGATTTCCCCCCTTGGTGAGTGAGTTGGGATTCAGTGTTGGTTCTCCAATAGCATGGACTAGTGAAGGATAAAGAGCAGAGCTTTTGAGTCAGCCTGAATGAGGTTAGCATCCTGTCCCTGGCAGCAGATGAGAGGCCAGATGCCACTCTGATGATGTGAATTTGGGCAGTAATTAATCTCTAGAATCTCTGTTTTTTTCATGTGAGATTGGGAGCAGTAATACTCAATTCTTTTTTTGAGCTAAATGAGATTATGATGTCAGAGCATTTGATAAGCTGTAACTTACCTAATTAGGTTAGATATGTTTTCCGTACCTCACCTTCTGTAAGAGTGGTTACTGACTTTGGATACACATTTGAATTACCTGGCTAGCTCTTGATGTCCTAACAGAACCCAGATCAATAAAATTTAATAAATAATTGGGAAAATATCAGACTGCTTGTGTCTGAGATCATTTAACTGTTCCCACACCAAAAGTGGGCACAAGTGAGCCAGAGGTCTTAGCTACCCACCCAACACTGTTTCATTTGTGTGTGGAAATTTGGTAGGAGGGAAGGAGGGAGGGTTGTGTAACAATAGATTGTATTTTCACAGCTCTTTCATATTACATTTTATAGAGCTCTTCATATATGTTACTGATTTTATTCTCTTGGCAACTCTGAAAGATTTTTCAGCTTCCAAAAGATTCTCCCACTTGCAAAAGTTCACACAGTTTTGAAGTGGCAGAACCAAGGCTTGCTCCCAGATCTTCAGACTCCAACTCCTTCCCAGTCTCTAAACTTGGTGTTAATCCACTGCCAGAAAATGCTCTGTTACCCGTTCTGTCTGGTGTTGCTTCCCTCTGAGCAGACTGGTGAGGGCACGAGGAGAGGGACTCCCCTGCGTCCGGGAGGAAGTTACCTGCCCCCCACACCGCCGGTCCTGGGTGCCCTGGTGCTGTAGACAACTGAGAGGGGGACGCAAGCACTACGCCGCCTCTCATCTGCTGCCAGAAAACCAGAAGTGGTTCTTGGGGGGCGTGCCTTTCCAGAGAAGAACAATTCTGCCCCCCCCCCCAAACTGGAGGACTGACTAACATGGGATGGCCAATTTCTTGTTTTACTGAATGAGGGCATTAAAAAAAAAAGCAAAAACAAGAACAAAACGTCAGTCATCTACAACCAATAGCATCTCAATGAAAACATTTAATACCACCTCCAAAAAGGCAGAACATTGTCTCAGAAAAAAAGGTCAGCTCTTTCATGGACAATCCCCTCCCCTACCCCATCTGCCTTCCCTTCCTCCTTCCACCCCCTCTCTCCTTTCCTCTCTCTTGCGCTTGTCCTCTTTTTCCTTCCCATCTCAGTGCTGCCCAGTCCACAAGCAGACCCCAGCCCTCCCTGGTCCCTGGGAACACACCCCTCTTCGTTTTGGTAGAGGCCCCTGGATAGGCGTGAACTCAACCAACTGTGTGTTTCTTGGAGTCTCTGAGATCTGTGCATTTCCAAGAAATGTGGAGGATTAAAAATACTAGTGCACCATGATATAAGAGAGCACGCTGCAGAGCAGAGTCAGGCCACCAAAGTATTGAAATGTGCCCACAGAAAACAAAAGGGACCCACCTCTCCTCTTCCCAAAGGAGGTGCAAACAGCCCAACTGCCATAGAAAACACGAAGTCTGAGAACTGCGCATGTGTTTGACAGCCCTGAAGCGTTCCCTGAGGCACAGTCTGGGTGGGTCCTGTCAGGAGAGGGTGGAGGCTGTATTGCTTGGAGAGGGCGCTCTGAGTTGGACGTTCCCCTCTGCAGTGGGGAGATTGGGTTTCTCTCTTGCGATCACAGTTGAGCATGAATCACTTCATTTCCTTTATGTTGCCCCACCCTCCTACCCACACCCCTCGACACACACTTCAACCTCCCCCAAAGTTCCCAGAAATGCCCCACCAAGCCCAGTTCTTTGTAGTCTGGACTATCTCTTGAGGGTGGTTCCTCTGCCCATACGGGGAGCGGGGGACACAAGTTCACAGATTCATTCAGTCTTCTATGAAGACTGTATCCTACAGACTCACTAACATGCTGTCCAGGGACCAGCGTAGTCAGCTTTATCTGAGGGCTCATGAGAAGTGCCCTAACCCAGAACTACTGAATCAGGATATGCATTTTAACAAGATCCCCAGATGATTCACACATATACTAGAGTCTGAGAAGTGCCACTCTAGCACTCTGGGGTTGACATGCTTCTGACGCTGGCCTCTGCCCATAGCTGAGATGTAGCTGATAGATTTCAAAAAATGAGAGTCATAATTCCCATACCACTGTGGAGTGAGCGCGAGTCAAGGATTCATTGAACTCAACCAGGAAAACTGCAAGATGCTAAAATTAGTTTCAAAGAGTCAGTGCAAGAAAGATCGCTGAAAACAGAAACTTTAAATATAACATGAGTTAATGTTCTACGGGACAACAAAACTTTTGAAGTCATGTTTTCTATCAGGCAGACAGTGCTTGCATTTCTATCAGGTAAAAATTACACGTGATATATCAATCTTCTGTAAATTAACATCCAACTTTACAATGGCTGGGCTCTTAATATTAAATAATAAGTCAAAAAGGCTATGTCCTCAAGGACAAAATCAGATGTCTCTTGGGAAGCCTTGTGAGACATGCTTTAGTATAACTCTGAAAGGGAACTGGCTAATCTTTTGTGTCATTTCCAAATTTTGGATACTCTTTCTTAACATGGAGTTTGATCTGAGGGGTGCTGCCAACTTCTCTCTGCAACAGAACATCTCCAATTGCCCAGCACACACATCCCATTCTACCAGGCTTCAATTCCCCCTCATTGGAGATACTTTGGGATCAGAAAATAAGACTGAGGGCTTGCCTCCAGAAACAAGCATGAAGAACATGGGGTCTATCTCGGACAGAAATGGGAGGAATGAGAGGCTTCTGTACTGATCTGCCTTTAGCATGCTGGCATGGAGTTCTTTAATTGGTTGACCACCACCTTAGATGCCAGACAGAGCCCAACCCTAGGAGATAAGATGCAAAATGGGCAAATACAGAAGGTGGATTCAAGGAAAGAACGAGTTCTTGGATACCAGGATAAGGGAGAAGCCACAGTAAGCAGGTCTATGAGAGTCTTCCACACAAGCACCGGGATCAGTAGGTCACTTGAGTTGGTCGCCCAAGGAGGGCAGACTGATGAAAGTCTCTAGGGGCCAAAAAGTAAGGGAGACACGGAATTCATTTTTATACAGTTCACTTGGCCTTTGTTGACCAACTGCTGTGTTCTGGGTATTGGGCAATACTGGGATGAATAAAAATCAGTCTATACCTCAGGGATGGTTCAGTCAAGGTGTTTTAACTTGGGTTTCATGAAGAGGCTTTGGGGGTCCCCTAAAGTTACAAGCATAATTTCATGTTTAGGTCAGTTTTTCTGGGGAGACAGTTCCCAACTTTTGTCAGATTCCCAAAGTGTCTATGTCCCCACACAGAATCCAATGACCAAGTAGAAACAAAATTTTAAGAAGAGGGCTCAGACTCACAAAATCTGCATTATTAGCCCCAGAGGCCAACAAAGTGGGAAAAATAGTCAATATAGAATAAAAGTAGTGCCTATTTAGAAAGCTTCCTTAGGGAGAGTCCCACAGGCCTCCCAGTGTGAAACGGACCCACAGAACAATGGCGGCTTTCCTGACCCATCTTTCCAGTTTATTGCTCCTTCTCCCTGCTCACTTCTCTCTGCTTCTCTGGGGACCCAGGCATCCTTCAGGGCCCAGATCCTCCAGAGAAACTTCTAGAATTCTTTAACTTTCAGAGGGCCCTTTCTCCTCTGAACTTCTGTGGCCCTTGCTCTGTCTTGCCTTATTAATGGCTCATGTCTTACCTTTCTGTGTGTTGTAAGCATTTTTAGCACAGCGAATGGAATGGAGAAGGGGGCTATTCCTTTGTGCCCCAGCAGCATTTGGGGCAGTGATGTGCAGTACTGTCCTTGAATAGTGTTGTGATTTTGTTTTTTGGGTTTGTTGTTTTGTTTTGTTTTGTTAATGTTTTTGGTCTCAGGCTCTCTGTATAGGAAAGGGGGCCCTCTTCCTGGGAGTCTCCTGACAGGCATGGAAAATAGAGAAGGACACAGATACAAACCAAACAGCACGAGGTGGTAACAACTAGAAATCAATCCCACATTGTGTGTACAGCCCCCATTTTACTCCATTTCTAACTTGAACCATTTCCTTTGGAAATTATTTGGCGCAGAAACATTTCAGTGCTGCTCGAGGGAGTGGAAAAGAAGATACGTTCAAGAAAAAATGGAGTTTGGTAGGGCCAAAACTGTAAAAAGAAATACAAACCGTGGATTCCAGAGAAATAAACAAAGACAAGGAGCGACTTCTCCAGACAACACGGGCTCATCACCGCGCATGCATTGCCCACAACTATGTTTGCACAAATATATCAGGGGTATCAAGAATGTTATAATGATACTCCATCACCCATGGTTCTCGTTTTAACCACTGTAATAAGCAAAACATACAGAGCACATTGCTGGCTTTAAAGACTATAATTTTCTCTGAGGAGAAATATTGCAAAAAGGGAAAAAGGAGAGAGAGAGAGAAGAAAACATGATACTTTGTTCTGTTCCTAAAAAAAGCATTTTTTCCCTTTCTCTGCTGCTCTTTCCTTTCATTAAACTGTCTTTAAGTGCTTTTAGAGAAAACTAAGTAGGCCACAATTCTGGGCTGCTGACTACATAATTATAAGTCTGGGAGGCTGTAGGGACAGCCAGAGAGAGGCCCGGTCCCCTTCCTGAAATCCGGAGACCCGTGGGGATGGTGCCAGTTGGGGCTGGACTCCTCACGTTGAAATGATTTCTCATTTTGAAGGAAAATCAGGGACATTCTTATCCTTATTAGTCCTCTGAGAACTTGGGCCACTGCCAGGTTTTATTGGAAAATTGCAACAAAAGAAATTAGAGATAGTGAGTTCTGCAGGGGTCTTACATTTGAAGGGTTACACTAGAGGCATATCGAAACCAGATTATTTCCAGATCAGTTCTGCTCCGTGAACTAAAATATATTTTTTGCCTTTTAAATATTCACATTTCCTTCAATTGAGATTCATATTGTTCATTTCTGTGTGTGTACAATGCGCGCGCGCGCGTGTGTGTGTGTGTGTGTGTAAGAACTGGTTATAAGATTATAAGAGAAAGTTACGATAGAGAAACGGGTGGGTACTCTGCCACCAAGGGGTTCGCTTCAACTGGACAAGCATCTTCTTGTCTGCTGGGGCCCAGGAGACGGCTGGGAGGACCCCCGAAAAAAGACACAACAGGAGTCGGGGCGTACTACCCCCTGGAGGAAAGCACAGAGATTTACAGACTCAAGTAGAAAGTGGTCATGGCAAAGGCCTCAGAGCAAATGTGTCTGATGCTTGAATCTCTCCATGGGGTCAGTTTCGGAGCTTCCCAGGGGCGGCCCAGCATGGGGAAGGAATCTAGGCTTGGAGGCGGACGCACCTGGCATTGTGTTTTAGATGGGTCCCTTGTTTGTTGTCACCTGGACAAATTGCTTATCTGGTTTCCAAGATGAAAGGATTATAGCAGAGGATCTCCTAATCACTTCTTATTCTGAAACCCAGAGATTTCTCATTTTCTAGGAACATCCAGATAGCAGGGAGGACTTAAAGTAGATGTGTGTCCTCTCTCCATCCTAGTCCTCCCCCCCAACTCCGATTACTCATGTATCACAGCATGCAACCCTGACAGTTCTTAATGGGGTACCCTCATGTTCCAGAAGAAAAATCACTGGGGGGAGGTAAATGTTAGAAATGTGAAATAAAACAAATCATAACCTTGCATAAACTCAACACAGTGATGTCATGTGCTATGTATGTCTTTATCCTCTGACAGTGTAAAGATCACAAGTATTAAAATCAGGAAGAGAAACTAAAAGGAAAAGAAAATCATGCACACAATCTCAGGAAAAGACCCACCACCAAGTTGTGTCTATCTTCCAGCCCCCACCCCCCACCCCATTTTGTCACTCAGCATCTCTGTAAGATGGGAGCATTCATCCCAAGAGAGACCATCTTATTCTTCCCGTCATCGAGAAACATCTTCCCACCTCATTTGGTCCTGAGTTTTGCATTGTGATTAGAGTCTTGAGGTTTCTAAACTCTGTTGGAAGTTTCAAATTCTTCCATCCAGAGCCCTTGGGGTTGGATGCACATTCTATGCAATTCTCATGAGACTCTGAATACCAGAGGTCCAGCCTCTGTCTTGAAGCATTTCCACCATGTTGGCTCCACAGCATGGGCTGAATTTTAAGAGCCTTTGCACCCAAGGACCATGGCCCAGGGCTTGGGAGCCTGATTTAGGTCAAAGACACTGGTTTGGGCACTCTTCTTTTGCATATGGGGTTTCCATGAGCTGTTGGGAATTTGAGGGACCAGTATTAGCGAAGTTAAAAAATGTTCAGATGTGGGCTAGATAAGTCGTAGTGTTAATAAAGAAGTGTAGGTGCTTAAAATAGAGCAAGAATGAGGGAGATCAGGGCAAACATTCTCTCCCCTTTTCCTCCAACTGTGATTTTTAGAGAGCACAAAGCAGTTGATTCTGCTCAGGAGCCTCAGCTAGAGACCTATGCCTTTCATCTCCCTGGTCCAGAGCGAGCCTGGCATCCTGCGGCAGGCCTGGCGCTGGGAAGCAAGCATCATGCCTCCTTTCAAATAGATGGTTTGCTCATCTCTATGTCCCAGTTTCTCCCACACCAATTAGAGTTCGGGGAACACATTAAAATCCTTCAGAAAAGCAGTCCCTTCAGCATTGTTATCAAATGCTTTGTCCAAACCTTGGCCCCTGTCTTCTAGCTCTCTTTCCAAGAAGCGCTTTGCACCTGAGGCTCCCACTTTATAAATGTCAGGCTGGCTTCTCTCATTGTTCTCTCACAGAATGCTCCGTGCAAGGAGGATTGGAGCCATATTTTATTCTGCTTGGCAGCGTTCCCATGTGAGCTGTGGAATGATTCTCCCTGTGGATTACAAGGGGGGTGTGGAGTTATCTTGTTTGTGGTCATTACAAGCTGCACAGAAGCGGAGACAGAGCCTGCATGCTTTGCACAGAGAAAGTATTCAGTAAATACTTATCGGATGCATAAAGTCAATTAATGACCCCCCCTCTTATACTCTTTTGCATTAGCAACATTGAGATGTGGGAGATGTGGCTAAAGGGGTCCATATTTTATCACACACCTTTCTTTGCTAACTTTTTGTTGGCTGGAACTGGAGTCCACCCCCAACAGAATTATTGGTAAAGGATGTCTCTTTGGTATTGCCTGCCTATGCCTTTCTAGCACTTTCTGCCACAGCCTTCTCCCCAGGCATGGAGGGGCCCCTCTGGAACCTTCCAAGGCTGGACAGGGTCACACCACTAGTCTGCCACCATGTCTGACTTTGTGTTTCTACTTAAAACTGTTCTGTGACCATCAGCCAAATCTTGCTGAAATATATCACTTGGGTCCTCCCTCCTGGGATAATATATTTGCATTTAATAGGAGCTCTTAGGAGATCCTGTGCTCTCACTTCTAGAGGTGTTTTCAGAGTGAGGATTTTGGCAGTGGGAATTTAACAGCGGGTATTATAATAATTTCTCTCTCCTTTTGGACTAAAATCCTCTTGAGGGCAGTCCTCTGTTTTATTCATTTAGTATGCCTGGAAACACCTACCCCTAGCCAGTCATCAGTAATATTTCATGAATAAATATTTCATGAATAAATAACATTTCACGCCTACCTAATATAATAACTTGAGAGATGATATATGTGGATTAATATATATTAATATATCTTGCCCATATGACATATTTGCATCTTCTACAGTTCTGTTCAATGGTTTTAATCACTTTGTTGACAGAGAAAATTTTTAATATAGAAGTTCCCAGTGATTCCCACCTCCTAATATTCATGTCCTTGTATAATCCCCTACTCTTGAGTAACTTGCTTCTGGCCAATAGAATATAGCAACATTGATTAGGTTATATGACCAGGCTCTACTTCTGTGAGTATGGGACAAAAGACTGTCACTTCCCTTATGGTAGCCGACACCTTTGCTGGCTTTGATGAAGTAAGTCACCGTGTTGGAGAGGCCCATATGGCTAGGCAGTGAGAGCAGCCTTTGGCTGATAGTCAACAAGGAACTGAGATCCTCAATCCAACAACTCGTAAGGAACTGAATGCTGCCAACAACCAAATAGGCTCAAGGCAGATTCTTCCCTGGTGGAACTTTTAGATTAGACCTCAGTTCCAGAGGACACCTTGATTGTAACCTTGGGAGAGATTCTGAAGCAGAGGATCCAGCTGAGCTCTGCTCTCACTCTTGACCTACAGGAGCTGTGAGATGATAAATGTGTGCTGTTTTTTAGCTGCTAAATTTGTGGTAATCTGTTATGCAGCAACAGAAAACTCATATAGGGATCTTTTATCCCATTTATCCTCCAACTTGTCACACATCTCCAGTGACATTTTAAATGAAATCAGCCCTGGGGAAAACGCCCAAGACTGAGAGTGATAGGTGGGTCTTGGAAAGTTGCCCTTCCCGTTTTGTCTCTTCCTTCAGCAGGAACCCTTCAAGAAAATTTATAGCATTGGCCAAACTTCTCAGTCTCTAAAATCCTATATGGTTCTGATTGACAGTGGCTGAGCTACAGCCAAGAGATCCTTCCCTTGTGCCTCCCTGTCTAAGTCAAACTTCATGTCCCCCTGGAAGGCTGCCTTGGTCCTTAGAGGCATGCTTCTCCCTGTTCTAGGCCTTGTGCCTTATGCCTGAAGGAAATGCCAAGCCCTGCAGCAGTGGGTACCAATCCATTTTCTTTCATAAATCACTTGCGAAGTGGGTGGAAGTGGGAAGCAGATTTGAGGCTTACAGATAGAGAACCTGATTCAAGGAGTCTCAAGTGAGGTCGAGGAATCCTAATTTTTAATATGCTCCCATGGGATTTGATGGTCGTAGTGAAGTCCCTTGAGAAATTCTGATCCAGAGGCTCAGACACATTTCCCAAAGTTTCCCAAAAGATCAACCTTGACATCAAAATGCCCATATTTTAATGACCTGCCAACAGTATTAGATCGTCTTTGTGACCTTGAAAAGGTCAGTTTTAAACTCCCTAGACCTCAGTTTCCATAACGGTCATATGATTGACTGATCTAGATAAATCCCTGTTAGTCCTGTAATCTGGGATCTAGGTAATGAAAGGGATCGTTTAATAATAAAATAAGAGCACACAAATGGCGTTTACTATGCATCAGACACTAAAGTCATTCCACACGAACACTCTTAGCTCTTAAAATAATCCTATGAGGTAGGTACTGCTATTATCTCATTTTACAGATGAGGAGACTGAGGCCCAGAAAGACCAAGTGATGTACCCAAGGTCATAAACCTAGTGGATATTGTGTGCAGGAATCAAATCCTTTCGGTGTGGCTCCAGAGTCCATGCTTTCAGCTGCCATGCTAGACCACCTCTCTTTCACAGTGTAAGTGTTCATGGGTTTACAAAATGGCGATATTAGGGTGGAATGCACTTTTTGGGGATGAGTATGAGTTATGATTATCCTTTATTGTGGAATAGGATTGTCATTGGCAAAAGGTATGGGAGAAAGCAATTGTAAAGAGAGGGAACACCCAGAGAAGAATTGTGGAAGTAGGCCTGAGCATGGTGTACAGGTAAATTTAGGGGACACCTACTGCCCAGAGCAGGGCCCAATGGCAGAAGAGTGAAAGGTAGGGCTGCAGAAGGTAAGCAGGTTAGGGGGTGGGGCCTGAATACTCCGCAGTGGAACTGTGGAGTACAGAGGAGCCTTTGTCCCTTCCCCTTGCTAAGCAGAATTCCAGTTTTCTTCTGGCAGTCCCAGAGGATGGATACGATCGTTCTCATTCAATTGTAGCCCCTCTCTTCCCCTTTGCCAGTGACTGGCCTTGGGATGGGATGTGGCTCAATTCAGCCAATAAAACATGAGTAGAACTCTGCACGAGGCCTCTGAAAAAATTTTTTTCTTTAAGATAAAAAAGGGAGATGCATGAGAATAAGCCTTTCGACCCCTCCTTGTCTTCCTCATTGGGATGCTGTGGTGCAAAGAAATCATGTTTGGGACTCTGGCAGCCATCTTGAAACGATGAGGGGAAAGGCAGAGAACCATGGCAGTGCTGATCCAGCTCCTTGGTGTTCTCACTACTTGGTGTTTCCAAAGTTGCTGAACTGATCCTAGAACCTCCTCCCTCCATTCTTGAGTATATGTCAAATGATGTAATGCTTTTCTCAGCTGGGCCACTGATAGCTGGGGATCCCGTTGCGTGCGGCCAAATGTATCCTAACTGATCGAGATTATACCAAGAAGCCAGGGTCTTTAGTGAAATAATACCAATAGGAGTTATCTACAGCACGGTGCTTCCGCACACATTATTTCATTGCATTAGAAATGAAAAGACACCAGCTTGGGATTTGGAGAAACTATCCTCTCCAGCCTCTGTTTCCCCATCTGTAAAATTTGCAAAATACCATCACCTCCCTCAAGTTGTGAGGATTAAACGAGATCATATTTTCATGCCATCCAGCTCAGCATCCAGCACTGACCACCTCTAGAAGGTAGATAGGCAGACAGCGATCATGATAGCAAGTAATTATTGAGCTCCTACTGCATGCCTGCCTCCGTATCAAGAACTTTCGGTGTATAGGTATTGTTAAAAGCCCCACTTATGATTCTGAGTCAGCAGAGCCCTTGGGGAGCAGGCAGGGCAGGTGGAATCATCATTCTTCCCGGTCTACAATTCAGGAGGTGGTACAGGAAACAGAAGTCGTTTGTTGATGGCAGAACTGGGAAGTTCAGGTTTTCTCAATCTAAAATCCCGAGTCTGGGCCATGGCATGTCAGTGGCCTGTCCCAGTGTCTTGGTGTCTCATTTCCAAGGGTGATCATTTGCCTTCTGCTGGCCTTTCTTGTTAACAAACGCAGTAGCCTCTGTGATTGTTATTAACAATATTCACAGCCACAAACTCTGAAGGAGGAGAAGCTGTAATGCCTTGCATGCCTCGGGAGAGGTCTGTGGCTCCCACCAGATGTGCCCAGAGCACCCATCCAAAGGCCTGGACTGACCTGATTTAATGAGGTTGTTAGCTAGCTCCCCATGGTAGTAAGAAGGAGCCTTGCTGGGAGAAGCTTCGCATCCCCCAGGAGGTCTTTGCAGGTTGATGGACCAAACTGTGGGAAGTGGGAGGTCTGGAGAAAGAGCTGGGAGTCTTCTTATGTGGAAAAATCCTCTGAGCAGGTACACGATCTTTTCCACGTCCCTGTGGGGACCACCCACACGCTGTATACCCTGGAATGGGGAGGGGAAGTGAGCATGTGTTTTTACTTAGGTGTGGGTCGCTCAATCGTGTAAGTGTCACTGCCTACATTGTTTCAGCGGCCCCTGGGTCCTGAACAGTGGCTCTGACTCCTTCGCTCTGGTTTTGATCATGCAAGTTGAAAACGAATCCACAGAAGTTGGAGGAGGACTGAGTCATCAGCGCACCTTCCTTACTCGCCCAAGGGTCGAGCATGTGTCTCAAGCTCACACAGCCAGTTGGTGGCACCGCCAGCCCTAGGACCAGGAGCAGCCTAGGAGTAGCCTCAGGCCAGGGCAGAAAGAGCCAGCAATTGCCAAAGAGCACCCAGCCCGGATTCTGCTTTCTCTAGAAAACGCAGTGGCAGGGTGAGCTCCTACATTCAGGAGTATATTCAGCATCGTTATTTGTGTCATCCCGTGGGTCCCCACATCAGCCTACAGGGTTCATGCTACTTTTCTATCCACTGTACAGATGACTGTGGCCCAAGGTCATAGAGCAAATAGGGGGCAGAGCTGTGGGTGTTTTTTCTTCTCACACTGCTCAAGGCTAGCCTGATGCTTGAACAGATCCTTGCCGCGGCGGGAACCCTCCCTGCTTAGCTTTATTTTCAAAGACCTGAGGGACTCTGGAGCTACATTGCAGGTGTCCCATTATCACTCATTTTTTGCCCGTGCCCCTCTCCTGACACCCGTGTCCATTATTTGGAGACAGCTGTGTGCGGTGGTGTGGTGTGAGCGTTGCTTCCCCGGCTGGAGTCTGCTGTTGATGATAGCTAAAATTTGAAGCCTGGCTCTTGATTCCAGTCCCCTTTAAATGCAGACCTTCTTTACGGAGACGGTGCACCCCATAATTCTTGGTTCAACTTCTGTAATTTGTATCTGGAGCTTTCCCAGCTCCTGGCCTGGAAGACGAACAATAGGAGAACAATCGGGTCGCAGGCGGTGAGGGAGGAACTGAACTGTGGGGAGAACGAGGGATAACCGGGGAAGCCGAAGGGCTGAACTTGGACTTCAACCACAGCCCCACTGGGGGCCATTTCAGCTCAACATGAGTCTGCATTCAGAGCCTCTCGGCATCCAGTGTGGCCGAGGCCAAGGCAGGACCCTCAGCCAGCCACACAGGGAGGAGCGACACGGCAGAGCAGGGGGACCTGGCGTGCGGTGGGTATTGGCACAGGGCACCTGGGAAGGTGTCTGTGGGTGGCACGAGGCCCCGTCTCTGGTATTTCCATTCCTGCCTGATGAGGCCAAGTGAGCCCAGTCCTCCCAGGGCAATTCCAGCACAGCTCATTTGTGCCTGTTCTACAATGGTGTTGATAAAATCCCCACGGAGTCCTGGAGCATGTGTGAGGAGTTCCCACCAGAAATCTAAACAACGCCCTGGCGTTGCTGACAGCTTAATAATGTGACAAAGTTCAACTCGTTCAATGACAGGGACAAGAATGCAGCTGGGCTGGTGTGACCTAGAGCTTTACACATACCCCCCCCACCCCCCAATGCTGACCTAGCATTTGACAAATAACCTTTTCTTAGCCTCCTCGAAGGCACCAGACAGAACCAAGTGCCACGAAGGGGCCACATGCCACCGTTAAAATGTTAAATGGAGTGGCAAGGGCCACCAGAGTCCCCAGGGGCTGACATTTATCTTTATTATTATTATTAATAATAATGCATGTATTGCTTTTTGGTGCATTCCAGGGTTTTTTGCACTCCTAAATCACGCGGCGATACATCAGCAGGCCCGATAAATCACCCAATGAACCCAAATTCAATGCAGCTGTCAGGCCAGATCCGAGGGAAGCGGAGTTAGCTTAATTGAGCTACAGCAGGGAACCAACGGGCGTTGCCCAGAAAATCAGAATAATAGCAGTGTTGCTGGTGACATTTCAAGAGCTAGACATGAACTGCTAGCTTCAGCTTTAATTTTATAAGAGGGAATGGGGGGGACGGGTGCAGGGAGAAATCCAGACTTCAACAAATATTTAAGCTCTTATTTTTTTTTTTTTTTTCTGCCTCAAAGCCAGTACAGACAATGAGTTCCATATTTCGAAATTTCAGTAGAAGGAATTCCACTTTTTCTTCTTTCTCTAGCTTCTCCTCATTTCTTCTGCCTGCTAACCTCCTCCACTCCATGCCCCTTCCCTACAAAAAGAAAGCTGAAAGCAAAGGAACAATGGGATTTGAGTTGGAGCCAACTGAATGGGCCAAGAGGTTACATATGGAGCCAACAAATCATGGAACCATGAAGGATATTACTGATTTAAGGTTATGTATGTTAAAGCCCGAATCTTAACAGCATTCATAAAGGTAAAGGTAAGTAATGGAGAGGCTTAACCGACAGAAAATAAGCTTTTCCCCTGCTGCCCTGCCTCTCCCGTCAGACTTGCAATGTGTCTCAGCCGGAGAAGGACGGCCAGCCACAGCTTCTCCCTGTTAGCTGACAAAAGGAAAGGTCTCGGCCTTACACACTGAGGAAGGACAAGTTCAGCTGGATCCTGCATTTATACGAGGCCTCAGATACCATGGTTTTATTTATTTTTGTGTGCACGAGTGTGTGTATTTCTTCTTCAGATGTTTTGGGGTTACCAGAAAAACCATTCCCTTTCCCCCTTTAGTTTCTAAAACTGTGTGTAATTTCAGGGAAATTTGATCCATGTATTTCAGATTCATTTGCACATAATCATGAAAAATCTTTCTGGAAAGAGCTATTTTCTCTCCCAAGAGACTTTGGTGCCCTTTTTTAATAAGCCCCAGGAGTGCCCTTCTACCCCAGATCACCCTCTCCCAGTGCAGAAGGTTGTGTTTGGCCAAAGGAAAACCAGCCTGACCACCGAGGGCATGGGGTCTGGTTTGAAATGTCGAACACGTGAATTTGGACTGGGTTTTGGCAGAGGGAAAATGACTTCCCCTGGCCCCAGTGTTTACACAGAGAAAAAAGTCTTCCTTACAAAAAAAAAAAAAAAAGAAAGAAAGAAAGAGAAGAAAGGAAGGAAGGAAGGAAGAAAGAAAGAAAAAAAGATGTGAAGATGTACAGATCCACTCTGGAGCCCTCGGCGTATGAGTGTTAGCCTCTGGTTCACAGGTTCAGAAAAGAGCAATTGCTGCTTTACTTTGAGGTTCTTTGAGAAAATGCTGTCGCCCAGAGCCTCCCAATTACCAAAACCACCCCGGAACCCTCTTGGATGGGTTTCCAGGGCCATAGCATGTCCGTGTCCAGGACACGCATTTCCCCACCCTCCATCCACAGCAACCCAACCACTGCATTGAAGCCACAGTGGCATTCCTTCAATCCAAAACAAACATGTCATTACCAATCTCAGATTAATTGATGCCATTTGTGTGCCCTGCCTGTTGGGTTTCAACTGGAACCCGCCCAACAGCAATGGCCACCACCCTTGCAAACCTCAAGGCGCTCACAACTCTGGCCCTTGGCAGAATTCCCTTAGCTGTTCCTCATCACCCCTGAGACTCCAAGCCTTCTCTCCTTCCCACTCCCTTCCCACTCTGAGGCTTTGGGTAATTTTGAAATGAGTTTCTAGTAGAATGAGGTTATCTGTAAAGTGGAGTTTTGCTTTGAGTAAATGTCTCTGCTGTATTTCATGAATTTTAAGATACACATTTGTTTT
Source organism: Phoca vitulina (assembly GCF_004348235.1). NCBI lineage: Eukaryota > Metazoa > Chordata > Mammalia > Carnivora > Phocidae > Phoca > Phoca vitulina. The sequence goes on along the minus strand of NW_022589714.1, from coordinate 37,435,808 downwards.
TGTTTTAACACCCCTGAAATTAGGATTTTCCTTACAATTGATGATGAGAAAGCATTATGGTGAAGTCATGGAAAGCATTTCCCTTTTTAGGCGTACATGTGGTAATGGTGCATCTGGTCTGGGCCTCAAAGAGATATATGATCGCTTTTCAAAACACAGATAAACTTTTACCTCTCTCGCTCGTTCTTTCTCCATTCATTCTTCGGTAAGCGTATACCAACCACACGCCTGACTGCGCAGCAAGGGGATCGGAACAGTGTTGAAATGGCCTCTCCCTTTCAGAAAGTTATAATTTAGTTCTAGACATAAGTGAATACATGACCAACCTCTGCAAAGTGCTAAATTAGTGGTGTGGCCAGAAAGTGGCGGAGAAGAGCACGATGGAGCCACAGGGTGGGATGGAGAGACTGAGCCAGGGGCCAGGCAGCCCCATTGCTGGCTTGGCTCTGTGCTCCCACCTGTCAAATGAAGGACTTGAGGCAGATCAGAGCATCCCAGTGTGTGTCCATAGAACAGAGTCCGTGGGAATGCTTTGGGAGAAGAGGGTTCCACAGTGGGGGGTGGGGCATTGAGAGATGTCGCCATGTTCCTTTTTCAGGGACTCCCAACACACATTAGCCTTATTATGGGCTCTGAGAAGTTGTACCATGAAGGACGTGTTTAAATTTTGTTTAACTCAGTGTTTCCCAAATATATTTGTCCCTGGAATCCTTTCTTTCACTCAATACAGCTAGCGCTGTAATAAACCTTAGGAAAACTGCAAGTCTATTCCAACTCCAACATTCCAGGAATTCATGAGACAATGTGGAGCTGTGGTGCATGGGGAGAAGCAAGTCTGAGAGAAGGGGCGTGAGCTGTGCTCGTAGTGTGATGGGCTCCTGGCACGGTGGCATAGTGTACTTAATAGAGTTTAATAAATATAGTATAATTTAATCATAACAGTATATAGTATAATAAAAACAGCATACAGTGCTGGGTACCAGGAACTCAGAAATAAGTAAAACACTGCCTCTGACCTCAAGTGGCTCCTAATGGGGGAGAAGACTGGATGTTACCAAATGGTCACAAGAAAATGGATACCTGGCTTGTCGGTTGTCATTGGAGGTCGAAAGAAAGGGCCTTGAGGAGACGAAGCATGCCTGGAGGAAAGCAGTGAAGGCTCCCTGCAGGACGAACCATCAGAACTGGATCTCGAAGAAGGGGTTGAATACCCAGGTGCCTGAAACAGGAGCAAAAGGAGAGCATTCTAGGCAGGAAGAGGAACACGAATAGAAAAAAAGGCAGCAGAATGCTTACGTAGCTTGTGGTAGCTGGAGGGCAAGATACATGGTGATGAAGGGTGACTAGTTAGGTTGGGAACAGACCATGAAGTGTCCAACTCAGCAAGTAACAACAACAAAAGAGGAGACTTAATTATCCCCCATAATAAGGAGTCTGGAGGTCCATAATGAGAGGGTCTAGGACTGGCTCAGTAGCACGGTGAGGCCTCCAGGGGCCTGCGCTCCTTCCATCCCTCCCCTTGGCCATTCCTCACCATGTTGGCCTTTCATCCACATGCTTGTTGCCTCATGTCAACAGACGCCGCCACAGAACCAGGCATATTTCTGGTGGATGATACGCCTTATCCTTAAACATGGGCATTCGGAGATATCTTTTAGGCAAGGGAAGCGGGCTTTTTTGCTAAGAGAAGTGATATGATCAGTCAGACAGGTGTTTGATGTGTAAAGTGTAAGATGACTTGGTCACAGTGTAAAGGCAAGAGGGGAAGAAGAGGGACTGGAGGCAGGAGACAGTATAGAATTGAAATTATCCAGGCAGAAAAGTCTTGCATGTCAACACCAAATCCCTAGCAGGACTCGGAAGAAGGAGGCAATAGGAAAAAAATGCTTCTCTTTTGCTGCATAAGGCAGCTCTAGGCAGCCCCGAGGACTCGCCTTCTCTCCCATTGGCTAGAACTTGGTCACATGACCACCCGTAGCACGACGGAGGCCGAGCAGTCCAGTTCAGGCAAAGGCAAACGCAGTCGGCGTGAGACCACTCAGGAGTCAGTCACTGCAGCTGGGCTGTGGCCCGGATTTCATGAAGCGCTAAGATTTGGCAGTTACTGGTTACAGCCGTAAGACTACCTTTTGTAAGTCATGAGAATCCCAATGCTTGGTAACTATGGCTTGATGTACGGGGAAATGAACTATGGCAACTGCGATTTTGGGGAGTGGGGGCATGTTGGGGATGGTACCCTTCACCGTTTCATCTCTTCAGAGGTTGATAATGATTTGTAACTACCCAAAATGTGACAAGCTGTCAAAAATACATGAAAAGTGCTGTGTATCTCATGAAATAAGTTTTCAGTAATTCCAACTATCTCATTAAGGGTTAAAAATAAAAAGACAATTCAGTTGAGAAATCTAATTGAGAGACTCCCCATCCCACCCCTGCCCCACTATCTAACTCAAGTGTAAGCCTCCCCTAAATATTTTAATCATGTCGCACCCATGACGTCAACAGAAAATCACTTTTTTCCCCAAAGAAGCCGGTCTGATGGAGAGGGTGGGATCTGGTCAGTCCCTTAAAGTGGAAGCGTATGGAAAATGCTTCCCCGTTGTGGATACAAATCTGACAGAGGAAAGATGAAAAGATGGGAGGGACCTGCAACTCTCTGGTCGCCTCCTCTGAATCTAATTTCAAACAAAAACAAGGCTGATGAAACGAAGTCATAGAAACCCAGGGAGAAAGGGGTCCTCTCATTCTAGAGCTCTTAAAAGCTAAGGGTGCACTCCGTTTTTAGGATATCTACAGCAGACTTTCCAGAAGATATATTCAATAGGGTCCAAGAAAAATAAATATGATGGCATGTCAAGGAGCTTCAAATGTGATGGCCCAAACAAATGGGAGGCCCTCAAAATTCTGAAAACATGAGCTTTGTGAGGAAGCAGAGCTCCCCATCCAAAGTAACTAATATGGCACAGGAACTCCTTTCACAGATTTCCACGGGATGAAAACAGGGGGACATAAGTGAAGATTGATGCTAAAGAGTGGGATCAGTTGGCCAGAATAGAATCTGGAAGATTAGCTCGCAATGAATTCAGCCTTTTAACCTGACTACCACAGCAGCTTTCCTGGGTCTCTTCAGAGTAGGTCCTGAAATGGGTTGGTCTTCCCCACAGGATGGGGAAGTCAGAGCTTCAACACCCTACCCAGGTGCAGCCCTCAGTCCTGACGCTGCCCATGCTTTCACCTCCGCATCTGGGTCAGTAACGGAAGGTGAACCCCAGGGAAGACACTTGCCTAACCCTCCACACTTGGGTGTGCTCTGAGCCACCCCCACCCCATCCTTGTCCGTGTAAGTCACACCTGCACAGACCCCTTTCATCAGCCCAGCTTCAAGTGGCAATTTAAACCTTTTAAGGCCACCTGTCGAGCACCCACTCACTGGATTTCCTTTTATCACCAGCTCGAGGGGAGTAACTGGATAACATAATTATGAGGCAGGAGAATGGGGTGTTTTGATTTGTGTTCTTTGAGGATTAGCCAAGTGCCCCACTGCCAAATCCGTGATCACCTGAAAGGAAATCTGAAGGGAGAACCTGGCAAATAAGTCTTCCAGGTGCTCTTCAGGCAAAGGGCTTTGAAAATGGCCTTTTCTGCCTTTTTCTCGTCACTGCAGAGCTCAAAGGCATTTGGGGTGGACAAAGCTGGTGGGTGCCTCCTTGCACAATGAGGTGGAGGTAAGCAAAGAAAGACGTTTTCCAAATGCCCGGAGCCAGGGCAAGACAGTGGGAAGCCCTTTGGATGTGGGATTATGTGCAAAGTAATGATATGGAGCCAGACCTCTGATCTCCTGAGCATTCTCGAGACATTACCTGGGCCTCCTTCCGTGTGGAGGCTCTTGAATGCTTACAGGGAATGCCAGGGAGGTGGCAGGAAGAGGCAACTTTGTCTCAGACTTTAGGGTGCGTAATGCGGAAATCCCATCTTTGGTGCAGGAGACAGACTCCCTGAAGATGCTTGAGTGACAGCCCAATTTGGGGTGGGAATATGTGGAAACGTATCAAGAAGGGGCACATGTAAGGACATTTTTAGAAATGAACAAATACACAGTATATTAGTTTCCAGGGCTTCCGTAATAAGGTATACCATATCCTGGGTGGCTTAAAACAATAGAAATCTATCTCTCCTGGTTCTGGAGACCAGAAGTCCACAATCAAAGTGTCGGCATGGCCATGCTTTTCCAATGCCTCTAGAGGAGAATCTTTCCTTGTGTTTTTCAGCTTCCGGTAGCTCCAGCTATGGCAACATAATCTCTAGTCTCTGCTTCTGTCTTCACATGGTCCTGTTCCTTTGGCGTCTATCTGCATCCAAATTTTCATGTTCTTATAATGATGCCCGTCATGTTGGATTTAGGGCCCAACCTAATCAGGTAGGACCTCATCTTAACCTGATTGCATCTGCAAAAACCCTATTTCCAGATAAGGTTACATTCACAGGTACTGTGGGTCAGGACTCCAACATTTCTTTTGGGGGGACATAATTCAACCCATAACACATGAATAGATAAAAAAGCAAAGTTACAATTGATATAACTTACCCCATGAGTAGCTGGAAAGCTGTGGAATCTTGGACCCATTGTCACTTCAACTTTGGGTTCACCCTCTAAAGGAGGCAATGACTTTTTAATATTTTGCTCTAATTCTAAAGAGAGATAATCTGTAATGTGTAATATAATGTATAATAAACTCACATGTAATAAAATTATAATACAAATTTAGAAGGCGGATCTAAGCCTGAGGGGAAGGGAAGCCACTGGGGACCTACTTGTCACAGGAAGACTTTAGGAGAGAGGGGTGAAAAATATTGGGAGGGGGGAGGAAAATGATCCGCTGGTTAATAAATAGAATCCCCCCAGTACCTCCTGCTGATTATAGCATGAGTTGTTGAAGGTTGTGGTCAAAGATGAACTAACAAAGCAGCGCCTGAATATAGTATGTAGTCCTAAAATTCCCAGAAGGTCCAAGGGGTGGGTGGTGATGGGTGAAATTGCTGGGTGTTCCCAGAAGTAGCAGTTCAGAGAAGAGGACTGAAGTGAGAGTAGCTCCAGAGGGTTCACCCTTGGGGGACCCACAGGGCTTGAAGCTCAAGGCAGTGTGTGGCTCCATCTCACCTGTGGGCCCTCACCTGGGCTTGGCAAACCCAGGCTGCTGGGGATTCTCCACAGCTATGCGTTGTCCCTTCACCCAACGCTGGATCTGTGTGTCATATGGGCATTTTCTATCAATTACATTTCTTAATTTAATTCTGTAGGAAGGATCTGTTAACTGGCATTTCTAATATTCCTAGGATTTCGGGAAAATGATGATGCTGGCAATATTAAATTAACCAACTGGGGATGAAAATTCATGAAAAATGATACTGAGGATTGTGCCACAAGCCGGGTGGGACACGGAAGGGATGAGTTCAGAAGAGAAGCATTATGGACATTTATAACTTTATTTCAAGAGCCTATGGATGCCCCGAATGGCCTTTAAAAAAAAAAATCACCCTGTAAGTTCACCAGAACCTGTCATGAACAGATTTTGATACATATTACATACTTTCCAAAATAGGGATGGAATATAGCACTATAGCATCTTTACATGACTTGAATAATAAAACATATAAAAAGGTGTACAGAGAAAAATCTTTTTCCTACCTTGCTCCCTTCCATTCAGTTCCCATCCTTCCTGGCAAGGAACATTATTATTAGTTTTTTGTTTATCCTTTCAAGGACTCGTCAAAAACTTGCTAGCCAGGGGCGCCTGGGGGGCTCAGTCGGTTAAGCGTCTGCCTTCGGCTCAGGTCATGATCTTGGGGTCCTGGGATCAAGCCCCGCATTGGGCTCTCTGCTTATCGGTGAGTCTGTTTCTCCCACTCCCTCTGTGCTCTCTCTTTCTCAAATAAATAAATAAATAATCTTAAAAAAAAAAAAAAACAACTTGCCAGCCAATACAGATATATAATTCTGTCTTCCCTTATTTATGTATTTATGTATTTATGTATTTATTTATCTATTTATTTATAGAGAGAGCACGAGCAGGGGGAGGGGCAGAGGGAGAGGGAGAGAGATAATCTTAAGCAGGCTCCACACCCAGGGCAGAGCCCAATGCGGGACTCAATCTCTCAAACCCTGAAGGTCATGATCTGAGCTGAAATCAAAAGTCCATCACTTAACCAAATGAGCCACTCAGGCATCCCTCCTTTGTTCTTTTTACCCAACTGGTAACACACTTTATGCGTGTTTCTGTGTTTATTCATATGAGTGTAAAATGAGGTATGTGCATATTTATTCATTACAGCATTGTTTGCAGTAGGCAAAATTTAGAAATAATTTCGGTGTCCATCAAAAGGGGATTGATTAAGTTATGGAATATCTACATTACAGAATAGTATGCAGCTGTAAAAAATGAGGATAAGCATTTTGTGCTTATATGGAAAGATCTGGAGGGTATATTAAGTAAGTAAGTAAGTAAGTATATTAAGTAAGATACAGGACAATGTATGCAGTATGTGCTCTTGAGGTAAGAATGGAGGCGATAAGAATATATATTTGCATTTTCTTGCAACTGAATAAAGAACAATCCAGAAGGATGCACAAGAAGCTAATAAAGTCTTTACTTACAGATGATGAAAGAAGTGTAACGATGAGGGATGGAGTGGTGAGATTTTCCAATATTAATTTTGTTATACTACTTAAAGTGTTGAACCACACAAATGCATTTTCTATTTAAAATACAAATGAAAATGAGACTAAATTAATTAAATGCATATTCCTGGGATCTGCTAATCATACCACCAGGAACTTATCCTACAAGTGTTTTCTCATGTATGTTCAAAAATACCACCAAGAATGTTCACGGCAGCATTATTTCAATGGCAAAAGACTGGAAATGACCTTATTGTCTATTAAATGTAGACTGGTTAAATGAATTAAGTTACACTCATACAGTGAAACACTATGCAGATGTTAGGGAAAATGTGAAATATATTAATACAGGAAGCTCTTTAAGAGATATTTAGTTAAAAAAATGCAGGATAAAAAAATCAACCTCCTGTTTTTTGATAAAATAAATCTGATGCATGTACAGGCATGACCATATCCTATACTCTTCCAAAAAAGAACATGATATGCAACGTAATGTGTGTGTGTGTGTGTGTGTGTGTGCGCGTGCATTGAAAATCTCTGGAAGTTAATATAAGAAATTGTTAATACTGTTGTCCTCTGGGACTCAGGCGAGCATATTTGCAATAGGAGGGTCACCTTCTTCTCATTGTAATGCCTTGAAACTGCATGACTTTTCTTTTACTGTGCATGTTTTTTTCCAATTCAAAAATATTTACAAATACATCAATAAATAAACGTGCATCCATACAATGAAAATTGTACACCTCTAAAACAAACAACTGAGGAAGCCCTTTATGCACTTATACACAACAGTCTCCAAGAGGCATTGTTAAGGAATTTGTATTTTTAATTTTAGATGTTCCAAGGATTCCCATACTAAGTGTACTCGGTTCACACTTTGACCTGGTGATCAGGTCACAAAGGTTTTCGTTACTTTGGGTTTGATCGTATTACAGCTCTGCCTTTCAGACTAAGGAAGACTATTTTTTTGTTTCAGTTCATCTTCCTCACCTCTAAGACCAGCTGTTGGTCTTTTGGGTTGAAATCCTAGCTCCTACTGGCTTGTGAACATTAGCCACTTGCTCAATGGCTGTGGGCCTCCGATTCCCTTTCTGTAAATAAAAAAAATGGGATACATTATGGGACTATTATAAGAATTTGAGGTAATTGCAATACACACTATTTAACACGTGAGGTCCCAAGGATAGGCATTCAACATGGTGACTGTTGCCGCCATTAATATTCCTTGGGATACGTCCATTGAGAAACTGCAAACAGGAGTGACCACACCCTGGTTTTGCACTAGGAAGTACAAAGCTTTGTGTGTCATGGCCAGCGCTGTTCTAGAGGAGCCCAGCATTTGGCTGGCCTTTTTGCCCACAGTAGCCTTGGGCTGGTACCCCAGAGAATCAATACTCTGTGGATGCAATTGGGGCTGTATTCTTACCTATATGGGGCATTTCACAGCCCCTGGTAAGGAAGCTTATTCCCACTTTTTAGACATAAATTGTACCCAGTGGCTTCCCCCTCAGGATACCTCTTGTTGTCATCTGCTACCCCCAGTCCTATTTGTGTTCAAGCCCATATTTATGAGAATATCTTTGAAAAGATGAAGTGAAGATGTCCTTGTAGTCTTTCTTTATTTTTAGAGAGTTAAAAACAACTGCCTCTCCATGTTCTCTCTCAGTGCAGCTCTGGGTCAAGTGGTCTCACTGATTATCCAGTTGGCTTTCTGCCTTGATGCAGTTATAGAATCTTTTATTATTGACTTTGGAGCTCCTTGCAAGGTACTCCAAAAAAGCATTTTAAAATAGTCTCTGGTGGGCAATTTACATTTTAACTGCTCCTTTCATTACCCCCCTCAACACCCTCATATAGTTCCCCTTTCTAGAATTAAATAACCACATGATAGCTTTTGGGCCCCATGTCTCTCTTGGTTATTGAACTTGGCCCTGTTGTGGTCTTAACTGTGCAACGGTTCAGTTAGAGTCTCGTGATCTTTTACATTCATCACCTTTCTTCAAGATTTGTTTTCAGGTTCTATGGCATCTTGATAAATCAAGAGCAGGATAATTAGCGCCATCTTGGTTTGGTTTTTTGAGAATCTCTCTGAGAATCCCTGGCGCTGTGACAAGAGATGGTGCTCGAGGAGTTGTGTGAGGCATGAGAATGGGGTGGGGGCAACAGGAAAGAATGAAGACAACCATTTTCCAAAAGTCCTTTGGTTCCAGATAAATGTAAGTTTATTTTTTTTCCCATTAATTAATCCAGGATTTAAGACTGAAGATCTACGTGTCTCTTGGGTATTACTTTAGAGGCAGTAGTACTCTAGAGACCATCACCTTAGAAATACAGACTTGGATTTCAGGTTTTCTGGCTTCACTTTTCTATCACACTTCCATAAATTCCATAGCAGGGCCTGCCAACTCACCATTTATCTCTCTCTTTTCACTTTATCCACACTCATCTTCCTTAAGGACAGGCTTGACCTTACTCTGAAGGCCGAAGTTCAATGAATTTCTGGTAAAAATTTCTGGCAGAAAATAGCTCTTCACAAGCCTACTGCTAATGTTTCCAAAGCTGTAAGTCAGAGAAGACCCATGCCCCTCTCGTGCACACACGTACGCTGCTTGCCATAGTGTTCCTAACACCTTTGAGGCTAAACTGGCCTTGGTCTAGGGTGGCAATCCTTATGTTGCCAAAAGTAAGGACTTTTCTTTTCTTTTTAAATTTTCTCATGTTTTATTTAAAGAAGGAATTCTACATATGCCACGGAGTCCTTGGGGTGCCTGGGTGTTGCAGTCATTTAAGTGTCCGACTCTTGGTTTTGGCTCAGGTCGTGGTTTCACAGTCACGGGATCGAGCCCTGCATCGGGCTCCATGCTCAGCAGGGAGTCTGCTTGAGTTTCTCTCTCTCTCTCTCGCCCTCTGCCCCTACCCCTACATCCTCTCTCTCTCTCTCAAATAAATAAATGAATCTTTAAAAAATATATATATATATATTTCCACCAAGGAGTCCAAAAGAGAGCAACAGCTACCACAAGAACCAGTGTATACTCAACTCATTCAATGATGTGGCAGCTTCATGAAGATGTAGTAGCTAAATTGCAGAGGAGGAAACCAGCCCACTCCCTTCTGAGACAGAAAACCTAAAGACAGTAAAGACGGTGGAATTGTGCACTTAGGAGAGATCCTCAACAAGTGGATAAATAGGTAACCATCAGGAATATTTCACTTCTCAAATTGGGAAGAAATGAAAAATGAAGAAACCCGATACTGGCAATGATGTAAGAAAATAAGTATTCGCATTCTTCTGAGAAGAGAGTGATTTTGGAACAATCTGGAGGCAAATTTAGTAATATATATTAGGTGCCTTAAAATACGCATGCCTTTTAATCTAGCAATTTCACCTCCAGAGGGGGAAAATAGAGGTAATGAAGAATCTAGCTTATTAGAACTTCATTATAATATTAATTATGAGTAAAAACTTAGAAATAGCCTAAAGACCAAATAATAGGCAGCTGGTTTAATGGATTATGATACATAGGAATGATGTAGGAGATGAAAAGGGACATGGAAAGATGTTCATGATCTATGAGTAAAAAAAACAAAATTGAAAAATAGTATGCAGTGTTAGTTGACAATTGCTAAAAAAAAAAAAAAAAAACCCGAGAAAAAAATCACCAGAAAAACTTGGTTTAAAAAAGCTACATTTATTAGTTTGATTTCAATAAAAAAGAACACCTCTTTGATAGAGTCTTAGCAATATTTCAGAAGAAGGGAGTTGGGAGAGGATATTTACACGGTTTTAGAGCCAGAGTCCAGTGATAATAAGGGGGGGCTCTCACCAGGCAGGGAACTGGTTGGAATTGGGCAGTTTTGGACATAAAATTTTGGATTGATGGGCATAGCAAGGTAAGGTCCTGAAGCAAATATTGTTGAGCAAGCTGCTGGTCCTAGTAAGTAAGCAAGTAGCAAGTTTGTTACTATTTGTATCTAGTCCCAGTATTATGTGGCAGAGCAACAGGAAAAAGTGCTTTGGCCATACCTATTTATCACCGAGACAGAAAAGTTTATTGGTTTCGGTTCTCAATGGCAGCTTTCTTTTTGTTAAAGAAATTATTCATGTTGACATTTCTATCTCACTAGAAAAAGTCTGGGAAGATAATTATTTACACATTAAAGGTGCTTATCTCTGCATGGAAGGATTACAGGTGCTCTTTCATTTCTTCTCTTTCACTTCTTCGCATTTTCTAAATTTTCTCTAGTGAACATATATACAGAAAAAAAGATGTATTTGTTTAACTAATATTTAGCCAGATAGTATCCAGAACGATAGTATCCAGAGTCATCCTCACCTCAAAGCTTCTAGACCATTTCTAAAAAGAACACCCCATCTACACAGAATTTTGTGGCCAACTTGGGAACCTGGCTAAATCATGACCTAATCACAACCGTGCAGTCCAGTAAGCATCAGGCAGCTTTTCATCTTTTCAGACAGACGATGAAATGCTGTGTAGACTGTTTAGAAGGACCCATTGTTCAGAAGTCTATTAGAAGCATTTTTAACTGACACAGATGCCTGTTTCTCTCCTTGACTCACTATTATCACTCCATTTCCAGAATTCTGGTGCAGTGGGAGCCTGGGACTGCAGGGACATGAAGAGTGAGATACGAGGTGAACCCAGAAGCCTAGAATACTGTCTCGTGATCTCTCCAGTCAACCACTAATAACTATTTTTCAGCACATAATATTTGCTGAGTGCTAGACAAGGTGAGGTGTGGTACACAAATTGGATAATCTACACTCCATCCCTTAAAGGAGCTTGGTTTTTAATTGGGGAAAGAAAGGGTCATGAGGAGTGACTAACACACAGGCACAATTCTGGACACACAAAATGGCATGCAACCAAGCACAGCTCCATAGGTGGATGCTATGCTGGCCTCCGTTACAGTATTTGTATCCCGGATCTTGTGTGGTCTAGACTCTGAGTCCTATATACGTTTAGAGATAAGAAGTTTCGGGGGCATCGAGATATCCTAGTTAAAGGGAGGTTAAACTCAAACTTTTTTTAATTTCCATACTTCTTATTGACAACTTTTCCAAAATTTGATCTGCTTTATTTTCTGCAGTTTATAACTGCAGCTTAATGAACCTACTTGCAGGCCCCAAGGTCGTTTTCATTGCACATAGATGTTGATTTCATTGAATAGAGACTAAAAAGATAGGAAAAAAGATGTGAATTGATTCCAAGATCAACTAAAGTTTACTTTAAAAGAAGAAAGAAAAAAAAAAGCCCACCAGTTCCTAATACCTATGTATTTTCAGCTTCTTTCCATTAAGGAGGACCACAGTGAGACCTTCCAATAGATTGATGGTTCCAATTGGCTGAAATGTCATTTCCCTTTATAAAACACTTTATTACTTATAAGTGCGCTTTTTTTCTTTAAAGATTTTATTTATTTATTTGACAGAGAGATAGAGAGCACAAGTAGGCAGAGCGGCAGGCAGAGGGAGAGGGAGAAGCAGGCTCTCCACTAAGCAGGTAGCTGGACGTGGGGCTCGATCCCAAGACTCTGGGATCATGACCTGAGCTGAAGGCAGCTGCTTAACCAACTGAGCCACCCAGGCGCCCCATCTATAAGTACTCTTTATCAGGGAACTCATTATCCTAGACAAGGGGCCTTAGTAACCTTGGAGAAATGGCCCAGAAAGGGGCTTTACTCAAGTTCATATAGTAACATAGTGACGGATTTAGGATTAGAAGTCCAATCTCCTGTTTTCAACCCTGAGCTTCCCCACGTCTGATACCCCAGGTGTTTTCCCACGAGGTAAAACTTACTGGGGATTCTGGGGATCGTAGCTACTAGACATAAAAATGAAAGAGACACAGCTCACAACACTTGTAAGTATAATGAGACGCTCTTGTTTCGGAGTTCAATTCTTGGCAGGTTTTCTGGAACAGGACTCCGTTCTCAATGCAAGACGCCAGCACGGCCACCCGCGCGCCCCTTGGTTTCATTACAGCACAGCTGCAGAGAGAGGAGGTCTCCCGTGTCCCCAGCCGTTGGTCAGCCCGCAGAGCCAACCAGGGAAACATGGAACACGTCTTGCCTGAGCAATCTGATGACCAAACGGGCTATTAAAAACAACAGCAATAATGACAACAAACTTGGCTCATCCACCACTTGAATACCTTCGGCTGCTCGTAATAACAAACAAACAAACCCCCTCCAACAACCCAGGATATATTATGGAACAGGAAATGCACCGTTAGAGCCAGGAATACAGTGGGCTGATTCCGCAGCTCGGTGGTCCCATCAGGTGGTGGACTCTCTCCATTCTTGGCGCCTTTTGCAGTGCATTGCCTGACGCTTGCCCCTCCTCGTGGTCTCCAGTGGGGGGCAGTATTTCCAGGCCTCAAACCCACATCCGGAGGCAGGGATTTAAGGAGTCACTTCTTCAGAAGAAGATCTTTCTCAGAAGTTCCTAAACAAATCTCTTCTCCCAATACTGGGTGGAACGTGGTCAAGAACCCACTCTGAAACCAACTACAGCCAGGAGGACAGGCTCAGACCATTCATGCTTCACCCCCTGGAACTGGGTCCTGTGAGGGTGGGGACTAGAAAGGGGTGGAGAGGAAGACCTCTGACCCAATCAGAGCTCTGCCAGGGGAACACAGGTGTGGTCGTGATGGAGGGAAACCATTGACAGCATCTGCCGCACCAGCTCTGAGCTACAGGCCACCTCTCCTGCCAGGACTTGTTCCCTGAATCAGGTGTTTCATCCTTTCTAAGGTGAGGAGAGGCTGTTCCGACAGAGCTGGGAGGACCTAGGGATCTGTGAATGCTCATAGACGGCTTCATCGGGTGTCAATGTTGGCTTCAGGTAAAACTTGTGAAGACTTTGGAGACCTTAATGTAGAGTCAGTGATGTTCTAGGGGTGGGAATTTAGGCCAGGAACACTGATAGGGCCAGGCCACTGTGGGCAAAGAGAGAGCTTTGGGGGCAAGTAGACCAGTATTTTAAAGTACTCCTTAAATCATACCTAGACAGTCACTATTGACTTACCCCCAGGTATAATGATATAGATAGGAAAGTGAGAACCATGAATGAACATCAGTGTATTTTTTTTTTTTTTTTTTTACCCAGCCCATGTTTTATAATAGGATTCACCCCTGCTAAAATAAAATGGATTTTTGGATGACTAGGTCACAAGCTTCTTGCTTTTCCTTTTCTTCTTCCTCTTTTTCTTTTTACTTGCTTTTGATTTTTAAGAACAATGAACATATTCTCTTTTATAATGGGAAAACAGAGTAACTTTTATTTGGAAAAAAAAAAAAAAGGTAGTTCACACTTGTCATTTAAAACAGCATAGGAAATCCCCACCTCAAATAAGCAGTCTGATGATAGCTTTTGTAATAGCTGAAAATAAACCAACTTTATTTGAATCAGTCAATACCAATCAAGACTGGAAAACAAATTTATTACTCGTTCAGATTCATGAAGAAAACAGTCAGCAATATCTTCATTAAAAGGCAATTTAGATTTATTAAGGCTTGAAAGCAAGTCCTGCTATTTTGTCACCACAGTTAAAGGTCTTAAGAAAAACAAGTAACCATCATTTGGAGTGTCTTTATAAAATGTAATGTTTGTTCTTTTATAAAAGCTAGGCATCTTTTGCTAAATTAGTTAACCCCTAGCTTTTAGGATGGGACAAACACGAGGTCAGGAAAGTAAGACAAAGTTCAAACAGCAGCTGGGTATTTTATATTTTAAGTATATGCATAATCATTATTGTGAAACTTCTAACTAGGCATAACATATCTTAGATAACTGGATCCTTTAAACTATGTTCTCTCCCCCACCCAAAAAAAAACCAGATTGCTTTTATAGAAACACATATTAGCCCAAACCCTGTAATGAAGCAATCTTTCATTTTATTTTTTGGTTGGTGAGGGGAGCATTGGATCTAACTCCTCAAGTAACATTAAATAAAATGATGCACACTTTGGATCATAACCTCATGATGAAAGGAAAGCATCCTGCAACTAAACCGGGAGAAGAATATTGGCAAAGGTAGAGGAATACGCATTCATGAAGGGGGCACATGTTACTTGATTTGAATGCTAAAAAGCACTGGATAGAAGACACTGGGTCTTGTTTGCAGAAAGGGCTCCAAGGCCAAAGATGTGACAACATCTGTTCTCCTAACTTTAGAACGAGGATGCTTCACATGCACACCTCTCTCTCGAATGCTTAGGATTCTTTTTAATGGCATGTGAAAAAATAAGGAAGTGATCCCTTAGGAATCATTGAACTTAGTTTTAATAATGAGGTGATACTTCATCTTTCCAAGGAGAGAGAGAACGGCATCTTGCTTCACTCGGCTACATAAATGGCTCCTGGCCACTGGGAAGAGTGGCTGCTCACAGAGGTACCTACTGGATTCCTGCTGCCTCTAGACCAATTTAATTTAGATACAGATTCTTCACTGGTTTTTCAAGATGGAAAACTCTTCCTAGAAGGACCTGTACCTTCCTGACTCTGCCCCTCTTTTAATTCTATTTGTCTAGGCCTTACTGATTCCTGAGATTCTTAGACCTTCAGGATCCATCCTGCAACAGTTCAAAGATGCTTGGTGTTGTCTTTGTGCAGAATGGCCAGTGGGCACAGGTGCTGCGAAGAGCTTCTGTGGTTTCATTCAACAAATGCTGAAAAATGCAGCTTAGGAAACTTCCCTCGTGGTGAAGGCTTTTTCTAATGAAAAGACCAAGATCGTTGCTGGCCCCCCCCAGCAGATGTGAACACCGGAGACTGGCATTTCCTGGGAAGCTGGAACCAGTCTGAGATTGTGTGGTCAAATAACAGTGTGTTTTGCTTTTCGTAGCATGTGATTCTGAGCTGTCAGGCATTTGACTTCCTTTATCAGGAGATAAAGACACACAATAGAGGGAACCATGCCAGTCTAGAACACTCAAGCTTTTATTACCCAGCTCATCATATCAGGTTATTAAAATCTTACCCAATACCTTCTTTCTGGGCCAACCTGAGAGGTGGCCCAATCTGGATAGATGGGTAAATTCAACACTGTTATTCTGAGTTTGATTCTTCTTTCTGACTCCGCCTCCCACTATGCTATCCCACAAAAATAAAATAGGACATGAAAGTCAAAGGGGAAAAATAAATCCGAAATAAAATAGGATCTCAACCCAAACTCTTTCTAATGCCACTGAAATGCTTTTTGAGGGATCAATACTCATTCAAGACCAATGATAGGGTGACCTCCTGTCTTATAACTCTGGAGTTCAAACTGCAAACCTTCAGGACTCCCTGAGTGGGTTCTGGAGACACCTAAGGACCTCATCATACCGATGCTTGAAGATGATTTGCTGTGTATGTGACAGGGTTGTGGCCAAAGCCCAGGGAGGCTGAAGGATCTGGAGAAAAATCTCTCTTGGAAAAAATAATCAGAAGGTAATATTATTGTTATTTTAAAATATTCTGCTAAATCTGGTCGTAAGACATTAAAGCTCTTAGTCAAGACTCAGTTATATTATATAATAATCCACTATTGAAATAAAAAGATATTCCTGAATTACTCAGAAGTGCTTTCCATCTCTAAACTCCATCCTGTTTTCAATGGTTATAACTGATCACGTAATGGCTCCCCCACCCCCCACTGGTGCCTTAATATTATTATTTATGTAAAACTAAGTCAACCACAGAAGGACCATCTAGAAACAACAATATTGATTTGGTTTGGCTTCTTTGTTTTTAAAGACTCGCCAATGGCTGAATTCTGACTCTCAAATCAGTCATTAGGATCAGACAACCCCTAGCCAGGAGCTGTGCCACCTGGGGGCCTGTTTTCTTTGTCCCGCTCCCTTTGCTACATCGACTTGCTTCTAGAACAGCACCACTGTGGGTCTCTGGAAAGTAAACTGCTTCTTAGGTCATCGTGCCTGTGTTGCTAAACTCAGGGAAGGGTTTCTGAGGACAACAGGATTTACACTAATTCTAAGTCTTCTGGGATCATTCAAGACTTCATCTCCCAAGAGGCCAGTTCAGGGCTTACCCCTATAGTCACAAGAACTGTTCCCTCTCCATGCTCCGTTCTAAACATGTCTCGGGACTAAGTTCCCAGGGAGTCCCTGGGAAGGTTCCTTTAGGGGTGGGAATGAATCAATGCCTCCTTGCCCTTGCAAAGCTCTCAGGCTAATAAAACGTCCTACTGAGAAATTTCCTCTTCCTCAGTGGGCTCAAGGGGCTCCTGTTTCCTCCCTTCTGCTCAGATCAGAAGGCCACGTGATTTCTTCAGAGATCCCAGGAGGCAGGCCGGTCTGGGGGTGGCCGGGGTGAGGATATGCGGATGTTTCTATGGAAAGGACCGTGCTGCCCTGAGCTTCCTGAGCAACGAGCCAGGTTCAGGGGCTTTCTGGCACTCGGGACCTCACTCTACCCACAGGCAGCCCGGATGGGAGGACTGCTGAAGGTGACCGTCTATGGCGGTCTCACAGCGCATCACTAGGACAGAGAGCTGATGATTAGCTCATTTTTCTTAGTTTCCTCTGCACAGGTCCCCAGGCTTGAGCCGGGTGAGCTTTGAAGGAGGTGAAACTCAAGGAGAACGACTGAGGAGTGAAATACTGGCTAAAACACGTTCCTTTTTCATCTGGCAGGTGAGTCAGATGGCAGGAAAATTAACCCAGATGGGGCATCTACTTTTCCTCAAGTTCAAACCACATGGTTTCCCAGTCAGAAAGGCCCATGGACTTTCTTCCTAAGGTGTTCCATGATCATGCCATCTCTCACCCGTCAGAGATTGCAGCCAACTCAGCCAGGAGTCACACCCGGCTGGCAGACCCACATTCAGGAACCACTTGAAGAGACTGGGAAGTCAGTTTTGGCCAATTCTTGGTTGGTAGTGACATGACATCAGCAGTTCAAGACTTAGATCATGAGAGAGAAGACCTGTGTGAAGGATTCCCAGGGAACATCAAGCCTCATAAAGAACTTCTCTATCTTCACCCCCACCCCCACAATCTGCTTTCTCACAGACCAAAATTGACTCGTGGATCAGTCAAACCCAGGCATGGCATCTCCAACAAAACTACCCCTAAGCAAGCAAACCCCATGGCTGGTAGACCCCGTGGGCCTTTTGGCATCGACACTGCTCCCCCTCCCCTTTGCAGTCACCTCGGTCTGCGACTGCATGCCAGTGTCCCTTCCTCAAAAGGCCTGGACAGCCGAGAACCAGAGGCTCCTGTCAGCCAGATACACAAAAGCATGGCGACCTTCTCAGCACTGCAGCCGACAGAGACTGTCTGAAGTGGTGCCCCCGTCTGGTCTTCAGTGCCCCGTGTGACCGGAGCGTCAGAAAGCAGACAGGGACTGAAGGTGTATGTGCCAGTGGCCCAATCCACAGCCTGGCGGCTCTCCATTCACTCTGTCTCCCCACAACGCGGTGGCTCTCTTTCTAGCAAGAACTACGATGGCATCTGTCCTCGGCCGCGGAGTTACCAACAAAGAGGAGAGGGGGAGGGGACACGGTGTTGCATGTTCCTAATACAGCCGAGCAGCGATTCTGATATTGGCGGCGGGGCCAGGGACAGTCCCCTAGGTGGGCTCTCCAGCACTGGCCCCAAACGCACCGAAACCCGGACCAGGCCCAAAGGCTGAGCGCTTGAGTGTTTCTACCATTTCTGCTTGCAGATGCCCGCGTGATCAGATGGGGTCGGCTGGGACCTTCCTAAGAGGCAGCAGGCTGGGGTCCCACGAGGCCAGCGAGATGTGGAGGGCAACCAAACGCTGTTTCCCGACGCGGTGCGGAAGGGGAGTCTGCGAGGCCCGAGTTCTTTTGGGAGAAGCCAAGTCCTTCTGCTGCCGGGGGGTGGGGGGGGGGCAAGGCGGCCGAGCTCAGGACCGGCTGAGGCGCTTGGCCACATCGGCGTAGGCCGACTCGATCTCCTGGTCTGCCGCACACGTGTTGGTGAACTCATCCCGCGCGTAGGCGTTCTTCAGGTACCGCCACAGGCCCGTCATCTCAGCCGGGAAATCGTAGTTGCGGTACTTCTTGGCCACAATCTACAACACAGACGGCAGGACAGAAAAGGGCGTGAATGCACGAGACAAACCAGTGGGACGGAGTTAGTGCCGGACCCGGTGTGCGTGTGGTGGTGGGGGGGGGAACCCGGGTGCACGCGCGCATCACTCACCGCGAGCCCGCCCGCAGCAAGAATGTTTGTCATGCAAGGTGGGGGTGCTGCCTTCTTTCCATCTTCTCTAATCTTATTTATTTTGTAAGTCAATATAATTTGCCCTTTGACCTAGGCATTCTGCTTCGGGGAATTCTCCTTAGGAAATGATCACAAAGTTTGAGCTACCTATCTGTGATCACGGGACGAATAGTAAAAAATGCAATAGTGAAAAAATGGCAGAGGAAAGAAATGTCCTGCAATAGGTACGTGGATAAATGCATTATCATAGGTAAATACAATGCCATCCTGGAGAGCCTTTAGAAATGATGCTGCAGAAGAAGTTCCAGGCATCTGGAAAACTCTTTTAGATCATTAAGTGGGTGCCTGGGTGGCTCAGTTGGTTCAAGTGTCTGCCTTCGGCTCAGGTCATGATCCCAGGGTCCTGGGATTGAGCCCCGCATCGGGCTCCCCACTCAGTGGAGAGTCTGTTTCTCCCTCTGCCCCCGGCTCATGCTCTCTCTCGTGCTCTTTCTCTCTATCTCAAATCAATAAGTAAAATCTTTAAAAAAAAAGATTGCTAAGTTTCAAGTGCCGTGCAAAAAAATTAATAAATAAAGAATTTTTTAAAGTGCAGTATAATGCAATTTGGAGAAATATGTGAGGTGACTAGAAGTACATATACCAATATGTTACTAATGGTTATGTCTGACTGATAGAATTATAAATTTTTCCCGTCATCCACTTTTTTTTTACATAAACACCCTTATTTATGGGGAGAACAAAAAGCATAAAAAGTAAGTTAGATGTTGGACTGTACATGCAGGTTCAATGTATGATGTGGGAGTGAACAAATCGTAATTTCTATTCTCTTCTAGTTTGCCACATGTGGGGGCTGCGGATGGGCGTTCTGGGGAGGTGCTGTTTGCGTTGAAACAGTAGCATAGTGGTTAAGAACATGGGCTCTGGATCCCCACTGACTGGATCTGCAATTTTACTCCACTACCTAATAGCTGTGTGACCTTGGACTAGTTACTTAGCCTCCCTGAACCCCAATTTATCTCTAAAATGAAGGTAAATAGGACTTACCTTGGAGTAACAGATTAGTTAATACACATAAAATGCTTAGAGGGGTGGCTGGCTCATACCGAGTGCTCAAGAAACATTATCTCCTATTATAATTCACTGAGACCCATCTTCTGCCCATTTGCATGCAGAGAGGGTGACCTGTGTAGTTACATGGGGCCTCAAACTCAGAAGGGCTTGCTTTTGGTTCAATGCTCTGCTGTCACCATCTGGAAATTCTGAGTACTTTTTAACAGGGGCCACTTATTGTCACTGTACGCTGGGGTCTGCGCATTAGCTGGTCTTGCTTCTAGCCCTCTGGGGTCGGGGTGGGAATAGCAAAGAGTAGCCTTTCTCCTAAGCCACTGACTTCTGCCTCTTTTCCTTGCTTTCTTTTTAGAGAGGTCTTCAGACTGCTGGCCCTGGGATCCTCCCACTCAGAGAACCCCTGAGTTCAGCTACTCTGGGCTTTCATTTTCATTTTGGTGCCAGTGATGTTCAGGGTTCCCTGGAAAGCTACGCTGAGTGAACGCAATGATGACCTATTACATGAAAAGCTCAGCCTCATGGGTTTGACCGCATTCCCAAGGAGCATGCATTTTCCTCCTCCGTCCTCCTGCATCAGTTTGGACATTGTGTTACAATAGTAAGCTCTATTCTATTCTGAATTGCAGTTACTGTTTTAGTATCCTCTCTCTCTTCCCTAGCTTGTGAGCAGTGTAAGCAGAAGGACAGGAACCCCAGCTTCATTCTTATACTGCCTGATAATAACACTAGGATTTTTTTTTATTTTTTTAAGATTTTATTTATTTGAGAGAGAGAGAGAGAAAGTACAAGCGGGGGTGGGTAACAGAGGGAGGGAAGAGCAGGCTTCCTGCTGAGCAGGGAGCCCCAAAGACAATGGGGGGCTCAATTCCAGGACCCTGGGATCATGACCTGAGCCGAAGGCAGATGTTTAACCGACTGAGCCACCCAGGTGCCCCTCAGTAACACTGTTTATAAGCGTAGTGACACTAACAAGCGTTTATTTACTATGTGCTCTGCTCCAGGCTGTTTTAAGCACTGTGCAAGCCTCTTAAACCTCTAAGTAACTCTATAAGGAAGAGTGCATTATATTCCCATTTTACAGATGAGGGAAGTAAGGCAAAGAGAAGTTAAATAAGTAAGGATTCAATAAACAGCTGTATTGCATCTTTACTATCTTCAGGTATCCCAAATCAAAGTGCATCTAGAGTCAAATGGAAGAAACTCACTTAATTTTAGAGACTGCAGATCCTTAGCAATGAGCAGACTGAAGCCACAAGAGCGTAAATAGGTTACACCATGTGACACAGGAAATTAATTCAACCAGTATCTTTTGAGTAATCACTAATGTTTATATTATAGTCCTTGCTTTTCTTTTTTTATTCGGGTATAGTTGACACACAGTGTCGCATTAGTTTCAGGTGCACAACACAGTGATTGGACAAGTCTATATGCTCTGCTGTGTGCACCAGCAGGGAAGCTCCCATCCGTCACCATAGGACGCTATTACAGTATCATTGACTCTATTCCTTCTGCTGGGCCCGGTATTCCCATGACAGTCCTTCCCTTCTCTCCACGTGGCCACCCAGCTGTCTGCAAACGAGAAAGGTAGGGCTGTACTCAGAATCCCTTGTGTGCCAGTTATCCTGCTATTGCTGCTTATCTCCAAACCACCCTGGTGTTTGTTTCTTTGGGACGCTGGGGACGCTAGGACGCATGGGTGGGGACTCTGCAAATCACATCTGTTCTGCCAGGGACTCCCTGTTAGGCTCTTCCAAGAGGGGGCGCTAGAGAGGGTCTGCAAGGCTGGAGGAGGGAGAGGGGCCGCCCCTTTCTGCGGCGGACATCCATATCCCCTGCCCGTCAGACTCTCCTTTGCTCCAGCAGCAGCAGCTGAGTCCAGTTTTCTTGTTTTGCCACCACTGGTGGAACTAGGTCTTCACCCTGGCTGAGAGAGGCCAGCACACAGCAGTGACCCCCTGCAGGGGTTGGGAGCCAGCCCCCTGGGCCATGCCCTGAACTCAGCCCCCAGCGGCAGCTCAGCATGCCCCACCTTGGAGGTCCAAGGTTGGGCTCTGCAGGGGCCCCTCATCTAAGTTGCCAAGTTTTAGATCCTTCTGACCTCTTCCGTTGGCCTCCCCTGCCCTAGGGGGTCGTGGCCGCCCTATTAAGGTAGAACCTCGTGGTACACTTTGCCTTCCTGGTACTTTAGTACTTACTGCTTCTTTCTATTAAATTCTGTTGGTTAAGAGAACTGGTTTGGGGTAGTCACCAAGGAAGCCACATCCCCACAATGCTCTGTCCAGCTTAGGTGCAACTAAGAAGCAAAGGGGATGGCATCTGAGTCCCCTGGCAGAGCACTCGCAACAAGCAAATGCTGGGGCCAACACCCATTGCCAGTTCTCCTTGACCTCCCCCTGTTCACTGCAGGGTGAGGGTCCCCTGGGTTTTCCCAGGAGCCTTTGAGAAGCAGCTGTCCTGGCTAAGGAGCAAGACCAGGCAGGAGGGACGGGTCACAAACTGACAGATGGAGTGGCCTCAAGTCTCTCCATGCTGGGATTTGTTTTCATTTCTAAAGGATGCGCTATGAGATTTAAGACAGCAGAAGGGCGGCTTATGGATATATACTTGAGCTTATGTCTCCTTTGCTGTTTGCTTCAGGGGCTGAAGCAGGTCACTGTGCTAGGCAGGGGTCCCAGGGGCTGCTCTAGAAGGCCCACCATGCCCCTCCCTGCCCGGATCTGCACGCTCGGAGCCTTGGCCACATCGCTGGTTCTTTCCTCACATGTTGGCTTGCCTTGAGGATGAGGACTAGAAGGGAGCCAGACAGCAAGAGTTTAAACCAGGCTCTCAGGGAGAATGAAGATGAACCTGAACGAGAGCCAGGTAAGAGAGGGAGAGAGCGCGAGAGAGCGCGGGCGAGGATGTGCACACGGAGCTCTGACGTTCACAGGAACTTCCATGCTCATGGTCTGAATTTGCTCTTTCATATGAAAACAGTTAGCTCCCACAGCCCAGATTAGGTTTTGGCATCAGGAGCCAAACTGGAGGCCTGACTTGGCTCCCCCTTCACTCTTTCTGCAGGACGGGGCTTTGCCAGGTCTCTGGGATCTGATAAGCTGGATCAGCAGAAATCCAAGGAGACAGAAGGCAAGGCCCAGCCTTTGTCCCCTCGAAGGCCGTCCTCCCTCTGATCCCCAGCTTCTCCAAGTGAACAGCTCACTGAACTCCATCCAAGGACACGGGCGGAGCATCACCCTTTAGGGCTGCGAGGAGCGGGAGGAGTCAGAAGATGAAGCACAGGGCCTTGGGGGATCCATTTGTTTACCTTATTCGACAGGAAATTCTTGAGCAGGTAGTCAATACATGTTTGAGTATGACAGAAGAAGGAAGGAGTAAAGGAAGAGAGAAGAAAGAGGCAAGAAGGAATATACTTCATAATCTCTTCATTTAGGCATGAGAAAAATGAATTCCAGAAAGATTCAGTGACTTTCCCCAGCTCATGCTGTTAGTAGGACTAGGATGTGGGTCTCGTGACTTTCTGAATGGGGGGTCTTTCCATTACATCACGCTGACACACTGGGACTGAACTAGAATCATACCATCCCTAATGGTGCCACTTGTTCCTCAGGAAAAGAGAATAAAAGATGTTTCCGTGGGTGTGGTGGGGCATGCGGTCATTAAGAACTTAAAAGACATGGAGCTTGGCTGGACTTACAAGTAACCATTGGCTTGGCCCCGAACCCAAAGCGTCTTCATATTAATAGATTGCATTTTCCCGGCCCATCAGGAATGGCACACGTGATTCCAGCCCAGTCCCCAGCTTGGACCAAGTCCGATGGGAACACTAGTGCTTGCACAGCTCAGATTTCAGTTCAAGCTGGTTGTGCTCTGACTGGAAGGAAGCCCACATCTCTAGCTCAGGACTTCAGCTGGAAAACGATAGGCAGCTATCCAGCTGATAAATGATTGAATCTGATTCTTCTTAGTGAAGGGCAGAAGGAAAATGGTATGATAAAGACACAAGCGAGGTGATCAAATGGTCAATCAATGAGTATTTATGAAAGGGCCACCATGTACCCACCATCGTGCTTGGAGAAGCCACTCTCCCGATAGAGCCTATTGTCTGACTGAGACATATGATATAAATGTGTATAAAAGTAGAGAACAGTCTAGCGGTATGGTCCCACTGTGTGTTTCGCTCGGCTGTTGAAGGCCGGGAAAGGATGTGAGAAGAAGCATTAGTTTAGAGAACAAACATCGGGGCACACAACTATCGTCTTCAAAGAAGGTGAAACAGAGCAGCCCTGATCCATGCTGCTCCAGAGAACAAAGGGGAGCGGGGAGGCTGTTTGTGCTCAACATAGGGTGTTTTTAGGGGTGTCTGTGTGGCTCAGTCGGTTAAGCGTCCGACTCTTGATTTCGACTCAGGTCATGACCTCCAGGTTGTAAGATGTAAGATGGAGCCCCACATCAGGCTGTGTGCTGGGCGTGGAGCCTGCTTGAGATTCTCTCTCTCCCTCTGCCCACCCCCTTTTTTTTTTAAAAAAAAAAAAAAAGGAAAGATGTTTTAATGATCAGAGTCATCCAAAATGATAGGGCTGACTCGTTAGGCAGGGAGCTCTTCATCATCAGAAGTGTGCGGCGACAGCTGCATGGAAGCCTGTCACAGACACGCGGAAAGTGGTCCAGTGCGGGGGGCGGTGGGAGACAGTTTGGGATGACCTTGGAATTCCCTTCTTTCCAACTCTCGGATCCTGGAATTCTTATAGGACAGGATTACACTGCATTTGATCAGTGTAGGACAACCGTGGCAAGAAAATGCTGTCACTTCTTACAGCCTCCAGCCCTTGAGCTGATAGATGAGGAAGAGGATACACACCTGCCCTAGGGAGTTACTGGAGCGAAGGAGAAGGCCTGCATATGAAGCAGCTTCATAGAGATGTGGGGGTGTGGCCAGTGAAAACCTGGGAGGCAGAGGCAAGGAAGAAGCTCTCTCTCTCTTTATATATATACGTATAAATGTATGCATATACATATATATGTATGTATAACCACACATATTATAACAATAGCAGCTACTATGTATTGAGCCTTTATAATATGCCAGGCACTGTTGCTCCATATTTACTCTCCCAGCCAAGAAGTAAAAATAAGAATAAGAAGTAAGTAATATATGCCTGTTTTACTGAAGCTGAGAGTCTATACAGCCAGCAAGCAGTGGAGGCTGATTTTGGGTTCATATTCCTGTGACTTCAGAGCCCAGGCTCTGGACCAGCAGGTGGCCCTGTCCTTGACTCATCCATGCAGGTGACGCGGGCCTATGATGGAGTTGGATAAGGCAAGCGACCTGCAGGTAGAGCTGTCTTACCTTGACCACATGGAGTTTGGGCAACAGATTGCAGTCGGCCAGGGTCAGCTCGTCCCCATCTAAGAATTTGCGCCGGGACCTCTTGTCTTCATCCCCGCAAGTGTTGGCATCGATCTCCTCTGGGAGAGGGTTGTTCAGGTAGTCATCCAGTTTCTTCAGTGCCCTGGTCAGGCCTCTCTCAAGGGCTGGCATGAAACAGCAGAAGAATCTTCAGTCAACCTTCCTGCCACTGGAAACAACCAGGGGTCTTCAGAGTAAAGGAGCCTATCCTGAATTCTGTGCCCCTCCCATCACACCCTCAGCTCCCACACACTACAGAATACCTGCAAGCCATTAATACAACGCAGCAGGAGAGTGTTAAGTGGTCTGAAAAAGCAAACCTTAACCAAACAATAAACCCTGGTTAATCCTTTAAAAAAAAAACATAAATATACAAATGCAACCATTAGGATATATATCAAAGTTTTTAAAGTGCTCATCTCCAGTAGATAACAGTAATAATAGTCAACTTTCATTTTCTGTTTTGCTTCTCTATATTTTTCCAATATTCCACAATTAACCCGCATAAGAATTTTGTAGAAAGAAAGGGCTATCCACTAAGTAAACAACTGCTTAGAAAGTCTAGGACAGAGATACGCGTCAGACTTTGTGGAAGCATTAACTAAGGAGGCACCAACTGAGCCAACCTGAGAAGGGGGGTGGGGGGGACAAGGCTTCCAGGAAGACACGACATAGGAAAGTAAGCCACCCTGCTTGGTGTTGCCCCTACAGGACCAATGGATACCAGAAGGGCAATACTTCAGTTTAATCTAGAGAAGGTTGTTCTAAAAATCAGAGATGTCCAGAATGGAAGGGCCGGCGCACTAGGCAGAGGGCTCCACCAGACACAGCTGCATGGAAACCTGTCAAGGACACACCTCAGAGAATGAACATCCAAAGGACGACAATGTGGCAGAAGACTTTCAGTCTTGCCCCAATAATTTCCTATCCAGTAATTCATTTAGACACAAGAGTAGAACAAAATATTCAAAAGAGCAACAGCTAGAAGCCACTGTCACTCGGAACCAATCCATCCGAGAGTCTCACAGTCAATTCCAGGCACAGAACACTGGCCACCCGAGCTCCGAGGACAGGGGTGGAGGAGATGGCTGACTGGGCCCCCAGCCACTGCACCTATGTCATCACCCCATCCCCAAGGCTGTTTTTTCCCAGACTCCAGTGTAGAGTGTGATGCCGAGGTAATAGGAATCAGTCCTGATGTTAATTCTGGCAGATGAAAGAGGGATGCTGCCCCTGGGGGAAGAGCCCAGAGGACCGGGACTCTTACTTACTTTTTCCCAAATGTGCCTTCTGTTAGCCACTCCTCCATAACCCAAGTTTGTCTTTTCATAGAAGGCCTTTGTTTGAGACAATGAAACACCACCAGCCCAAGATAAATCAATTGAACACTTACTGGAATGTTTGAAAACAGGCTGGAGGTTGGACGTAGTTTCTCAATACTTCCTTCTCCCTGGTGTGGCATCTGAACTTGTACTTCATCATCTGCTTTGTGTTTCCAGTTTGGGAGAATAGAGTGAGCAGGGCTGGGAAAAAATGCTTGTATTCCCCTTAGTAATTGTCTAGACTAGGATGGGATTGCAAGCCTATTCAAGGACAATAGCAGAGGGTGGGGACCGAACAATAGTCATTATGGGCCCCACCCCCACCCCCGCCGAAGCACTTGTGATCTATATTGGGTTTGTTTGCTTCCTTAAAGCCCTCCACCCCTTTCAGTTATGGCGATTATGACAAAATCTTGATTCTAATGGAGAAAGGAAAAATCAAATAGAGTGTCTGCTGAAATCGGCCCAACGGGTATCAATCCAAGCGACAGAGATGGATGAAAGGAAATGAAATGTTGCAGACTGTAATTCCAAAATGCCCGCTGGAGACCCGAGCAGGCCATTGCATGAGTCTGTGCCCAAGTCCCCCAGTGTGGGAACGATCATGGCATTTGGTAAAAGAGGCCTAGAAGAGCAACTGGAGTTCCTTGGGAGGACAATTCTGGATACATCTCAACTATGTCTCCATGAGCTCTTGAGGTGGAAGGATTAAGTGTGGCAGTGGGCATGGCTGTCACCTTATGCCATAGCTGCGACATCTATGTGACATCCCGAGGGGGCGTGTGCTGAGGATGTCCTCCGCTGGTCAATGTCATTGCTCGAGTCTGTGTATTTTTGATCAGGAATGTGAAGGGCGCAGTTGGTGGTAATCATGGTAGAGAGAAGAGGAGGCGAGGCAGCAGGGGAGGGACTGCGTGGCCTGGAGCTAAGCCTGTGTTTAAATTTCAACCCTGCCCAGGGTGGATTTATTATGACGCTGCTCAAGTTTGAGCTTCGGTTCCCTTCATCCCATGGGCCCCTTCCAAAGCCTTGAACTTGATTTTTTTTAAAATTCCTTATTTGTATTTATTCTATTGGCTTCAGACCCCACAAATCTTGGGAATGTCTCTGATCCTGGAACTCACGACCAAGTGTGACCTTGGGCAAGCTCCTCGATGTCGCTGAGTTTCAGTTTTCTCATCTCAACTGTGAGATGAAGATCCCCAATCTTCCTAAGGCCTGACTCGGATTATGCAGGGAAAAGTGCCTCATACAATGCCTGCCCCGTGCTAGGACATCTCTATGATTTGCTCTTGCTAGTGCAGGACCAAATGTGACAGCTATCTGCTCTCTGTCCCTGACCCCATACTCTCCATCAGTTATATTCCTAAAAACTCCAAGGTGCGGCAGAGAAAGAGAGATTCTCAGAAGCTCCAGTTCCGAGGCCCAGGCCCCAGAGATGACAATCAACAGCCCAGAGCTTTGCATCCCATCCTGATGTAATCATGTACAGCCACAGCCCTGTCCCGGACGCTCCGTCAGGATCCTTCTTGGTGATCCGCTGTGTGAGAGACATGGCCGGGGGGAAGCAGACACAACACGTCTGTGCTGACACACAGCCATTCTTCTCGACTAACAGATACCAGCACTGATACAGCTTCTGCCAGTTCTTTTCCCTCCTACCTGCCAACTTATTCCTCTGACCCTGGCTCGATCTGGCATCCACAGAATTCAATTATCTCTTTTGGCCCACGGCACCCAGGTCAGAAAACCACTGGTGAACTTTCTGCTCAGATAAGAGTGAGGGGGATTATAAAAGAAACCAGAGTGACAAGGAGATGTTAATCCCGTCAGTGTTCCCATTTGAAACCCTCCTCTGAGTAGCAGGATAGGGTAACCCTCAGACCACAGCAAGCCTGAGGCCAGGGGACCCTGAGACCCGAGACCAATAGAGGCCCAGGCACTTGACGGGTCCCCCATCCTTTAACTGCTGTCTGCCCCTCTCCACCCGCCCTTCCCGTAAAGATTTATTCGCTACCACCCGCAAATGCGCTGGGTAAAATATGTGACGAGGAAACAAGGGGAATAGTTCATAAATATTCTCAGCCATATGCAAACAATCTCAAATTTATTTTTCTCCTTTTTAAGGAGGAAAAAAAAATCCACCCATTCCATGATCACTTCCAGATTCATTGAGGTTGATATTACATAAGAACCAATATTGTTTTCTCGTCGTAGAGAAATAATGACTTGGAAACGGCAATTTGAGCTAAGAAAATAATATACTCTTACCAGGGCATGGAGGCTGAATGAGGACCCGGGAGCCAAGACTGTAGCTCAGCCTCCAACCAGCTCTTGCAAGCACGGCTCAACCCTGCTTTGCTGGCATGCTTTGTGCAACAGGGGTATCCGCAAGCACCACACAGACTCTTTGGGGCTCAGAACTCACGTAGAGCAGAACGGATGTCAAAGGTGCTCTTTGAAAGGACAGGAGCAGCTCTGTGGGTCCAGGGTCCTGTACCCTCAGCTCCTCACGTGTGTTTTCTCTCTGGCACGTGAAACTTGCAGAGAGGTAAGAACAGGGGGCCACCTCTGACCACCAGCTGCAGCCTGGACGGGCATCTGTTCAATTCTCCCATGGAGAAGACAATCATGGCTATTGGGAGCTGGCCCCGGGCCAAGGACCCTCCGTCCCGCTGTGCCTCTCACATGGCTCTGATCCAGCACCAGCAAGAATTACAGTAAGTGAATGTCTGAAATAGACTGGGGATGTTTACACAACCTATCATTTAAACACACAGTGAAGCTATTGAGATGGGAATTATTATTCATACCCATTTAAGAGATAAAGAAATTGAGTCTTAGACTTTCCCAAGGCACACACGCATGTGCAAGCCAACTGTTCCCGGGATGCACACTGAAATTGTACCTTGTTTGGTTTTTAACTGCTTTTGTCTTCCTTACGAGCACCAACCCCTGGGTAATGGGAGAATGACAACTTTATTTTAGTCTGTTCTGGATTACAACCTAGTCTGATGTAATAAACAGTCCCTCTAGAGAATTCTCAGTCTCTTTTGCATAAAAATGCTCAGTTTCTCAGAAAGTCTCCATCTCCTCTGCTCTTCTCGCTGGATAAATGGGGGGGGGAGGTTGCTGTGACCTTCTGGCCTTGGGGAGATAGGGGCCCTGGGATGAAGCGGGTGGAAGGCTTTGGGAAGCTTCCACAGGTCCTGTGTCTCTTCTCAGTTCCCTCTTCTCAGCAAAACCTCCACTTCCTTCCAGATGTTGAAACTAGGGTGGTGGTCAGAGGTAGGCTGTCCAGCTCCCTCCAAAGCCCTGGAAGGATACCTAAGCAAAATGCCACATGGCGCTTCCTGGATGCATCTCTGGTTCCCTGACCCTTCTATCTGTCTCTTCTCCTTCATCCCCAAATCCCCTGGGCCAGAAAGGGTATGCTTTCCTTTATATTTTCCTATGTCATATAATCCATCAACCACAGAACAGCAAGTCTCCCTGGCCCACTGCACGGACCTAAGGGCCATTTCTTCTCTATGAGCTGAGTCCTCTAGGCATGGCTCTTAATGTGCTAAAACTGAGAGATAAAGGAATTTAGAACATTTTAAGACAATAGCTTGGCTTGTAAGGCTACTGTCTTGTTGAAAATGCTATTTTGACTCAGCAGCTAAATATTGAATGCTCTTTTTTCTTTCTTAGAATCCCTTCTACAGAATTCTTATCTGTCATGGGGCCGATGGATGCTCAGGACAGGTTAGAATCATGTGTTCAAGAAAGACAAAGAGAAAAGTATTTTCAAATGTTAGCCCTATTCAAGTAAGGAACAAAATCAGGATTTAAAAACAGGATTGTTGGATTCCAAAACTTAAATTTCTTTTACTCTGCAAAGCCATCTCTGGGTGCCAAGGACTGACCATGGCTCTTTGGGAGTCCACTCAGCCTTCCGTCTTCCTTTCATGCTGTAGACCTTTCTCACAAGCCCTTATTTACCTAACAAGAGTGTGGCTATTAGGACACCACTCCTCATGCCTTACCTTCCAGCTAATTTGATAAAATATCTGTGTTCTTCTATTAATGGCTTGATTTTAGCTGGAATTCCTGGTGCTCTCAGTGACCATCATTGGGTCTAGAAGGAGTTATCTCTGAGGAGAAAGCCTACCAGGACCCTTCACACCATTTCTTAGCAACAAATACTAACTTTGCCCCTACTCAAGGCCAATGCTGTCACATTGTCCATGCGACAGCAGAACGTCTCGGTGAAAAGAGAGAAATTCATTTGAGTTTTTCCTATGATGAAAGAAATATCTAGATATTGAGAAATACCTGGAGGACTGGATGAAGTTTTTCCTTTTCATCTCTTTCGATATCATGTCAATATAACAACAACAACAACAACAAAAAGCATAGCTGTGGTTTGAGGGAGGCCACAAAGGAGATTTCTCTGGCCATCACCGTATTCTTGGAGAGAAAATACAAAGATGGCCACACCTTGTTGGCATCTGATCGTTTTAAACATGAATGATAATGTGACAGGAACAACAACAACAAAAAAATCAAATAGTAAGAATGTAATATCATCTCTCCCTCACCTTTCTGGAGGAAGAAGCCTTTCCTCCAAAACAGAGAGGTCATATTGCTTTACACAGATGCCCAAGGGCCAAAGATCCAGGAGAGAGGAAGAGGCTATGCAGACGGAGAGTTATGGGGGTGGGAGAAGAGGGGGTGCAGGTCAGGTGGGCAGGAACATAAATATTGTCATAAAGAGGGCAATTTTAACAGAGACAAAGATGTTCTAAGGCAGGGGGTGGGGGTTGGGACATTTGGCTCTGTGCTGGGCAGTGTAATTCCCTCCCCTGTAAGAAACCTTCCGTAAAGATCGACATTCATCTTTCAAGTTTAGGGAATTGGAGTCATGTGGCTTTTCTCTGTTGCAGAAGTCCTTAAAGAGAGAAAATGTAGCCCAGCTATAGTTGAGTTACATAAGTATGAATGACCACATAAGGGCAAAATTATAAGCAGGTGGGAACTAGGGTTCATACCCTCTGACCCACAGTGACCCTTCTGGAACACACAGCAGGTAAGGGGTAGCTGATCTGCGTGGTCCTTTTGTCTCTCAAAGCATTATCTATGCCCAGTTCTTCAACCACAGAGGCAGAAATGGTAGCAGGGTTGTAGAAGATGGGAATGAAGCTTTGTTTC
Organism: Phoca vitulina; assembly: GCF_004348235.1. NCBI lineage: Eukaryota > Metazoa > Chordata > Mammalia > Carnivora > Phocidae > Phoca > Phoca vitulina. The sequence continues at coordinate 37,403,920 of NW_022589714.1, read as the reverse complement.
AGGTGTGGTGAGCCCTACTCTCCTGTGCCTGGGCCCTTTGGGTATGTTAACACATCATGGATATCAGCAGGGAAGGGGACAGAGAGATTCTGGGTTGGGTGTCACGTAGCCCTGCACTAGGCTTCTCCAAGAGGTCTCATGATCTTAGACACAGTCACAGAGCGGCACATCCACTCTGTTTTTGAAGAGATCTGAGTTCGAATCCTGCACTCGTTATGGTTGTTCACGGGTTGCTGTTAAAGCATCTTCTACAGACTCTGGTGCACAGAGGGACTTAACAAAAATGAGCTATGATGATTACAGCTGTCGAACTTCAGTTTATAAGAGGATGTGAGGGAAGGACAGACTGAGTGCCCCTCCAGGCAGAAGCCAGGTGTCTGAAGTGAGGCTTCTCTGAGCATCCAGGAGCCTCCCAGGTGCAAGGGGAAATCCTGGACAGCTCAGAGCATGGAGTGTACTCTTGCATTTCCAACATGTCCGCGATCCCAAGTTGCCTGGAATCATCATCTCTTTTGGGTTTGGCATTGCTCTCTCCAGGCTATGGGACTGTGTCAGACTTTCTTGGTCTGATAGTTTGGAGAATTCATGTCCACCTTAGGCATGAGACCAAGAACATTAGACTTGGCCTCACAGCCAGAGAGGAGGATGTTGTCAAATGGGCTCTAGCTGTGAAAGACCCAGGGGCTCCCATGTGGGAAGCAATCCCCAGGCCTCCGTTTCTAGGCACTGGTGAAAACAGGAGAGGTGGGAAGACAAACAGTGGTTTATGAGAAAGCAAAACGCAATGGCAATTTCAACAGATTCCCTCCCGTTCCCTCTTGCAGCATCAGCTGAGTTTGAGAGGAGTCTGTAGTTCCTGCTGCCATGGGTATTGTTTGTTTGTTCTAGAAAAGATTTCAGCCTTGAATGGGAGGGCGAATTAAATGACAAACTCCCAAGGTCCTTTCCAGTAAGAGGTCAGCAAATGATTCTTTAGTCCCAAGGCAGGATTCAGGTCTTACAACTATGGAGGACTGGAATATAGGACACTGTTGAAAACCCCCTAGCCCCCTTTGGTGGAGAGACTCACCAAGAGAATGGGTCTATATTTCTTTGAGATATTTCTAAGTAGTCAGGGATTTTTCCTTGAAGAAGAGACAGATCCTCTGTATAGCTTCTTCCCCAAGCCGTAGAGGGGATCATTGTGAAGAATCAACACAAATCAACCCGATATTTGCCTCATGTTGAAAAGTATGACTCCCAATAACAAATAAACTATATATATACACGTATATACATATATGTATATGCATTTGGCTATGTTTAGCATACCAGCATGGTAAAGAATTTAGGACAACCTTGGCATGCCTTTCACAAAATATTTTTTTTAAGTATGAAGGGAGGTATGCATAATATAGACACTTCCAGATTCTGATAATTTTCTAAATCTAAAAGCCACAGTGAATTCGAGAAGAAAGATGATCATGTATGTCTTCAAATTTAGGTTTCCTTTTGTAGACACACCCTGTACTCTGTAAGCTCCCCCAGTGATAACTTATCAACTGGAAGAGAGAGAGAGACAGAGAAAGACTGACTCCAACTGGGGCCAGCCAGTGGAAAGAGGAAGCGGCAGAAACCGGCCGGGGAGGGTGTGAGCTGGCTGGGGCTACCCGCAGAGAATGTGTTCCCCGGTTAGGGAGCCCTGCCCAGACTTCAGCCACGGGGTGGTGGCGACCCCTCCTGGCCTGTCCTCACCCAACAAAAACTGCATTTTCCACGGCCAACGTGTAAAACATGTATGTGTGTTTTCTATTAGCCTTTCCAGAAACTCATAAATGGTTGTAAAAACCATTGTGCTAATAGAAAGAACGACATAAATGCTGACTGGAGCTATTAATGCTGGTTGTAGTTTATGTAGCCGACTGAATCAGGCTGAAAACTGAGATTTTTATGGTTACTTTGTAACAGGTTATTTTTAAGTATCAGGCCATAGATTAGGCTCAGTCGTCATATTCAAACACTCGGAATGAACTAGTCAAGGGAGATCCTTTCTCGGTCCTCTGTCCGGCGTTTGGACCCGGAGACCTTCTTTCTCAACACTCCCTCCCTCCAAACACTCAGACTGAAGTGATTTAGCCACATTTTGTCCTGTTCATCCTCAAATGCCCACATCTTTTATATAAGAGCCATTAACAAATTTAGAACCCGGCCACCACAGCTCTAAATTTAAATAATTACCGGTTTCCATTATTCTGTGACTATCCTGTAAACTCTCCCCTGGCTGCCCGTTCTGTCCTTTGTTAACGCATCTCTGCCCAGCACCCATGGTGGGTGGGCCACTTTCGGTGCCCCTTGCCTCCCATGGATGCCGAGTCAGGACTCCCCGGGTGAAGCTGAGATTGTGTGGTATATTTGGGAAACACACATTGTGTAGTATATTTGGGAAATATACAAACTATATGTAGTATATTTGGGAAACACAATACTCCCGACCACACACGGGCAGTTGTTCCATGGTTTATGGACTGATTGGATCACAGTTTCCTAAATGACCTGCCTACTCTTGTTTAAAAACTCAGCACCACATGCCTTTTAAATAATGGATTATTTAAATGTATCATGTATACAGGTCAGGTGCACAGACTATGGGACGAGCTGCCGGTGTGCGGATCCTGGCTCGGCCACCTACTAGCTTGGGCAGGCTGTTTAACCTCTTGTGCCTCAGTTTCCTCCTCTGGCGAAACAGAGATCATAACAATGCACACCTCATAGGGTTGCCATGAGTGACACCCATTGCAGGCTTCGAACTACGTCCACCATGCAGTGAGCAGTTCTTATGTGCAAGGTGGGATGCTGCTTGATGTAGAAAAAGCAGAGCATACAAAAGAGGTAGTAAGTTCTTAGAGTTGCAAGAAAAAAGTCTGCCTGATAAATATTGTGCTTGACTTGTCCTCTACCCTGAGGAAGTCACCCCAGATGAGTTATGCAGTGTTTTCTTGAGTATTCAGCTGGTCCTTTCACTCTGACTCTGCTGTCGTAACCACAGTCCCACCTGAGCGAGCCTTGTTCCTCATAGTCATGCAACAGGGCAACCTTAGAGGGTAAGTTTTGCAGGGGTAGGGGCGAGGGATACTTTTGCAGAATTCCCCAGACACGCCACAATTATATCCTCCACCTCCCTTGCTCAGAGCAGCCCTCTGGGTGCCCGCACTTGCCTCCACATGGATTACGGTCTCGGGGGAGAAGCTATCCGCTGGGTGTCTTAATTGCACAGCTTGCATCTTCTAAAGTTTGTGAGTCTTGCATCTTCTAAAGTTTGAAGTCAGGGGGTTGCAGATTAAGGGTACGATTTTATACTTCTATTTATTTATTTTTTTTAAGATTTATTTATTTGAGAAAGATAGACAAAGAGAGAGCAAGTGGGGGGAGGGGCAGAGGGAGAGAATCTCAAGCAGACTCCCCCGTGAGCGCAAAGCCTTACATGGGGCTCCATCCCAGGACCCTGAGATCATAACTTCAACTGAAACCAAGAGTCGGATGCTCAACCAATTGAGTCACCCAGGCGCCCCTATACTTCTATTTCTTAAAATCTAGGTGGGGTAATGATTCAGAGTTGGTCAACCCCAAAGGAGAATTTGAAATGCTATGTCTTTTTTTGGCATGGCTAGATCAGATATTTTCACTGTAGTTTTTTTTTTTTTTTAATCACCTTAAGCTGAAAGTGAGTTATATGCAAATATTCACTCTCACCTTCTTTGTTACTAAAAGAACCCAGGTTTCCTCAGAGTGGTAATGTGCCCAGTTAAAAATACTTATCTTCCCAAACTTTTACTAGAGAAGGCCAAATGCCCAAATTATGACCAATGAGATATAAGTGGAAATTCATGGATTGGCTTCTGGGAGAGAAAAGACAGATACAGCTGCCCTTGCCTGGAACTCAGACGCAATGTCTGGGAGTAGAGTATCTATCTTGTGACATGAGGATGAAAGTCACACATAAAAGACAGAGGATTCGTGCTCTAAGGATCTAGACCCATGAAAATAAAATCAATATTTGCTTTAGCATCTGTAATCAGGTTTCTATGATATGGAGCCCAACACAACCTTTGCCAATTCACATAGATATTATCAATATTTCTTTATTACATTATTATTCTAGCACCTTGCACAGTGCCTGGTACTGAATAAGTTTTTGTTGAAAGAATGAGCTATTCAGTGGGGTTTGGGGAAAGGTGAGGGCCCCTAAAATGTAACTCTGTATGTCTCCATATGCTTATGCCATGGCTTTATCTCATTAAAGGGTCTATAATGGTTCCCTTTCTTTGTGTAATGATAGCGTTTGGTCTCTCAGGGATGGATGAAGGGAATTCATTAGTTTGTCCTGGCATGCCCTCCTGGGGTTCATCAGAGCCAAACGAGTATAGGTCATCAGCAACCTGCACCTCTCTGCCAGGTGACACAGGTGAGACCAAGGCCAGGGTCAGATGCAGGCAAAGTGTTGAATAAAACCTGACTTTGAGGTCCCCCAAACAGAAGCAAAATGTGGGTGATTGTCATTGCAAACATCAATGGGCACGTGATCATCAGAGTCAGCCCTCAATACAGAGGAATCACGTGGTTCAACCCCCTTCTCTAGAATATTCAGGAATGGAAGGGGTTCTGGACAGAGGCACAGAGAAACATATTTCTTACTATGACCCAGATCATTAAATGAGTCTTCGACCAGGGGTTTCTAGAAAAATAGTCTGACCTCTGACTTCTGGCTGGAAGAACACAAGAATTTAGTCTTCTGTGTTTTCTCCTCTGACTCTTGGTGAAATTGCACCTTTAACACCAAGTACAATGTTCCTTGACTGCATTTTATAAAAATAAGGATGACAAGAAACATACCACTTAAGCAAACACCGCTACCACCACCACACTGACGGTCTTCATGAGGGAACAGCTCAGATTGTTCTTATTGATTGGTTTTAAATGCGGTACTTCCTCTTCCCACCCCCCACCCCCCAATGAGGCTCCATTTAATACAACAGAGGTTAAGAAAGCATTATAGTTCTCAGCTGAGAGACGGTTCCAGTCATAGAACATAATGAAGTGGAGACTGGGAAGTTTCAAAGGTGGTCAAGAGAATGGAGGGCGGGTGATGTGGGACAAGCTTTAAGGTAAGGCTGGAACAGGAAGCAGATGGAGGAAACGGCCCTAACACTGATGAGGCAGGACAGGCCCTTTTACCAACCACCTCTTTGGTAAATGAGCAGACAATTCTGGCTTGTCGCGAAGTGTTTGGGAAATGGTTCATTCATTCAGTTCACAAACGTTTCGTGTACCTGCTCTGGACCAGATGCGGAGCTGGGGTCTTGAGAGTGTCCTCGTGGAGACTGCTGCCCAGAACCCTACTTCCCAAAGCTCCCCGCTTTATCAGCAGCATCATCGAATCATCTGGTTGCCCTCAGGCCCCACCCCGGACCCACTCGCATGGATATCTGCATTTTAACAAAACCCTGGAAGATGCAAATGCGCATTCAAGTTAGAAAACGATCTGAATAACATGGCAAACCAGATGATGTGCTACTTGACACATTTAAGTCTTACACGGCTGCTGGGGCTAATGGGGCTGCTCAGGCTAAACTCATGAGTGGGCTTGAAGTGGCTGCGGGCCCCTCCAGAAAGATAGCTCTAGCACAGATTTTTAAAGAAGGTTAGGAGTTTTAAAGTCAAAGTTCTGTGTAGCAACCTTTTATTCCGCCAACAAATTACCCTAAATAGCCGATACCTTCAGAATACAGACTGGATTTAGTCCACGGTTTCAATGCCCCCGTTTCAGCATTCCTTAGTCTGTAGCAAAAGAGTTTAAAAGCTGAGAAATGCCTGGTTTGTCCTGTGACCATCCTTGGAACAACTGTTCCACACCCTAGCTTTTCCTGTGCGACGTGGAGAGAACGTGGTCCATCCTGCCTGGACGAGACAGTGACGAATTTGACAAGGAGAGTTTATAATTGAGGTGTCTGAAGTTTTCGATAGAAGGTTCAAGACACCACCTGGATTTCGTATCTTGTCAGTCCCCAAGATGGGGAAACCCATTCTACATGCGAATTTGCCCAGAGCCACTCTCCACTGAGAGTCAACAGAGAAGAGAGGATTTTCCCTCGGAGCTATGTGCTAATCACAGATGAGAGGTTCTAAGGGCAGACAAGGCGTCACCAACTACAATACTCCCGACCCACACACGGGCAATGAAGTGTAGACACACTCACGCACACACGACAGCACTTCTGTGGGCTAAACACCATCATGCTTAAGAGGGAAGCTTCGAGACCCATGTCGTGTCTCTTCACTAATACAACTTCGTGTGCAAGTGCATGTTTCAGATGAACTGATACATGCCATTTACTTAAGGAGCTATTTAATGGCTTCTGTGAGTACCTAGAAATATCAGAACACACAAGAGCTGTGTGTGTGTGTGTATGTGTGCGCACACGTGCGTGTGTGCGTGTGTGTGTGTGTGTGTGGAGAGAGAGAAACGTATTTAGCTCCCGCGTGTAGACTGCACAAAGACAAGAGGTGTCGGTTGCACAGGATGAGGTAACGGTAGCCAGAGGTGAAAGAGCATTTAACTAGTGTTCAAATTAGTCATTTAATGTTCCTTTATTCCCCAGGCCTTGATCTGAAGCCAGGCCAGGCCAGGCGGACTCGTTCTGGTCAGACGGCGGGAAATTCCACCACATGGAATGGTGTTGGTGGTCTCCGCTCTACTCCAGCCGGGGAGCCCACACAGCTAACACCGGCTCCTTCCACTAATGAATGCGCCCACCCACGCAGGACCTTCCCCCCATCCCCTCCCCCCTGCCCCCCCTCCCTCCCCACCCCGCCCCCCCATCAAGGTGCCATGCCACCACCAACCGCCCTCCAAAGTTTCGGTTCAGAAGCAAAATTTGTTAAATTAGAACTTGCCAGCATCCGCCTCAATAATGAACCAAATCAAAGGCCCTCTGGAGGAATCCCCTGGGCAACTCCGGGGAGGTGCCAGAAGGAAATGCTCAGCCCTTCCCCTGCCTCTTGCTCCCAGCCTCGAGGACCTGCCGTCTGGGAGGGGGCACACTGATGCAGGACGAGCCAAGCCTCGGGGGTAGGTCCCACCGAGCCCAGGTTATTTGTTTTTCCTTGTAAGAATGCTAATCAAAGCAAAACTTTAACCCAACAAACAAACAAACAAAATATCCTGAGTTGGCTATTTGCACGCAGGGGTGGCCAAGGAAGGCAGCCTGAAGGCTTCCTTTATGACCAGAGGCGTTTTTGAAACAAGACAGCAATGGCTGCTTTATGAGGAAGTGGCAAGACAGTCACCTCGTTATCCTCACCACTGTGGTGGGCCGGGGACCACCCGGGAGCCTCCACCATGATAACAGCCTGGGCTGAGGACTTTGTCCAGGGAACCAGTTGTCCTGAGTTGGGACACAGCGGTCTTTCTCCAAAACAGGTCGGTGTTTCTGACGGGACAGACCTGGAACCCCACTGCCACCTCGCTGGCTTCTGTGTCTCAGCGGAGTCATTATAACTCACATCCCTACCTTTTTCATATGGCTTTAGCTCTCCCCTCAGAACCTGAGGCTGAATGAGAGGCGGGGCGGTGCCCGTCCCCCTGGGAAGGCCACCGTGGCCTCCAGACTGGGCCCACCCCCAGGGCATGGGGCTGAGGGCTGGGAGGGAGGAAGAAGAGGAGGAAATAATCGCCTCCAGACTGGGCCCACCCCCAGGGCATGGGGCTGAGGGCTGGGAGGGAGGAAGAAGAGGAGGAAATAATCACCTCGTGATTGAAGTGGCTGGGAAATAATAAATATACACTCTCTTTTAAACATGCCTCGCCACATCCTGGGGAATCTGGAAAAACACTCCACCTCGCGCCTCCCCACCCTCACCCCCAACAGCAGTTGGCTTTCAGGACGCTTTGGGAGAAAGCACAGGACCTTTGATAGTAAGGGGCTTGTTGGTTCTGGGCTAACAGCCCTCCCAGGCCGCTTTGAATCCTTTCGAACACTTTCCTATTTTAGGTCAAGGAAGTTCATAAAAGTAAAGACTGGGGGTGGTTGGAAGGGGAGGAGGGAAGGCAGAGAGAAGCAACCAGGGCAGTTAGTTAGTTAGCAGGTGGCCAACGGCCACTCTGGAGGATCCATCGGGACTGCTGGACATGCCGCACCCTGGGAGTGGGGAACAGATAATGGAAGACGGCTTCAAGTCCCCAAGAGAGACCTGGCCTCTTCTTGAACCCCCAGCCAAAGCTTGGGTATAACCGTGTTCTCCTATGCAGAGGAGGCTTGAAAATCCACAGGCCTCTCCCTGTTAAACAGCATCAGCCCCTCTAGCGCTGATTCCTCCAGCTGCCAGAAGAGGGCAGCACATGCTGCTAGATTACAGTGAGAACTGGGCCACCCAGTCCCCAGGGCGGACATCAGGGAATGTGGGGGAGGATTTGTGAGATGAGCAGCAGCAAAGCAGCAAAACCTATCCCATATTGGTGCCTACGGTGAGCCAGGAACTGTCCTCAGGGCTTTACTGCATTCATTCATTTCATTAACATGACAAGGCTCCAAGAAAGATCACTGTTACAATCTCCCTGTTACAGAGGAGGAGGCTGAGAGGTATAGAAATTAAGAGAACTTGCTAGTGTAGTCGAAGAGATCAGCAAATTATTGTCCAAGGGCCAAATGCAGCCCACTGTGTCGTTTTGCACTGCCCTCAAGCTAAGAATGGTTTTTACATTTGGGGATGGTTGGAAAATTTCAGAAGAAGAAGACAATTCCATGACCCCTGGAAATGATGAGGAATTCAAATGTCAGGGATCCCTAAGTGAAGCTGTAGAGGAACACAGCCACGCTCCCTTGTTGGCATGTTGTCTGTGGCTGCCACATCTTTCCAACAGCGAGCTGAGCCGCTGGGACAGCTTATGTAGTCTGCAAAGTCTGAAATATTTATCATCTGACCCTTCACAGAAAACATTTGTGGGGGGGTGCCTGGGTGGCTCAATGGATTAAGCATCTGCCTTAGGCTCAGGTCATGATCTCAGGGTCCTGGGATCGAGTCCCACATCAAGCCCTGCATGGAGCCCTCATTGGGCTCTTAGGCTGCTCATGGGGGAGTCTGCTTGTCCCTCTCCCTCTGCCCCTCCCCCACTCATGCTTACACTCTTTCTCAAATAAATTAATAAAATCTTAAAAAAAAGGAAGGAAGGAAGGAAGGAAGAAAGAAAGAGAGAAAAGAAAGAAAGAAAGAAAGAAAGAAAGAAAGAAAGAAAGAAAGAAAGAAAGAAAGAAAGAAAGAAAGAAAAAGAATGTTTGCCAATCCCTAACCTAAGAGGCAGGTGCTACTGTGTTTCCAGGCACCAGAGACAGGGGCACAGCTGGCCTTTCAGTGGATAAGGAGTCAGGACAGACAGCCTAAAGGGATCTGGAAGTAATGCTGACCTCAATTCTCTTTCTTTCCAAAGGCGTCACTCAAGGTCAAGCGTCAGGAGGATCTGATGCACCACAGTAGAGCCTCTAGCAAGTTATAGAATGTTCCATTTGGGAAAGTTTATGGGAATCATCTACCTGTTATGTTTCATCTTTTCACACTTGACATGTCTGGAATCAGACTGTTTCTTACAACCAACATGTTATAGTTGAAATGAAAGGATTTTTGTTTATTTGAAAGCATATTTTGTTTCTTACTGGTAATTAAAATAAGGCGGTCTTACACTAGATGACACCTTAGACCAGGCAGTTCCTACCTCCATAGGTAGGAACCTCTTTCTGTGTCCTTTCTGTGTCCTTTCAGGGATGGGACACTCACATCTTTTGTTGGCAGCCCATTGTACAGATTTAACTAAACTTCTCAATACTGGGATGAAGCCTATGAGCCTCAATTTCCATATATCAAATGTGGATGGCCTTGTTTAATCACAGATTTTACTAGAAGGGAGTGAGGGGTATTGCCAGGAAGCAGGTCCTTGATCACCAGGACAGGGAGGTGCACACAGAGCAGGCTGCCAGAGGAGCCGGTCTGCTGGTGTGGTCAGTCAGGCAGGCAGGCTGGAATGAGCTTGTGTGGACTGAAACCACTGGGGATGAAGCAGGGAAAGAAAGATTGCCAGGGATACAGACAGATTCTTTTCCCATCAGCATCAGCCAGGAGCATGGCCCACTGCAGGGGGTACCTTTTAGAAGAGAGAAGACAGGGCAATGTGAAGATTCAGTCCTGAGAGGAGCAAGGAGCCAGGAAAGCAGGTGCATATGGCTTGGTCATGCTACCATACGTGAGGGCTCTGGGGAAAGATGAAGGGAAGAGAGAGAAGCAGGATGGGAGTAACTGATACTGTGATAATATGTGCAGTGTCATCCTTCAATCACATTTCCATCACGTGGGAATGATCATGCCAATAACAAGATGAGCTCACCGAGGTTTCTAGAACGTTCCAAGAGTCCTCTTCCTGATATGTGGCTGTGATCGCCAATTTTCTCAGAATAAGCCCAGAGAGCCCAGTCCTTGCTTCCGGGTCCCAGGAAGTGAAGCCGCTGATGCGAGTCTCAGGAAGGAGGAAAGCCTGGCCCTTATTCGTAAACACAATCAGGACAGCTCAGAAACCTTCGTGGCTACCAAGCATGTGTTTCAGCAAAGGATCTGGGCCTGGGAGGTCGTAGGAGCCATGATATACTCTCCATCCCTCTGTGGTGGCAGCCAGGTTTGGATTTGGGTTGGGAAGAAGGGGGAACAGAGGGCTAAGCCCCAACCAGGTGCTTTTCATTTGGGGACATGTGTCCTGGATTTTCTGGGACAGTACCAATTTCTTATAACTGGATTATTTTCAATGAAAGCAATTTGTTAAACATCTGATCTTCAGTTCAGAAAATATGGCCAGGATACTTCTAACTAATGAAGGGCAAAAGCTAGAGAGACAACTCAGTGTCTGGTGTGGGACTTTACTCCAAACACATAGCACTGTGTCCAGCACACCACAGGTACCCAAGGAAGGCTTTTAGGACTTTATTTAGGAAGGTAGAAGTATTTTATTAGGACAAATACTTTAGGAAAGGTATGGTAGGAGCACAGTGTCTTCCATACATAGAAAGGGACACATCTTTGCAAACACAGCACACACAGGGGCCTGAGCCTCATGATAAAAACAGACATGCGTGGGCGGGCTGATGCGAGTCTTGGAAATGACAAAAAGCAACAGGAAAGTTGGTGACATAGGCCTGAAGCTGCAGGGGGCTCTCAGGGCCCTTAAGATACATGGGGAGAAAAAAGAAGAACATGCATTTTAGGGGGAAAGAGGGCACAAGTCAAGACCAGCAGGGTGGGGGGAGGGGCAGGGTGAACCGTGGGCGCCTGCGGGGGAAAGAGGACAGAAGTCACAAGAGCATGAAGTCAGTGGCCCGGAGTCTACAGACAAAAGGAAGGGAAATCACACAAGGCAAAGGCCAAAGCAAATGAAAATCGCAGGTCCTCCATGCCAGGACTCGAGCCCCCAGATCAGTAATACTGGTTATTCTTCTGGCAGGATTTTTTTGTCTACGAGGAGAACCAAACTGTAGCTAACCAGGGGGTCCCTTTGGCTTCGTGTGCTAGAAGGTCTAGTGCCAAATTTGTGGTCTGCGTCTGTGTGTGGCATCGGGGCGCTGGGAGCGGCTTTTGCCATTTGAGCGCACCCCGAGTTCTGTTTTAGGGTTCCGCCTTGTTTTCCCTTCGCACCTCGTTCTCGTGTATGCTGCGTTGCCATACATTATGCGTCCCTACGAGCAGTTATCGAGTCTTTCTGGCCCAAGCGGAGTGAGGATACATTTGAAAATAAAAAGGCCCATCAGACAGAAGAACACAGAGGCAAAAATACAGGAGAATGCTACACTTGAAGGAGGAAGAGAGAAGGGGCTTCCAAGGAAGCCTCGAAAGACCAAAATCATCCAAATTGGGAAAAAAAACCATTCAGCTCAGAAATATGGGGTACCAGCAGCCTGACATGTATGTGTGGCTAGGGAAAGCCATAAGGCTTCACATGATGTATGGATGAGATAAAAGAGACTGGGGGTGGGACTTTTTACCCATCTCAGTAGGTAGAGAAAGAGAGTCCCGCGGAGGCGGGCATGCGCACGAGGATGCAGATGGCAGGTGCGGGTGTGAACGGAACAGGAGAAATAGAGGACTTTTGCCTTCGTCTACATGCATATATATGTCCACTCCCTCTCCAAGCAGAAAGAAACTGGGAAAAGTAGATAAGAATACAACGCCAGCCAGCAACGACACGGAAATGATACTGGGCAGGAATATAACTGTATCTGGGGAAACGTGATAGGGCTGAAAGAAATGTAAAAGGGACTTGAAACATAGTGAGTAACAGAGAACTAAAGATGCACATTAGACCTCTTTGTTAATCACCCGGAACATGCAATGTGTTCAAAAACTGAAAGAAACTTGTAGACCTAATAGGACTGAAGCATAAGGAAAAAGAGAGATTGTGAAAGAGGAAGTAAAATATAGTATTTTACAGCCAGACTAGAGTAAGTAGCAAAAATGAATTTCTCGAAAGCCAAGGGGTTTGGCAGAGATTTTTAGAGTCTGTTCAAATGGCATTTTGAGGGTTAGAAATGCACGATGTAACAGGGAGAAAAGCCCGGGTCATCTTCTCGAGGACGGAGTGGGGAAGACGTGTTTCCGGAGGGGTGGAAGCAAGTCCCCAAGCGAAGGGGTAGAGCCAGGAGCAGTGATGTCCCGTCGGGGCCACTGCCCGGGCTCGGGCCCTGGGTGCCTCGATGGCATCTCAGAGGAGGATGAAAGCAGCAGGGCCTGCCGGTGATACTTGCGGAGAGAGACGGAGGATGTGATGTGAGAGCTGGACGCCCAAGCGCTGCTGAGGGTGGAGGCCAGGCCCCCACCATTGGACTCCGCCTCTGGGCCAAGCAGCAGGGCAGACCCGGGGCTGGGGTGGGGACAGAGCTGAGTGCTCCTTGCTGCCCTCTGTGTTACCAGGTGCACCGAAGGCGGGATGGACCAAGCTGGTGCCTTCCCCCGAGCCCTCTGCCGCAAACCTTCACTACTGAACCAGTGGCGCTACTTGGGTCTGCCAGACTGAAAGAGTACCATGCAGGGGCTCAGAGCAGGGACTCCTACAGCCAAATCCACACCCACCCAGCCAAATCTGCTCCCTCCACGCTCAGAGATGTCCTTTCTCGGGGCCACCAGCACTCCCTCCGGGTGGTCTCCTCCTGCGCCTATCCCCCCTGTCCCCGCCAAGGGAGAAGGGCCCTGCTTGTCCGGCCAGCCTGGAGTCCCTCTTGCTGTGTAGGATCTGAGTAATGGGCTGCTGCAGGCGAGGGGGGTGCGGTCAGAGAAGGACGCCCGGGGACTCTTCCAGGGAGCTGTGCGCAACACGAAGATTCCCATGATCCTCTGCACAGCATTTTGTACCACAGATCACTCTTAAAAAAACAAAAAAAAAAAACAACAACTTTCCTTCCTCAGCTTCAGGATCTTCCCTGTCTTCTGCCTTTCCCAGCTTTCTTCTTTACTCCCTGGCCGATCCTTCCTAACCTTCCTCCCAGACTTCTCTCTCGCTGCCTTCCCGTAAGGGTAGGTGATCCTTCATGTTGTCCCTAGTGCTCCCTTCTCCTCACTCATGGACTATATCATATATATAGCCCCTCAAGCTACACTTTTATCGCAGACCTCTCCGCTGAGGTGTACCTGTTTGCCCCTGGATAACAGCCCAGAACAAGGGCTGACATTTGAACCCAGCAGTGGGGCGTTGTTCCCAGCACACCTATGAGGTATGGACAGTTACTGCCCCCACTTTACAGATGAAGAAACTGAGGCACACTGAGAGTTGATGTAACTTGCCCAGTGTCCCAAGGCCAGCAAGAAGAGAGGGAAGCTGGGGTCTGAACCCAGGCAGTGGATTTCAGAGTCTGCAAGTTGAACCACCACCCAGTTGCTGGTCTCTGAGCTTTGGGAATGCAGCCCGTCCAGAAACAAAGTCCTTGTGTCCCCCACAAACCAGGGTGGTGGTAGGGGATCCCAAGTGACAAGAAAGTAAGCCCATGTAACATCTTACTAAATTTGGGATCTTGAGACATTCATTTTATTTATTTATTTATTTATTTATTTATTTATTTATTTATTTGAGAGTGCACAAGCAGGAAGAGGGAGAGAGAGAGAGACTCAAGAGAAAGTCCGTGCTATCTTTAGGTGAAGTGAAGAGCAAGTTTGAGAAGGGGCCTGGTGGGGCCTGGAGGTGGGATCTGCTCTCAAGGGGACCCGGATAGGGTGGTTACAGAGGGAGGAAGCCGTACAGTGATAGACACCAAACCAGAGCACAAAACCCTGACTGCGGGGTCGAATGCAACAACCCTGAAGGTGTGACAGGCAGGGCCAGGGCACGGACGCTCTTCCACGTATCCTTGGAGAGGAGTAGAAGGCACCAAGAAAGTGGGAAACAAAGTTAAACATGTAGAAATGAGATGACATGAGCGGGAGATTGGGAAGTGCTGGCTGGGGGTGGTGGGGATAAGAGCTGAAGCAGTAGTTTCTGATGCCAGTATTCATGTTTGCCTCGTTTTTTTCAGGAGCAACTATAATCAGAGTTAACAGTAAATGAATATTTCCCACGTGTCAGGATTTGTAGGCCCTGACTTATAAAGTCAATGAATCTGCATTACAACCTGGCTATGCTATTAATTGCCTTATTTGGCAGATCCAGAAATTGAGTCTTACTAAGTATATTTTATAGATGCAGAAACAGAGGCTCAGAGAGAAGTCTCTCTAGTAAAGTTGTACAGCTAGAAACAGCAGATGTGGAGTCCCAACCCAGGCCAGTAATCGCCTGTTTATATGTTTTACAGTCCCCCAGTTAGCTCACTGAGAGCAACCACTTGGTCTCATTTGTCTTGACAACTCTAGAACCTAGCACGGTGCCTGGTACACAAGAAATGCCCTTTAAACATTAGCTTGGACTTGTAGCCACTCCATGCAACCTGTGTTTGCTGAGTGAATAAACGAACAGCCGAATGTACAAACTAAAGGACAGTTCTCTTGGGTGCTAGCTGTGGTTGGCTTCCCTGGATAGGGTCTGGGTCTCAGTAGCTGGGGACCTTTGAGGTTTTGTGAAACAGGAACATTTGGAATGGCAGTCCCTGCATCCACCACGGGAGTGGAGAGATGACCCACCGGGCAGGACCATGTCACCGGGTTGGGTTTTCTCACACTTTGATGTCAAGAGGGCAAGAAAGGCACACCGCCATGGCCAGTGTATATATGGGGTCTGGGAGGCCTTGGGTGGCAAGGTGGGAGGGAGGGCTCTTTTCAAGAGAAAAGAAAGTTGAAAACACAAAAGGGACAATCTGAAGAAGGGACACTGAAGAAATAGATGCAGAGCTGAAGATCCAGAGAGAGAAACAGGAAAGTCGTGTAGGGAGGGGTGTCAAAGGAAGCCTGGGGTCTCTTGCTGCAGCCTCAGGAGGGGCTGCCTGCTACCGGGCTGGCACGAAGCAGAGCGGGGTGTGGACCGTCTCCAGGGCAAGCGGCCGAGTGGGGTGGGCCATGGTGCTACTCTCTGTCTTGGCTTCTGGTTCGCTGAGCCTAAGAACTTCTGGACCCAGCAGACCTGAACTGGGGGGGTATGGGTGGAATGAAGGGAAAGTGGAGGAGGGCAGTGGGAGGGTGGGCAGGCTATGGTTAACAGGGAAGGAACAAATGCACGGAGTCCAGTTAAAGGCAGGATGGAAGAACCCCCATGCCAAGGGCTGTGATGGGGATAGGCTCTCTGAGACAGCAGAAAGGCCGGGGCAGATGAGTTCAGGGGAAAAGGAGTCACAAGGGCAGAACCCATCCCAGAGAAAAACAGGGGGAAAGAGAAGAAGAGGAAACAATGGAAATTGGAGAGCGTTGAGTTTATAAGAAACCGATATGGGATGTTCAGTGGAAACTGCTGCTTTGGGGTTGGGGGTAGGAGAACTGTAAATATGGATACTACGTAAATACCACTTGTAACTTGAAAACTCTGGAAGGCTCCCATAAGATAATCCTTCTGAGGGTGCTTCGACAAGTCTGAAGGAAGGTATTTGTGGCTGAGAGGAAAGGGCCTTGGATGTGGAATCTGCAAACCAGAGCTGAATGCCCTGTGCACGCGGCCCAGAGGGGCTGCCTTTGCGTCCCAGCCCCTCCACAACAAAGCACCACAAACTGGGTGGCTCAACACACCAGAAATCTGTTCTCCCGGTTTGAGAGGCCAGAAGTCCAAAATCAAGCTGTCAGCAGGGCCACACTCCCTCCCAAGGCTCTACAGGGGAGTCCTCCCTCACCTTTTTCAGCTTCTGGTGGCCCTCCAATCTGGTTGTCGCACCCCAATCTCCATTCCACCTTCACACGAACCTCTCCTCGGGTCTCTGTGTGCCCACTCCCCTTCTTACAAGGACACCAGTGGTGGGATTTAGGGACCACACTAAATCCAGGACCATCTCATCTCGAGACCCTTAACTAATTACATCTGCAAAGACCCTATTTCCAGATAAGACCTCACTCTCAAGTCCCGGGAGGACATGGCTTTGTTGGGGACACTCTTCCGCCCACCAAGGTCCAAACAGCACGGAAGCTAGAGCACTATCCATGTTTACAACCTCTCCACATCCCTTCTTCTTCTCCTTCTCTTTGTTCCTGAAGGCCAGTCTCCTTCTCGTGCCTCCTCACAGGCCTCTAATGGCTGCGATGGCTCCCAAGATAAAGCCCAGCCTTCCAGGCTGGTGCTGCAGGCTCTGGCCACTCTCCTCAGTCTCTGCCACGGGCATTTTCCCACCTCCCGCCATGACCTCCTCCCTTTATGCGAAGCCAACTGACTCTCCCTTAACCTTCATAAGCCAGTTGAAACCCCCTCAGAGCAGCTTTCTCAAAGGCCCTGAGGTAAATTCTTCCTGCTCTGAACATCTCTGAACACCTTTTGCTTCCCCTTTCACACGGCAGCGCATCAGCTCCTCAGACTCCCTTGACGAAGCCATCATTTATCTCTTTTCTTGCTGTTTGACTTTTTGCCAATTTAAGCCTTTTCTCCTGTACCAGCCAGATCTTCAAGACTGGGGAAGTATCTTTCTCTAGTTATTGTAGAATCTAGTCTGTGCCCCTTATAATCCAGGCCCCCAATAACTGTTACCAAAATATTTACCTTCCACTGCACCAACTCTGTTCCTGCCAAAACATCTTCCCTTTCGCTTCACGATGGCTGCCCTTCCCGGTCACCTTGTCCAAACAGATGCCCTTCTCCTCTGAGCTCCTGGAGCGTCTAACATATCCCACCTTGTGTGGGTCCATTGTGTGTTCATCTGATGGTCATTTGTTCACTCATTTATTCACAAAGATTTGTGAAGTCCTTGCTCTGCTTGGCTCTGTGCTGGGCTCCAGGCTCCTGCCCATAAGGCTGTCTCACTCTCCCACTGGGAGGCAAGCAAACTTGCTCATCCTTCTTCTTTTTCCTCCTAGGGCCTAACACAGTTCTTCAAGTGTTACACATACTCAATTGGATGGTTCTATTCGAATTGCTTTGTCTAATTCTTAAAGGAAAGGCCAAATGAGGTACTTAAAGTGCTAGGAGCTTAAATGAGGCGCTGAGACCCCTCTGAAAAGGCCTCACAGGAGAACTAGTCTTGGGCTCTGTAGCCACGGCCAGAGGGAGGAGGAGACAGGTTTTGAGCCGTGGCTTCCCCAGTGCCCTCTGCACCTGCAGTAGGGGGAGGAAGCAGAGGGCTGGGTTCCACCTGCCGCATTCACCAGCATGGTGACTGTGCCGTCCCCCCATGACCTCTGCACGACTCCTTGAGAAGGCTTGCAGGGACCAGAAGGAAGCTGGAATATGTGGTTCCAGGCAGGGCCTCCCAAGAACCCAGGCAGGGTTGTGAATTTGGGACAAATGGCCAGCGGTATGGCCGAGGCAGGAAACTTCTGGGCAGACCATCACACAGTGCAGTGAGGCAGGCTCAGAACACAAAGTGTCTCCCTCCCTCCAAATTCAGCACAAAGGCCCACTGGCTTCTTCTCTTGCGCTGGACAAAAAGAAGGATCAACACGCCCTCCCTGTGTCACGGGGGACATGGATGTGGGCAAACAGTGAACAGCACTGGCTCCAGACGCTTCTCGGACCCGAGTACCTGAGACGTCCTGGGTAGTGGGCGCAACTGCCAAGAGCTGTGGGTGCAAGTGGGTCACTCACCAGCATTGTTCTGCGGCTTTGTGTTTTTGATGTAGGCCGAGAACTTGGAGAAGATGTCGATGCCGGCGGCGTTGGATTCCCGGTGTTTCGCAGCCAGTTTGGGGTACCTGGAATGGAAGGCGTGGTGTTCTCGAATCAGTGAGAACGTGGAGTTCCTTTAAGGGAGAGACTATGTCCAACACGATGTGCAACATCCCCCTTTCTAGTTTGATCTGCAAATCTTTTGGGGGGGGATCTTACACCCAGCCTATAGGGAGAGTGGGCACTCTCTGTCCCAGTTCACTGACAGAGAAAACAGAGGTCAGGGAGGTGAGGAGAGCTGCCTGTGGGGGACACAATCTGTGGGCGGGGAACCAGAAGGCCCCTCAGAGGGCCCGAGTCTCATCCGAGACCACCATACAGTGCTGCACCAAAGAAAGGGCTAATCAAAATTCTGGAGGAGCTTGCCTCTACATCGAGTGTGGTCCCTGACAGTTCCCCAACCGATATTAAAATAACTATCCACTGCCAGGTCTGTGATGATAATCCTCACTGTATAGAACTAATTCTAGAAGCCAGGAGATAGTAGGCATCTTGCCATTGAGGCTATCAAGCCTTTTCTCAAAAGAAAGGGTACCCTTGGTCCTCTTCTGAAATATCCTTCACACGCTTCTTATTCATGTGCAGTAATAGTGGAATCTACCGGGCTCTAACAGCAGGACGAGTGTTTCTGATTACTTTATTTCCAGGCATGGAGCTAGATTTGCAATGATCCAGCCTCTCACCTTGGCACAGTCTTTCATTTGAAGCCAGAAGAATATAAGAGGCAGACCGGAGTTAGGACTAGTTTCTATTGGCTCTAAAACTGAATGAGATAAGCTTGCTTGTGTGGGAATCCATGGCTTGGACCCCCTTAGCACGATCAAATTTTCTAGAAATGTTATTTCACAAATATTTTATGTGTATGGCCAGGCAGGGTGGAATGAGACAGAGGACAGTTGCTTACTTATCATCATTATCAATTATGTGGACCTTTGTGATCTCTGGGTGAATAGTTGTCTACTGCCCATTGTTTGATTGCTTTATGTTAAAAAGAAAAATACTTTTAAAATTTCCTTTAATGTTGTAAATAATGTGAACCAAAAAGTCTTTAAAAATTATTTGTTTTCTTTCTTCCCTTCCCTTCCTTCCTTCTTTCTTTCCTTCTCTCCTTCTCTCTTTCTCTTGCTGCTCCTTGATTGGCCCATTAGCTAGCTGGTACTGTCCACTCTTGAGCCATGCTAAGTGACTGTTTAATTTCAGATATTGCCATCGGAAGAGTCCTCAGAAAGTCGTGGGGTCCAGCCCTCTGCCATCAGGCAGATACAGAAGGCATTCTGGTCCTCACTCTACAGGGAAGACAGCTAGAGACCAGAAAGGTAGAAGGGTTCTTTAAGGACCCACGGCTAATAAATCGTTGGGGGACTGTGAGAACCCGGCCCTCAGTGTTCTTCCTGTTCCATCACGCCACTTCTCTGATATCTGCAAAAGCTAACTTGCACTGAGTGCCTGCTACGGGCCAGGCACTGTGCTAGCCCCTTTATACGTATCCATCATTTATTCTTCACAGTTCTATTGGTACTCTGATTGGGCATTTCCCACGTGAGAAAAAGGAGGCCCAGAGAAGTTAAGCAATTTGCCTAAGGTCACATGGATAGGGGGCAAAGCCAGGACTCCAACCTAGGCAGCTTCACTCTGGAAGCCCAGCTCTCCAGTTCGGTGTCTTCTGGCCTCTCCTGGACTCTGCTATTTACCCTTAAAGCCCCAAAGCCCTCCCTCCAGCTCAGCTGAACACCATGAATGCACTTTCTCCATCCGCCTGCAGAGGGCGCTCTGCACAGGTTCAGCACACACATCTTCTTGAGTATACTGGGAATTATCAGATTCATCTGCCGTCAGCGGGGCACCAGGCAAGTTCCTGCAGGATGCTAGGTAATCCAAGACCATGGCAATTTAGGATCATCCTTCCTTATTTTGGCCTTTGCACACAGAATCTGGCAGGCTCTCAGAACTGATTGCCTTAAATTATTATTAATAAATACCAAGTGCTCTTTGTTCTTGCTTGATAAGGTAAAAAGAGAGGGCCTAGAAAATGCATTTTCAGTAGACTATTTGTTTGGGTTTGTTGTTTTGTTTTGCTTTATGCCATCATTTGACCAGACTTGCAATAATCTGACCATTTCTTCACCATCAGTGTGGGCCCATCATGAGTAGGTAGAACCAAATCTAAAATGGACAACACAGGGCCATGTGTTCAGGGAAACCAGGCTAGTGCTGGCCTGTTTTCTAAGCACTATGATTTCCTGAGACTTTACTGTACAGCTTAATGTCCCATTTGAAGTTTGTCTTTGTGGGAAATGTGTATCCAAGTATTAATCTCACTGATTTCGGTAACTAGACTTGAGGAGGCTATTATACTGGGATGTTAAGGGCATTCATGTTCACTCCATATTTATACCATATTTTGTATATGCAAATAAGTGGGCTACAGAGTACATTCTGTTTCTCTAGAAGGCTAAGAAATAGTGTCTCATTCATAGAAACATCTTTGAAGTAAGACGGTGATGTGGTCTGATGAGAATCAAAGAGATGGTGAATTTTTCGAACTCAGGAGTTAGTGAACTACAGCCCATGGGCCAAGTTCAGCCCAATATCTGTTTATATACCTCCCATGAACTAAGAATAGTTTTTATAACATTTTTAAATGACTGAAAAAATCAAAAGGAGGGTAGTATTTTGGGATCTGTGAAAATAATATGAAATTCCTATTTCAGTATTCATACATTTAATTAGAACACAGCCATGTCCATTCATGTACATGTTGTATATGGCTGCTTGCACTCTCACGGCAGCAGAGCCGTGGCACAGACTCTACAGCCCCCAAAGCCGAAAAGACTTACTATCTAGCCCCTTGCAGAGAAGTTTGTCGACCCCTGCTCTACCTGATGACAATTTCTCTCCGTTCTATTTTTAAGATATCTTATTTCAAAAGCATTCAGCTTAAACATGCACTTAAGCTTCACTCTGAGATGCAAAACAGTTGGCCTCTCATAAAAAAAATTTTTTGTAAATAGTAGTGAAATTATATATATATATATATGCAGATGGAAGTGCTCTGACTGGCTCAGGGCCCCCACTGACTTCTCACTGATTAGCCACAGGCCACCATGCCACTGAACACAAGGGGCCCATGCAATAAAACCAGCATGCATTAAGCATCCACCATGGCCAGGTCTTGTCCCTGGGGTTGGGGATACACTGGAGAAAGAGACACAATTCTCCTGCCCTGATGGAGGGGCCTTTGCCGATCCTAGGGGCTCCCTGGCAGCTTGAGTGTTGACCCTCCTTTTTCTAATGAGCTGAAAAGTTCTCTCCCTTTTCCTTTATTCCTGCTTCTTCATCTCACCAAACCCTCACTTGAAAAGCAGGTTAATGCTTCTGACTCTTCTGATCCTTGGCTGTGTGCTTGCTTGTCTTGTCTCTGCTAATTAAGCAAATGATCCTTAGAGGTAGACAGGGTCTGGATTAGTCATTAAGAGACATCCCTTGGGATCTGCGGTTTTAAGATGAAGGTCCTTATGATTAAATCTGGAAGACAGTCACAAAAAAGGTAGTGACTTCTCTTTCTAATGCTTCAAGGTGCCACTTCATGAGCTTTTGACTTGATGTTCGGCACTAGGCTAAGTAGTATTATCTTCTATGATAGTCCCACGAGATCAACATTACAATCATTATTTTACAGATGTGAGAATTAAAGATTAAATATCCATGTACTTCTCTGCATTTCCCAGCTTCTGCTTCTCAGTTAGATTGGGGTCATGCGGCTGGATTTTGGCCAATAGGATGAGAGGGGACATGATGTAACCACTCACAGCCCCGGCCCTTAAAAACATTTGGCACGAACCTTCTTACTTTTTCTCTGCTGAAGGAGCCTTGGGGGTCGCATATTCCAAAGGCTACAATACGGAAGAGGGCCATACTGCCCACTTAGACTTTGCCAGAGTGAGGAATAAACTGTATTCTGCTAAGCTACTGAGATTCTGTGGCTAATTTATGTGGCACAACCTCGTGGTGTGGATTAGAATGCAAGCCATTCTGACCCTAAAGTCCATCTTCTCAGCCACCACTCGATCCTGTCCTTGGTACCAAGGCTACTTCTCTACTTCCCGGAGGATGAGAAGAATTCCTGTTTTTCTCTATTGTGAGATATCTATAAACACTTCTCAAAATAATGAATTCAAAGCATCTTCCAATTCTGGCAATGTTCAGGACCCCGTTTGTCCTCAGTACGTACTTGCTAGTTGACTGACTACTTGCTGGGCTGTGATCCATTATCAGTTTGCCCTCCTGACTTCTTCTCACACCATCTATGCACAAGGGGTATTTTAAATAATAACCAGCTCTGGGAAAGGGCTTTGAGACCCTCATGGGATCACAGAGCTTCTGCTGAAAAGCATCTTCGGGACTACACAGTTCTACCCCCTCATGAGGAAATGGGAGAGAGGCTGGCCCAAGGCCATCCTGCAAACACGATAGAAAGGTGGCCAGAGTCTGCTCTCCTGCCTCTCAGTTCTGGATCCTCTGAACTCTGGCCACTCTGTGGAGGTGAAAGGTGAGGCCCGGCGTGCCTCGACAGTAATCACCAGGCTATCCCAGTGCTTCCCTGTTGAGTGTTAACCGGGCCAGTCTCAGGAAAGAAATGGAAGTTAGTCTCATTTAGAAACTACTTTAGACTTCCTGAATTTCTTTTGACACCAAATGCTTTGTGGGACCAAATGTGATTAAAAAAAAAAAAAATGGTTGGAGTGTTTGCATGTGGTTTTTTTTCTTTTAAAAAGTAAAGCTAAGGGGAAAAAGGCTACCACAATTTCTTGGCTCTCTGGCAGCTTTTACAAACAGTGGTGTAATGAGAAACACGTGGCAGAACAGCGTTCGGTGAACAGTTCTGGGGGGTTTGCTGCCCCCTAGAGAACCAGAAGGTCAAGCTGGGCTCCTCCAGGGGCCTCAGCTTTGGGCCACAGAGGCCTCGCTGCTCGAATCAGTGGGCAGCTAGCCGGGGCTGGTGGCTTATTGTGGGCAGAATAGCGGGTCTCCCTTTGTGGGGCCAAGACACTGGCTTGGGGGCATTTACTAGAAGGTAATGATGGCCTCCGCCCCAGTGTGACCCATACAAAGTCATCTAAAGGGCATTCTTGAGGACTCTAGGCTGGCTGCCCGCCTCATCACTAGGGCCGCCATCTTGGTGGCACTCCCGAGACATGCATTTTAACAGTTTTGAGGTTCTGCTACTTGGGTGTGGTGGATCGTTGCATCACTGATACGCTAGGAGTGCATGGAGGAAAACCTCCCCCACACAACTGCAGTCCAGAAAAGGACGCGGACCCGAGGAAGCAGAACTTAGGACAGGTAATGTGCGAGGACAGGGAAGTCCGACACTGGGTAGCTCTATTTGGATCATGGCCATTTTTTGGAATCTGATGAAATGATGATGAATCTGATGATGGTCCTCCTCTGGAAGAATGTACACATGCACTAGGGGCGTGTAACTCTCGGGGTCTCCAGGGCCCCTTTGGTCCCCTGTGGATGTAGGACTGGAGAGTGCTAAGGAAAAGAAAACAGCCTGGGAAAGGCACAGCCGGTCGGGGTGCAGGGAGCCTGGCTAGAGTGAAGAACAGGAGGGGCTCTCGGTCATCCTTTTACACAGGAGGGGACGGAGGCTGAGAGCAGAGAAGGAATATTCGAGGGGTCACAGCACACAGCTGGCAGAACTAGGAGAGAAGGCCTCAGGCCCCGGGGGGCTCAGCCCAGCCCTGCATACCTCCACCTACTGGCCTGGCAAAGGACCGGGTGGGTGTGCTCCCCACCACTCCCGTTTCGTGTTCCCCACTGGCCTAGACAGAAGTGGTCACTCCTGAGCTCGAGTATTGCTTCTCAAAGGAAAACAGCTTTCCCCTGGACAGTCCCTTCTGGGGCTCCCACGCACAGGTCTAAACTCTGTTCAGTTATTGCAAACAGCATTTATTTTCTCGTGTGGGATCTCAACCCAGCACCAGCAATGAGGCTGAGTCCCAGGGTGGGGGGATGGCACCGGAGCCCTCTCAGGACCCTTTCAGCAAAGTGGCTGGCTGGTGTCCTGTTTGGAGATGCTGTGGCTCCTGGTGGTAGCTGAGATGGGGGTTATGGCTGATTTAACCAATACACTCATTTAAAGTCTATACTCAGCTGCTTCTAATGGGCTCGAGGCAGCTTTCCACTCTCAGTGTGAAAATAAACTGTCCTAAGGTGGATGACCAAGAATAGTTTTTAGGAAGAATGTATAGATATTAAGGCTTAATCAGAGCACCAATTGGGAATTTTAACTTAACAGTCACTTGTTAGATGTGTAACCTTGAGCAAGTGACTCAACCTCTCGATACCTCAGTTTCCCCAGCTGCAAAATGAGGCTAGGTAACATCTATCTCCTAGGGCACTTGGTGAAGGCTATAAAATTATTGATAAATAAATACAACTTCAAAGTAAATGCAAGATGGTGGTTTCCAGTGGTCCAATCCCACTTATTTTAGGTGCTGGGTAGATACTAAGTCCTTCTTACCTCTCTGCCCACAGTTCACTGTCATTGCCTTAAATCAGCCACCTTGCCTGTCTTCCATGGACCATCATCAAGTGGCTCCTCCTAATTGATTTCTCCACCTCTGGCTTTTCCATCCTCTGCCCTCCTCATCTTCCCACCCCCCGAAGTAAGCCTGAAAACTGACTCTAAATACTTTTACTTCAAACTTTTCAGTGGCTGTCCTACAGGATGGAGTCCGTGTGAGCCTTACCTATATGAAATCTTTTTCTAGTTAAAACAAAACAGTGTGGTTGTTTTAGTCCCTGATTACAATAGAATATAAGGAACAAGTCTAGTTTCCAGTAACTTTCAGAATTCACCTTCCTTCCCTTTACTCCGGTTTTCCTTCAGGAGCAGCTGGTCTACCCGAGAGCCTACAGCCCTCTAGTCTCTTCCCCATCCCCAACCCCCCCAGGGCCCAATTTAGAAAAGGAGTCAGTCTTCACATCTTTGATTATGGGCTTTGACCAGACGTGGTCAGATTTGTGACTCCTGTTTATACTTGGGTGTGGTTTTAAGTCATGGAGTTACCTCTCTCCTGGCTTACTCTCATTTTGTCAGCCTTCCAGTTCTCGTTCTAAAATGGGGGAGCCTTTGCCCTCGTTTAGGGGTCTTTCAGGCAAAGTGACCTGGGGAGGACTCATGGAGGGGGATGGAGGGGTGGCACACTTCCCGGTGTTCTGTTGAGGAGGCAGATCCTGTTCATAGGGGTGTCCACTCTTGGAGTTGGACTTGGTGGAGTGGTTTTGAGATTGGCAACTCTCTGGGCTTGAGAAGAGGGCCCTACGCTCTGGATTGATGAGGTTCCTTTGGAAATCTGCCTCCTCGAAGCTAACGGCGCTTCTCTAATTCCAACACGGACCCACCCCTGCCATTAGCTTCAGAAATAAGCAGCTCATTACTTTTCAGGAGCCAAAGTCTCCTCCAGGAATTCCTCGATCTTATTGACGTCCGTCTTCACATCCCCGTTGAAGGTCAAGAAGGGCGGATGGGTGCCTGGGGCAAGGTTGTGCAGGTCAGCCGGCTTTCTGTAGAGAGATCGAGATTCAGGAGGTGGCTTACACCAGGACACCTCAACTTCAGGGGAATCTGCAACTTGTGAATTAGACGCCCTGGGCTGTCCAGCACTCCTGTCCATCAAACAGACTTATGGTGGGGGCACCTAGAACAGGGGAGGTTGGAGAAAGTTCTGAAGGGATGTGGTGTGACACAGGAAGTCTGTCCTGTGGAAGTCATGAGAACAAGTCAAGATGAAGGAGTTGAGTCCTAGTGAAAAAGCAGAGTATGGCAGGTGGCTGTCGAAATGAGCACCAAGATTTTAATACCCAGGGCAGAGGTTGGGCTTTGTTTTCAAAAGGTCCTTCGCCACTTAGCTTAACAAAAATGCATTCTACAGGATGCCAACCTTTAAAAAGTCAGAATTCAATCATACATTTATACTAAGAGATACCTTCTGCGTTGTTGAGAGAATGCACAGCAGGAGAGAGAGTGG
This sequence comes from Phoca vitulina, assembly GCF_004348235.1. NCBI lineage: Eukaryota > Metazoa > Chordata > Mammalia > Carnivora > Phocidae > Phoca > Phoca vitulina. Next base: position 37,377,604 of record NW_022589714.1, on the reverse strand, counting down.
CCTTGTGCTCGCCACGGCCCCAATCATACCCAAGGGCGTGCTTCCATGTTTCCACCAGCTGGTGGAAATGCAAGAGCACAGTTGGAGCAAAGTGAGAGAAGGAAGGTTGGCGGATGGGGGGCATGAGGGGTGAGGGGCAGTGCCAAAGGAAACAGTAAGGAAGAGGAAGAATAAGAATGCACACGTCCCTGAGCCAGGCTGGAACAGCAGATTCACCCCAAATGCTCTCGCAGAGAATGCAACACTTGTGGGAGTTGGGAGCGGAAAACACTGGATGGAGCAACCGAAGAAAAAGTAAACAAGGGGTAGAGGAGTCTGTAAATGAAACAAATTCCTGGCATAATCAGTTTGGGAGGGGAAGGGAAGAATTTCAATCACGGTGCTCACTCCCATATCGCTCCCCAAACACACATTCTCTCCAGCTACATTGTGTGGTACTTGGAACTCCTGAGACAGCTGGGACCGAGAGTGGTTTTAAGATCTCATCTACTTGGTCCCTTTGTTGACTTGGTGTGCGTTCCCTCCTTTGGACAATTAGAGGACATTCTTTACCTTCTCCTCCTGTTTTTCAGAGCTGACACAAGGCAGAAATACGTGGGTTCTCATCAGGGAGGGGAAATCTATACTCATTGTATTTTTCAGCCATTACCTCTCTGTGGCTTAAAGAAACAGAAATTATTTTTTTTCCCTCCGTGACTCGAGAGAACAATGGCCTTTGGAGTCTGCTGGCATCCCTGGGGGGTACCGCCTACGGCTGGTGCTCCGCTGGACTCGGCCAACGGGACACTGGTCAGCTGTGGGCCTCTCTCTTTATGGACCCTCTTCGGCATTTATGGCTGAAATTACACAATTCGCATTTAATTCCATATTGCCAGGTCTAATTTATGGACTATTTCATCTCTGTCGGTCCTCTTTCCCTGACTGCATCACCAGCTCCGTGAGGGAAGGGATGAAGCTACAAATAGTCAGCATGTTGTGCTGGCTGTGAGCCAGGCACAGTCCTGAACGTAAATGCCTCCCGTGGCCTGCCTCGCGGCATCCTCACAGTTCCTCTGCGAACGAGGCAGTGCTTGTGTCCCCATCGTACAGACGAGGGAACCGAGGCTCGGACAAACGAACGACCTCGTTCAAGGTCACTCGGCCAACAAATGGTGGTGCCAGGATAAGAAATTAATATTCTTAGAAATTGCTAAACTTCATCGTATCATATGTTTGTTTTTTTTAAAGATTTTTACTTACTTATTTGTCAGCGAGAGAGAGAGAGAGAGCACAGGCAGAGGGAATGGTAGGCAGAGGGAGAAGCAGGCTCCCTGCTGAGCAGGGAGCCCGATGCGGGGCTCGATCCCAAGACCCCATGATCATGACCTGAGCTGAAGGCAGACGTTTAACTGACTGAGCCACCCAGGCGTCCCCATATCATATGTTTTAAAAAAGTCCTTAACTCTTTATTATATATATATATGTTTTCTTTCTTTGTTTTTGTTTCTTTCCTTTTCTGTCCTTTTTAAAAATTTATTTATTTATTTATTTATTTATTTATTTATTTATTTATTGCAGTAAGAAAGTTTCCTTATCTATTGAACTGGAGTTGGGATATTGCCCGGCCTGGCTCAACGGGCATCAGTAGGGTCAGATAACAGATATAAAGTAGCAATATAAGCATCTGAGGAATGCTGAGGTGGCTTCCCTTCCCATTCTGACCCCCAGGCAAACGTGCTTGCAGATGATAATCCAGGGGAGGGAGGCTGAAGCTGCTGCGCCTGGGGACTGGGCACAGTCTGTCCATTCAGGAAGGCAGGAGAGCGTCTGTGAGGCAGAGGAAGCATCCTAGCCAGGGGCTGGCAGCTAAAGGGGATGGGGCGAGAGGTAGTCCAGCCAGAGAGAGGCGGCTAGGTCAGGGCGAGAAGCATTGGGAGACAACGTTGGGAAAGCTGAAGATCTGGCAAAGAGCTACAGACGGGTTTATTCCATAGGCAACGGGAAGTATCAGAAAGTTTTTTGAGTGGGGGAGCCACATGATTAAAGAACTATTTTAGGAAGAGTAACCTTAGGATAATATAGAGGATGGATCAGAGAGAGAGAGAGCACCTGGAAGGAAGATGTCCAGTTGGAAGAACAAAGAGACAGTCTGAGGGCAGTGGTGGGACCCAAACCCAGTGTGGGCTTTGGGAACGGAGGAGAGGGCTCGGAGGTGAGCCGTAGCACAGTGGGACAATGCCCTGCCTTTGGCAACTGGTTGACAAGGGGGATGGCAAGAAAAGGGAGCTGGAAATTCTCCAGTGCTTAGAAAATGGAAGAACCCAGGATCCAGGAGGGGAGCCCAACTCAAAGGAGAAATGACAGATATAATTTTTGACATAGAGATTTTAAAGTGATAATAGAAAACGCAAGTGGAAATCTCTCTAGAGATTTCTAGATGGTAGAGTCCCGGGTATAGAATAATTTACATAAAGGCGATGTGAAGAATATGCTAAACTCACCAGGGAAGAAGCTACAGGCAGATGATAGAGGCTCAGGGAGTAAGCCTTGAGCTACTCTGCATTGAAAGGACAGACAGAAGACAGGAGGCAGGATACGAGCCTGAAATGAGTGGCTCTTGATAGTGAATGATGCCTGGTATTTTTAACAACCATTAAAAGTGCACGAGGAACTCTCCATCCCCAGCCTATAATCCAGAACTCTCACACTAAGGAATTCTAAAAATGAGAGCAATGCAAGGGGAAATGGTCAGATGCCAACGCCCTGGAAACTCAGACTTTTACACCTGAAGTCCTGGTAGGGTCCCCCAGGATGGGGCGCTAGTACTGCTAAGTCCTGGTAGAGTCCCCCAGGATGGTACCGCTGGAATGGCTGACTCCTGGATTTTAAGACATGCATGTCCACCTCTGGGCCACTCTCAGTTGCATATCCAATATCCACTCCTTCCCCCTTTCTTGCTACTCAAACCTTGTTAATCTGGGCAGAGAAATGCTCAGTCCCAGGTGCCTCTCTTGTAATCAGGGATGGGCCCTGAGACACCGTCTGGCCAATGTGGTAAGAGCAGGAGGCTGCTGGAAGCCACAGGCAGGCTTCCGCCCTCCCTCCTGGAAAGTTCTCTGTTCGTGCAGCCAAACACATCCCTCCTTAATACAGCATTGTTTACCTTTTCAGATCCACAGTGGTGACATTGAACACAACACCTTTCAGCCAGAGGATCATAAAGAGACGCTGAGAGAAGGGGCAGTTGCCAATGCTTTCCCCATCGATTCCAGCCTAAAAGGAAGAGAAAGAACCAGAGTCCTAAATCAGCATGTGCATATTGCCAAGGAATATACGCCCAATGAAGAACTGACTAAAGCCATGACCCAGCCTAACTCCAAAGGCAGCTGCCCTATCTTATTGTCGTCTTCCTCATGTCTATGCAGGGCAATGCTTGGCACACGGTAAGGACTCAATAAATAGGTGCTGGACTGAATCTGGGTTCCCAGCATGACGATTATGTAGTCATAAGTTTCCGAAACCAGAGGACCCTAGCATCTCAGGGTAAAGGGAGACTTTCAACATCACACAGTCTAACATAAATGATGTTGGACCACCAACTTCTATACCCCCAAGTAATCACCTAGTTTATGCTTAAATATCTTCACGAACCAGTAACTTATATCTCTGGAAGTAGTCCATTCTGAGGGTAGTTCTAACAATTAGAAATGCTTTTCTTTGGCTATACCCAGGCAAACTACATTCCTCTCTAGTTAACTCTGTTCTACCCTTTTGTCTTTGCTCCATGATATATCATGAGTACAAATACCTCAGACTTTGACCCCATCTCTCTATAGCTAGACAGCAGACTCAAGATTTTAATCAACAGTCCCCTTAGTTCTGACCAGTACTTGACCTTCAATGTCAATAAGCCATCATTTGTTAAACTATCCTTTTACTCGATAAATGCAAATTCACTCAATTATGTACAAGGCACTAGAGAAAATCACACAGGGGATTCAAAAGTGCATTTAGTCAAGGAGCTTGTGGCCTGTGGGGTTGGCTGGCAGGTAGGGCAGGGACACATATATAACAATAACAGATAGCCCTATTGAGTGCTTGCATACTTCTGTTCACTAGATTTCCCTTTCTCGGGACCGTTCTCAAAATAGTGTGGCATTTTTGTTTTTGTTTTTGTTTTATCATCTGAAAGGCAAGTCTAGCTTTACTTCTGAGTGGGCTGCAGAGACATGAATTTTATAAGGAATTCATTCTCAGCAAATGCATGAACAAACAAAAATGTTGGGAAACTGATCTCTGTATACTTATTTCCACGGAGTGGTTTGTGGGCCCCTGACATGGTACTTAGAGGGAGAAATCACCCATTCACTCTAGTTCGCTGGTGGCTCCCCTGGAAACCGTGGCCCCATCAGGTGGCTGGAGTGCCTTCCTCCAACGGACAGGGGGGCCAGGGGAGTGAAGGCTCCCGGGCTTCCTGGCAAAGCTGCAAACAACCCAAACAACATCCTGGAATGGGGGCTTATTAAGATTTTTTTTAAAAGAAGGAGAAAAAAAATGCACTCCCAAAATGCAACACAGTATTTTCCCCTTTGAGGTTTGTTTTGCTGTGGCATTTGGATGGGGAGGGGCAGATGCCTCCTTTCATACATGAGAGCCTAATTGTGTGCTTATTTCTACCTTGCAAATTGCTCCCAGCAGAGGCTCAGGTTTATCACGGAAAACTGGCGCCTTTGACGGTGTTGGTTGTAGGTAATTGCTATGAAATTACAGTTATTTTACCTCTCTCCTAACTACGCCAAAAGCCCCATCCTTATTCAGGTCTCGCTTTTCCTCGGTGCTGGAGACAGACGCACTCCTGAGTAGCAGAGACACCATGGGCTCCGTTATACAAAATCTGAAATGTGGAGGCCACGTCGTGGGCGCCACACCTACCCACAGAGCTAGTTACCGATAAAGCCACACTCAGACGGGCAACTATTAATTAAATAATAGCTTGGTGCTCACTGGAGTTCATGATGTTGGCTCCCTAAGAGCTTCCCAAGAAGCACTCACTCCACAGGCACCTGGTTCCTGATCCTTTAAGACATCCTGACAAAGGAACTGTTCCCCAGGGCCCATTATAAGTGACATGGAAAGAATTAAAAAACAACCAAAAGCCACATCCACATACTGTCCCCTATTTTACCTCCGGTAGGGGCGGTGGGAGGGTGATGATAAGGGAATTGAAGGAGGAACCAGTAACATATTGGAATTCTTATTAACTGGATAGAAAATTCATATAATAACAACAACTAAAGTCTACATTGTCAGGCACTGTTTAAAATACTTCACATATATTAACTCATTTATTCCGCATGTAGTGGGATGGTATCACCCTTTTGCAAGATGTGGAAACTGAGGCACAGAGAGAGGAGATAAGCAGCCTAAGGGTCCCTGGCTTGAACACAGGTGATCTGGCTCCAGATCCTGCCGTCATGCCCAGAGTCCACCTGAAGCTCCAAACAGGTAACCTGGGGCCACAGGTCGCAGAGCTGAAGGTGACAGTGCTGGGATTGTATGCACACATCGCACCCGTCTGTCCGTGTGCACAAGGTGCAGAGGATGCTGACTTTCACAGCTCCCCACATTTTCCCTATTGCCATAAATCATGCTAGGCCCAGTAAACTATGCTCTGTCGTAAATCATGATGCTACCCAGTAAAAAAAATTGCCAAAGGAGCCATAGAATTAACATGTAAGGATTCTCAGCTTCCTCTTTCTTTTTCCTTCTTTTTTTTTTTCTCTCTTTTCTCTTTTCTTCTCCTTTCTTGTGGTAAGAACATTTAACATGAGACCTTCCCCCTTAGACATCCTGAGCGGACCCTATGTTGCTATTGACCACAGGCACGGTTGGTACGGCAGAGCTCTAGAGCTGATTCTCCTGGCTTACCTGAAACTCCATTCCCACTGAATAGCAGCTCCTCGTTGCCCCTCCCCCCAGCCCTGGAAACCACTATTCTACTCTTTGATTCTTTGAGGTTGACAATTTTAGTGACCTCATATGAATGAAATCGGGCAATATTTGTCTTTCTGTGATTGACTGAACTCATCTAGCATCATGTCCTCGAGGTTTACCCATGGTGTGGCATTTTCGGAACTTCCTTCCATGTTAAGGCTGAAGAGTATTCCACTGTGTGTATACACCACAGTTAGCTTCTTTATCCATTCACCTGTCCCTGGACACCTCTTGCCTTTCACGAACAGTGCTGCACTGAAGGGGAAAGTGCCAATATCTCTTCAAGATCCTGATTTCAGTTATTTTGGATAAATACTCAGAAGTGAGATTGCTGGATCATAAGGTAGTTCTATTTTTAGGTTTTTGAGGAACCTCCACACTGTTCTCCCCAGCGTCTACTCCAATTGCCTTCCCACCAACAGTGCACACAGGTCCCAATTTCTCTGCATCCCCAGCAATGCTTGTTGACCTTGGGCTTTATGATGATAGCCATCCTGACAGGTGTGAGGTGGTATCTCATTGTGGTTTTGATCTGCATTTCCCTGATGGTGAGTGACATTGAGATTTTTTCATAAACCTGTTGGCTGTTTACGTCTCCTTTGGAGAAATGTCTATTCAAGTCCTTGGCCCATTTTTTAATCAGGGTATTCATTTTTTTTTTTTTTTAACTATTGAGTTGTTCAGCTTCTTTCTTTCCTCCTTCACAACTCACCAGTTATGTGGCCCCAAGAAGCCCTTTGTTAAACTCATGGATTAAATGAAGAGAGCTTGTGGCAACCACTCAAAACCCCAACAGAGGTTGGCCAGGTGAGGCTCGACGGGACCCCAGGTCCTGAAAAGTGTGAGAGAAAATGTGAGGGATGGTGAAGAGGCTGGGAACAGTGAGGATTGAGGGTAAGCACACAAGCAGTGTACTAGGTTAAATAATGCCTCCCACATACACCGAATTCATGTCTTTCCAGAACCTGTAAGGGTGCCCTCATCTGGGTCTCTGCAGAGGTAATCAAGTTAAGATGAGGTCATACTGGATTAAGGTAGGTCCTAAATATGACTGATGTCCTCATAAGTAGGGAGCAATTTGGACACAGACCTCAGGAGAGAAGCTCATGTGAAGACAGAGGTAGAAACTGGAGTCCTCCCTCTACAAGCCCAGGAACACCAATGATCGCCAGAAACACCAGAAGCTAGAAGAGATGAGGAAGAGAAGCCTTCCCTAGAGCCTCTGGAGAGAGCATGGCCTTGCTGACACCTTGATGTCCAACTTCTAACCTCCAGAATAAATTTCTGCGTGTGGGAAAAACCACCCGGTTTAGGGTGATTTGTTATGCCAGCCCTCGGAAACGAATGCGAGCCAGAAAGCGTCCGAAGGAGCACGCTGGCAAACTTCCCAAGTTCACAGTCCTGCTTTGCCACAGCGCCCATGCACAAAATTGCCAGCCAGCTGTGACCCCAAAGTACTTCCCCTTTCCTAGATACAGTAAATGTATTTACTCTAAGTTATACTCTACCATACTATATCATATGCTATCGATATGATACAACTTATATAACATACAATATTGTGTATGATAGTAATAGCATAAGAGAATTATATAGGTTGTATGAATATACCTTACATTACATGCCAGGTAAGTCATATCCTATGCTATGACATACTGTCTTTCATGTAGTCTCTCCTTCTAAATGGTAAGCTTGGGTACCCCCTACACACAGGCCGCTTTTTATTTACTTTGCCCTCAGCATCAACAAGCACAGGTGCCTGAAACCTAGTTGGTACCCGTTCCTGTTTGAGCAGATGCATGTTGAGGGGAGGATGGCTATCGCTCCCTATCTACGGTTTGAGTATCTCAAAACTGTGATGTTGGCACTCTGAAGAGTGTCCTGGGGAAGAAGTTTGGGTTGTATAACACCCTATAGCTGGAGATCATGGATCTAGACCCATCTCTGCCTCTGACTCACTATGTGACCTTGAGTAGTATTGAAGTCACCTTCCTCTTTTGGCCTCTACCACCGCACTTATAAATTCCCACAATTTTGTGAGTTCAAGTGACTAATGGAGATTTAAGACAGCAATCCTCAAACATTCTGGTCTCAGAACTCTTATGTACTTTTAAAGATCGTTGAGAATCCCAAAGAACTTTTTGTATCTACTGTATTATAAATGAAAGCTAAAAAATATTTTAAATCTTTATTTACTTATTCATTTAAATACAATAATAGCAATGATAATAAATATATTGTATGTTAACATAAATAACACTCTAAAATAAAGGAAGTATATTTTTTTAAGAAAAGAAATTGAGTGAGAAGAGTGGCATTGTTTTATATTTTTGCAAAACCTTTAATGTCCGACTTAATAAAAGCTGGCTTCTGCATTCAATCTTTTGCTTTTTGGTTGAAGTATAAAAAGAAAATCTGGCCTCACTCAGATATGTAGTTGGAAAAGGGAGGAGTAATTTAATAGCTTTTTCAGGTAATCGTGGGTATTTTTCTTTAATACCGTACTGAAACTCAAGTGGTAGTTTCTTAAAACCTAGTTGGTAGGTGGAATTTGAAACCCTGTCAGCAAAGTTCTTCTGTTCCCCTAAAACCCATTCATCTATCTCACACTATGAATGGGTAATTCACCCGTGAATGATTTTTTAACATCACAAATTCGTCGTTTGGAAAACAGCATTTCACTGAGTTATGCAGCTCTCCCAAATGCTGATACATGTCATCGTACAATGTCAAAATACTTCATTCAGTAACATCACCACTGAGCTCATCAGAGAAGTTGAAGAGATGCTGTCAAGTGCATAGGGGCGGGTATCTCTTTCCCAATATCCTAATTTTCTCTTGAAAGCTTGTATTTGATCATAGGCAATAAATACTGTCCATGGTTAGCCTTGAGATGACAAGCTCATTTCATGGATTTTCCGGAAAATGTCTGGCAAATACCAAGCCTGAGAAGCCATAGTTGGTCTGCCACCTGCTCTTTCAAGTTAACAACCCTGCTTGGGCTCACCACTCAGACAGCCGTTGTACTTCGGAATGCGGCCCCACAGCTTTACGTGCACTTCCCATTTCATCAGCCAGGATGTTTAAAAGACATGTACCCAAGGGTTGAGGTTTTATTACATTATATACTTTTTTACTGCTTCATCAAGGACATTCAGAAACGAGACTGGCTTCTTTTTTTTTCTGCACGCACGTGACTCCTAGTCCTGTTTGTACACAACACTGCCTTGATTTGTGCTAAAACACCGGCAGCCTTACTCATGAAATTTCAACCCCAGGGAGAAATTACATTCCTTTGAAAAGAGTTGTGACCTCCCAGAATTCCTGAAAGGGTCTCGGGGACCCCAAGAGGTCATGAACGACATTTGAGAACTGCTGATTTAAGACACCCCGCGAAAGGACCAGGTACATAGAGCTTGGCCTCCAGACAAGAAGCAGCTGATTGACTGGCCAAGAGTGGCTTGCAGGCACCAACGTCTGGAAGAGGGAAGAATTTTTCAGAGAGGAACCAAGAAAGAATGGCGGGAAATGGACAGATGACATTTAAGCTTGACAGATCCGTGTCGTTTATCAATTTATTGCCTCTCAGCTCCGAATGCACGCTGTAGGAAATGTTCTGAGAGAATAGGGGGAAGTTCCTTTCAGCATTTCTAAAGTGAGCGTGAAGGTGTCTTTCTCAGGAGAGAGCACTGGAGGGACCCTGCAGGAGGAAGAGTCTCTTCTGCTGTCCCTGGTGTGGGCTGGGGGTCAGCCGTTTGGGTGTGAAGACAGCCAGCAGAGCCTGCCCCAGCCCCAGCCCAGAATGTGACCCCTCTCGCACCTGGCAGCCACAGCCTGGTGAGAACCATTCTGTAGCCCTCTTTTTTTTTTTTTCTTTTAAAGATTTTATTTATTTATTTGACAGAAAGAGAGACACAGCGAGAGAGGGAACACAAGCAGGGGGAGTGGGAGAGGGAGAAGCAGGCTTCCCGCCGAGCAGGGAGCCCGATGCGGGGCTCGATCCCAGGACCCCGGGATCATGACCTGAGCAGAAGGCAGACGCTTAACGACTGAGCCACCCAGGCACCCCTTTTCTGTAGCCCTCTTGACACAGAAGCCAAAGCCCCCATGTAGCCCGCACACAGCATGCCTCTGGTCAGGGTGTCCACACAGATGTGATGCCTACTTTGCAAGCCTCACGCGGCCTGAAGGCCTCCTGCTTCCGCTAACAGCTGGTTCCCTCTTATGCCTATGACACCATTGCTGACCACCTGCTCCACACCTGAGCTCTGGACAGTAGCCTATTGCTTGCCCAAACAACTCCAGACCAGCTCTGGCCTGGCCAAACCAGCGAGCTTCTCTGCTTTTTGCTGGGCTGACCGTAACTTCTCCGGTGAGATCTGAACCCCTCCATTGGCCATTCTCCTACAGCTCCAGAATTCTCATATAGGTTATGGTCACTCTTCTATCATGGTTAATACTTTATGTTAAACTTCCCCTGTTTAAACCACTGTGTGGTTTCTCTCTTGATTGGGCCCCAGAGTACTACAGATGTTTAAAATGTTTAAAATGATATTTCAAAATGCAAGATTTTTAGGCTCTTTGATTCATTTATTTTTTTTTAAAGATTTTATTCATTTATTTGACAGATAGGGAGAGAGAGAGAGACCACAAGCAGGGGGAGTGGCAGGCAGAGGGAGAAGCAGGCTCCCCACTGAGCAGGGAGCCCAACACGGGGTTCGTTCCCAGGACCCTGGGATTATGACCTGAGCCGAAGGCAGACGCCCAACCGACTGAGCCACCCAGGCGCCCCTGTTTGATTCATTTAACAACCTAGCAAGGATAAATTCTAGATGAAGTACTAGAAGACAGAAACTCCAGTTCTCTCCAGAAAGTTAATTTATGGCACATTTCAACTTTTTGTCGCTTTGGTCCATGAAAACTCTCCCCAAAGACTCAAGTGATCAGGCAATTTTTTCAAGTTTAGAAATAAAAATTCTACAATAATGGAGCTAGGACTGAACTCAAGGATGATATGGTCTAGCGCTTTCATTTTACTCGTCAGAAAACAAGCCCGGACAGGTTAAACAACTTGCCTATGTTTGCACAGCCTGGTCCCATGCCAGAATCGGGGATATAGTTCTGATTTCTGATTTGTAGCTTTCTGCCATGCTAGGCTGGTTGTTATCTTATGGGAAAGAGTGTCAAGGTGACAAAGGTCATGGGAAGAGAACTTTCTTTGGATATAAAATGACACATCTATAGAGCACGAAACTGATTCCCATTATATGAAAAAGAAAGAATTTTTCTTTATAATGACAATATTTGGATGGAGCTGCCCATTTTTTCCTTATTAGTGCGTCTTCCTTATTATGACTATTTTTTAAATACCAAATGGTCTGTAATAATTTGGTTGGTAAGCCTTCTGTTAGCATGGATAGGACTTGGTGGTTTGTGGTCCACTTGAGGTCAGGGAGCTCTACGCTTGAAGAAACAACAGCTCTTCTCTCAGCGGCCACATAAGGCTTCACTCACTGGGGTCACTCAGGCATTTTTCATTCAATGAACAGGTAACGAGTATACATTTGAGGCTGGAGACACTGTCAGCATTTATGTAAAGTAGATTATAAAGGCTGAATCAGCACTCTGTGGGTGGCTGCTTGCGCAGTGTAACATGAAGAATTCCAAGTGTAACAGGAAGAATTCCAAGGCAGGGTTCTCTAGAAATAGGACCAACAGGATGTGGGGTGCCTGGGTGGCAGAGTCGTCAGTTAAGCATCTGCCTTCGGCTCAGGTCATGATCCCGGGGTCCTGGGATCGAGACCCACATTGGGCTCCTGGCTCAGCGGGGAGTCTGCTTCCTCCTCTCTCTCTACCTCTCCCCCCACTCAAGCTCTCTCACTCGCTCTCTCTCTCTCTAAAAAGAAAAAAAGAACCAACAGGATGTGTGTATGTGGGAGTGGGTATGTGCAAAGATAGATAAATAGATAGATAGATAGATATAGATAATTATTTTAAGGGATTGGCTCACATGACTGTAGAGGCTTGGTAAGTCCATAGTAGGACATTAGGTTGGAGACTCAGGGAAGAACTGCGGGTCAAGTCCAAAGGAAGTCTGCTGATAGAATTCCCTCTTCCTCACAGGGGGTCAGTCTTTCTATTATGGCATTCATCTAATTGAATGAAGCCCACACACATTATAGAAGGTAATCTGCTTTACTCAAAGTCTACTAATTTAAATGTTAGTCTCACCCAAGAAAAAAAAACCTGTAGCGCGGCAATATCTAGAACAATGTTTGACTAAATATCTGACCACCAGAGCCCAGCCAAGTTAACACAAAAAATTAAACATCACACCAGGTAAACTTAAAAGTATTAGCTGAGACACATAACCCATCAATGCTGTGTCTGTCAACACCTTAGCTCACCAGGTGGTTTTATAAACACCTCAATATAGTTATGTAAATATCCCCTCCCAAAGGCACCTGTGGCGCCATACCCAGAAGTCTACTGTGGTCAGCGTCTGACTAAGAGAGCAGGGTCCAGTGGTGCCTTTGACCCTGAGTACTTAGGGCTCTGGTCTGATAGTGGCTTTGGACCCAAGGACGCCTACAACTTGCTGTGTTGCGTATACGGCTGTGCTTGAGGCCTCTTGGGAGTGTCCTTCAGCCTCCCCTGAGCTCTCTGTCAATCCGCACTGAGCCTGTCTTCACCTCCTGTTCCTCCACACACTCTCTAAGAGCTGCCCTTTCCCACCCAACACCAATGCTCCTTCTCCCAACCCTTCTTTCCACTCCTACGTGGCTTTTTATTTCTATTCTTTCATGTCCACACTGTTTGAATAAATGAATGGGTCTCTTTTAAACCTCTTGCCAGTCCGGCTTCTACCTCATGCTTCTTTTAAAATCATTCTCTTTCAATCACTTTCTGGGCCTAAGCAATTCTTTTTTTTTTTTTTTTTTCCTTTCTTTGTAACTTACTCCTACTTGACTTTTCTCTTGCAGTTAGAACTTTCAATTATCCTTTCTTCTTAAAACTCAGGTTTCTGCAGCCTCCCTGTCACCTGGTCCCTCTCGGCTGCTGGGCTGGCTTCATGGGCCGACTATCTGTGTGGATGCATGAGGCCCGGGGCTCAGAAGGGCCCACACTTGCCTTAATGCTCTGCTGTTGCTGTTGGCCCTGCATTTGACCCTTGTGTTCCTTGGCTGACATCCTCCTCTGCCTGACCTTTACCCCCTCAGCTAGCCGCTCTCCCCCTCCATGCTTGATGCCCTCTGGAGCACTCCTCTACTCCCAAGAACATGATTATCTTCCCTAAGTCAGCAGTAACACTGGCTCTTAGACCTAGAACATGCTATTCAACACCTGAGCTTAAAACAATAAAAGAAGGAAAAGGAAAGAGAAAGAAAGAAGAAAAGAGAACATGTGGAAATGCTAAGGAGTTGCTTGTCTCCATTCTTCCTGGTGAGTTCTGCCTCCCAGCCTCTCTCACGTCCTTCTACATTATTCTAGACTTTGCCTCATTTCAATCGAATAGTTTGCCAGTTATTAGACACCTGAGGTTTCCTTATTAGTAAAAGTCAGATAGTATTCTTTGTTATTAGTATTTTCAATACCAAATGATCTCCCTTTCTAATAAGATAGTTGAGAAGTCTTCCATTAGCATGAGTGCGACTTGGTGATTTGTTTTATTTATTTATGTATTTTATTTTATGAAACCCTGGGAACCCAAGAGGTGTTCAAGAAATATAGAGTTGATGATCCTGGTATGTCTTGCATGTTACTCTACAGTGCTTCGGGAGGCAGAATGACTCTCCTATCACAAACCTGCACCAAGCCCTGGGAGGCCCTAACCTCCAAACCTCTGCCTCTAAGTTAGGCTCTTCCTGATCCACTGGCCCCAGGTATAATAGTTAACAACTAAATTCCATTGCACTAGAAGCAGGCTTGTGTTCTTGACTTCACAGAGTTCTGTAGTACAGTATAAAGGGCAGGGTGTAGAGTCAGGCAGACGTGGGTTCAAATTCCAGCCTTGATATCAAGCAGCTGTATGTGGCAGTTTTTATTTCCCAAAGTGATTACAGCCTTATTTCCAGTTCCATATACGCTCTAGACGTGGAGTCTACATTTGTCTTCTTCTTGAAAATGGGTGGGCCTTTATGGCTGTCTCGATGAGTAGTAGAATGTCGAGTGTATGACTTCTGAGACCAGGTCATAAACAGTGATACAGATTGGGCCTGGCACGCTCTCTCTCCTTTGGGATGCCTGTCATGAGGAATCCACAGCACAAGCAGCGCCATTGTGCAGTGTTGCAATTGACAGTCCCAGATGAGTGCTCGGCTGACAGGTGGCATCATCCACCAGACGCGTGAATGAGTGCAACTTCAGATGATGCCAGCCCCCAGCCGTCGAGCTGTCCCAGATAACACCTAGTGAAGTAAAATGAGTTATCCCCACAAAGCCCTGACCAAAGTGTAAGTTCATGAGCAAAATTAATGTCTTCATCATTTAAAGCCACTAAGTTTTGGGGTGGTATGTTACCCTGCAGGTCACACACACACACACACACACACACACACAGACACACACACTTAACCTTACATTCTTTATCTGCAAATTGGGGGCAGAAATATTCACCTCACAGGGTTGTTACACAACTGAGTGGTAGTAGGTATAAAACACATGATGTTCACTTTATAAACTTACAGCTGTAGTCATTATGACCATAGAAGACAAAAATTTAGGAAGAGCTAATTAAACATCCCTGTTTGTGAAATGCTATGCCTTGGTAAAGAGTCAGTAGACCTCTCTTCGATGGCACAAAAATTCAACAATACCTTGGTGCTCAGGGCTTTGTGTGCGAAGCAATCCATTCAGTAGAGAAAGCAAACACAGGAAGAATGATGGGCGCTGTCCACTGGCTGAAAAACATCCCTAAATGAGGGCAGTGTCACACTGACTATGAGGGAGACAGGGAAAGGGATGCATTTTGGGTGAGCTGTAGGTACAATCAGAGGCGCATGCACGTCTGCTCTCTATAAGGGCACCGAGTCTCTGTGCCGAGCTATATTCTTCAACCACTGTTTTCAAGTGGCTCAGGTGCCAAAGACAAGAACTCAAGGAAGATAGATGGATGAAGGTAAGGGTCAGGTTGTGGCAGATTCCTGGCGATTTTCTACTGAAGCCCAGTAGAAACCTGTTGTGTTCTCTCGTTATCCGGAAACCTTTGCTACAAATATTTATGGGATCATCATGCTGTTCTTTTAGGCATGACTGTGGCTCTCAGTGCTTGAATCAGGAAAGCTAGAAGCTGGAATTCTCCCACATCAGAAATGTACCAAAGCATAGGAAACCAAAGAGCGATACAAATCTACAGCCTCAAATAAACAGAACTCCTTGGGGCGCCTGAGTGGCTCAGTCAGTTAAGCGTCTGCCTTTGGCTCAGGTCATGATCCCGGGGTCCTGGGATGGAGCCCCACGTCAGGCTCCCCACTCAGCAGTGAGTCTGCTTCTCCCTCTGTGCTCTCTGTCTCTCTCATTCTCTCTCTCAAGTAAATAAATAAAATCTTAAAAAAAAAAATAAACAGAACTCCTTCCCACATGGGTTTCATTTGAAGAAGATGTCTTCTCACTTAAGCCTGCCCCAGAGAATACCAGTCCTAATGGAGAAAACATGCTTTCCACTTAATTAGGCAACTGTCAAAAGTGTTGCTTTCCTCCCTTGAACTATTTTATTATTATTATTATTATTTGAGATGCTAGAGAAACTAGTTCCAGCTTTCAATCATGAATCCATTTTCCCTACATTCACAGAATGAACCTGCAAATCCTGTAATCTTCATTATCAGACAAGGGCATCTTGACATTGAACTCTGCTTCTCCCACAAACATTGGTGTTTGGGATCCTGTGATAGCAAAGATCCCTCAATTACTACTCGTCCCACCCTCTGCTTTTGTTGTCTGAATGTGGAGTTTGAGATATAGCATCTTAACATCACAAGCTGGTCTGGAAAGACTTTAGAGAACTGACAAAATCTACCATCTAGCCTCTCACTTGGGCTCAGTCACTCTCATCTACCCCAAACTCCCAAATATGACAAATGAAAAGCTTATGCCACTAACATCAAATCTGAGTCATGAGATTTATTAAATAGGTTCACTTAAACTGGGACCCTCGGGAAAATTTTTTTGCAAAATTAGTATTTTATGATATATCAGTGAAGTAGGTTTATAGAACTTGAGAAGTCTAATATTCATTTAAAAATGCCATGCCCAGGGCCTGCTCTCAGATATTCTGACTTAATTAACCTGGAGTAGGGCTCAGACCTTTTTTTTTTTTTTCCCCTCAAAACTCTCAAAAGGATTCCAATGTTCGACCGGGCCTGGCCACCTCTTGACCTAGTGGTGCTCATGGTTAGGGATATATAACAGAATCACCCAAGGGTTGTGTTAAACAAGAAAATGGACAAAAGAGGTCCCCAGGCCCACTCCAAACACACAGAGTCAGAGTCTCAGGGAGATTTCAGGTGCCCTCCTTACTCGTTTTATTCCCTATTTCCTGGTACTCCTGTCCTGGAGACACCTTCAGATCATGGCCCGCCTTCTCCCACCCCACTTCTACCACTGTTCCCCCCACTGTCAGTCCTTGCATAGGCCCTGAAAGAAGGGCACCATTTTGAGCTGTTCCGGGAATGGAGAGCACATGTTGGGTGGAAGATGTCTGGAGAACCTCAAGTCAGTGCAGAAGCAATGCCAGGAGCCTCACTTGCCAGCTAATGTCTTCAGGGCTGCACCTCTGCAGGCGGGTCCTCCCTGAAGGTGACAGGCAGCACTGTGACCAGGCCCAAGCTCTCACATGGTCATATGGGCTCAACCGTATTTCCTCTTCCCAGGCACAGTCCTCTAGCCAGCAGTGGCTAGACACTCCACAGGTCTTGGGGTAGATTCATGATATGAGTGTAAAGGCAAGAGGATTTATTCAAGCAAAACAGTGGGTGAGGACCTCAGAGCAGAAGTGACTATAGAGGCACATGTCTTGAGGCTTGATTACACAGTGTGGGGTGTTTAGGGGACCATAAGCAGGTGGTCTTGTCCTTTGCGTTGTATCAGGGAAACCCACCCAGGAATTCTCCAGTTCCCTTTCTTCCTCCAGTCTGAGGATGCCAGCTCAATCACAGACAAGGCCACAAAGCAGTCAAAAGCCTATCTTCTGGGAGTCCCTCTGTCCTCTAGGTCTGCTTTTCCTGCCATCACTAGTCCCTGACCCCTTTGGCCCCCCCTTGGCCAACATGGCGTCTTCCCCACTTCCATTTCTCAAAGCCAACTCTGAAAGCATTCGAATTTAAGGATGAATTCTGGATAATTGTTTGGCATTGATTGTGGACCAGATATAAACGGAAGGGATAGACCTCTGGTGGTAGGGGTTCAGGCATCTGCCAGGTGAGTGAGGAACTGGGAGAGAAGGAAGAATGGTAACAGTAGCCTCCCAACTTCCAACAGGAGTCTGGAAACCAGACACATGGGCTTTTCCCTATTAAATCCTATGTGAGATCCAGTCAATTCTTACCTCCGCAACTTACAGGGACGAAGCTTCTATAATGGGTGCCCAGGCCAAAGGGAAGCACTTCTTGTCACAGAGCTGCTTTAATTTCCATTTAAAATACTTTATTTAAGGGGTGCCTTGGTGGCTTAGTCGTTAAGCATCTGCCTTCTGCTCAGGTCATGATCCCAGGGTCCTGGGATCGAGCCCCGCATCGGGCTCCCTGCTCAGCCAGGAGCCTGCTTCTCCCTCTCCCACTCCCCCTGCTTGTGTTCCCTCTCTCGTTGTCTCTCTCTGTCAAATAAACAAATAAATAAATCTTTAAAAAAAAGAAAAACTCTATTTAAAATTACTTCAGGGCAGGTTGGAAAGGCAAGATTTATAAACAAAACACAGTCCTTTTTAATTAATCTGGAGGTGGGAGACTACAGGAATGTTTAACTTTGCCTTTGATATGAACGCCATGAATTTGGGACAGTTGCTTGAGGTAAGACCCTAGCCAGAATGTTTGGAGGATGTGTGGGTGAATTGAGTTCCCTGGGTAGCCCTTTAATCAAAAGAGGGGAGTGTAATAATAAGCAGAGGATTAAAAGTCCTGTGTTCCAGACCTAGTTTGGGCTCAAATAACTGTGTGATCCTGTGTAAGTAATTCTCCCCCTCCCTGAGCCTTAGTTTTGTTATTTATAAAGTGGATAAAGTAAAAAAGATATCTTGAAAGACACTCTAAAATAGAGCCAAAATGTGGCTCGGAAAAGGTAAAGTATCACTGAATCTTGTATCTGCAGCTAAGAATTCTACTGGCTGAATAGAAATCCTGTGAGCCAGCACGGATTCCAGAACCACAGATGCCAGAACCACACTGGCTCCTGGCACAGGCTCTGTGAAGGTTCCTGAGAGGGCGGGCTGGCCCTCCAACCCTGAAAGGCAGGCAGGTTTAGCTCTCCGGCAGTGGCCTTCACAGGCTCCTCCAAGGCGTTGCCTTCCCAAGATTTTCCTTTAACACTCTTCCATAGTATTCTCAGCACGTTACCTCAGAAAGCCATTGAAGAAGCTTTCCTGTTGGAAGGTTGCCCCACCCTCAGCCCAACCCAGATCGCTCAAGCCTCATCCAACTCCTTCATTTCTCAGATGAGGCCAATCAAGGTCCAGAAAATGCAGGGGACTTGTCACCTGTGGGGTAGAGTTAGCAGGAGAGTGGAGACGGTTGAAATCTCAGTCAAAATCATCCATGTAAGTAACTCAGACATAATCACTGGAGCTGTGAGCACTGAATCCTGCCAAAATTCCTCTCTGGAGGGGTTCCTACTAGCCCTGGCTTACCTGTCATTTGACTTTCTTAAAAGAGTAAAATACTGAAGTCGGAGGAGGAAAAATTCTGATTATTGTAGGATACAGAGTCTAACCAAGGTTTATTCCACTTTAATGTGGAGGATTCACTCAGGGTAAAGACAAGAAGCCAGACTCACACCAAAGGTCCTGAGGCCCCAGGGGATGTGTAGGGGGGAAGCTCCATGCTAAATCTCCACCTTCGCATGCCTCTTCTCCCCCCAGGGGATGACTGGGAGGACCCAGGGAGATCACACAGGTGACATGGGAGCACAGAACCTGGTGGAGAGCAAGCCCTCAACACACCAGGTGCCTTCACTGTGACTCTGCCCTCTGGGCCCATCCCTCTTTCCTCCTGCTCACTGCCCCCCACCACTACACTAAAAGACACAGTCTGGAGAAAGTCTTGGTTCCCACCAGCCGGTGCCTCCTATCCCACAAGCCCATCCAACTAATCCCTTTCAAGATCCCACAGAATGTCCCGTGAAGACTGGAGTCCTGGATGATTATATCTTCTGCTTTTTAAAAACAACCTCACAGCTACAGACATAGAAGCTGAGCCAGGTTTGGTGTCAAGGAGACCCTATTTCGTTTTCTCTGCCTTGAAAAAAAACTCACTTTGAGCTCGCTCCTCCCTGAGTTGTATGCTCACGCTCAGCCTGAGCTATCATTGAAAAGGAGTCTGTCTTTTGTAATCCCCGAGACCCACAGGGGAAATGAAAAGCTTTTCCAAATGGCAGACTAAGGCAGGAAATGTTCTATTTATCGTACTTCCATAAAAAAAATAAACTCACCCCAGTAATTACACCACACACGCAACAGTCCAGGCCATCACCCAGGAAGCCATAACCTGAGCTGAAGTCTGTGTTTCTATTCAGGGAGGGAATTTTTCCAAGGCCTACAATATTTTCTTTCACAAGTTCTACCATTACAGAAGACAGATTGCCCACCCTGCTTTCTGTCTGGCCAGTGGCGGTCAGGAGACGTGTGTGCTGGTCCCAGATGTCCTGCAAGATAAATATGCCCTTGAGCAAGTGACTGCCTCAGTGCGGACTTCTGCATCCTTGCCTGGGAAATGAAGGGATGACTGCATGATGTCCAACTCTGCTCCTGCTCGCTCACTCAGCAATATTATTTGGGCTCAAAAAAAGTTGGAAATGGCCTTTGCTTGTGAAGAACGGTCTATAAATTCCCCACTTCATGCCTTGGAGGAAAACCTCAAAGTGGCCATTATAAAGATACAAAACTACCCCCGAGCGACTCCAAAATAAGTGAGGTGCAAGAATTTCTCTCCTCCACGGGATCCTTTCTGTAAGTCTCAGAATTTAGCATGATGCTCTTGGGCTACTCAAATTTACAAGCACCCAAAAACCCTATTTTTGCTCCTGCATTCTAATAGTGGGATCCACAGAAAGGACCCCTCAAATTAGTCACTTGGCATATCACATGCTGTGAAGGCGTGATTCCAGCTCTAACAGAATTGCCCCATCCATAGGTTTGGAGTAGAAGTTTATGTAATGTAAGTTTATGTCATCAGTCACCAAAGCATATCATTTGTATCTCCGTTTAGTTTGAAGGCACCAAATAAAGTAGCTGCTCGTGCTTGTTAAAAATTGTACTATGGTCCTGCCCTCTAGGCCAACCCTCATCCGTGTCTACTGTTTTAAGCCCCCTTAAATAGTCACAATAGCTTCGCTTGTAAGCTCTTCCTAAGGAAGGAAGCTCGCTATTATTGGGCTACGTTTAGAATGGTTGATGCCAAACGTTGGCCTTCAAGAATAGCAGATAGATTTCTGAACTCTGTCAAATATTTAGGATCATTCCCCTTCAAATTATCTTTTGACGGAGGCTCAGGAATGGCAAAGGCGTTTCAACCTGGGCTTCATCTCTCAAGTATTGGAAGAGGATGCCAGAAGCATGACATAGAAAATTCTGAAGCCTCAACTAGGATCAGTGGGACAGAAGATCAGCGTCATTTGGTGATTACATGTATTATTTATAATGCCGACCTTAGATGGGACTCTGCAACCACTTCTCCACAGAGAACAGAGGACTGCTAAAGAGGCAGAAGAAATAGGACACAGCTAAAATGAGAAGTTAATTTCCCCATGTTCTCCCAATTAGCTCTTATCAGATCTTTTTTTTAATGGGATTCTTTCTACTAAGTCATAAAACAGATGCTGTTCTATTGTTCTCTTCCCAGTCTTGTGATAAGTTCAGGGCCAAACAAATTCATTCTAATTGTTCAAAATGTAGTTTGCATGCAAATACCACAGCCTCAGGGAAAGACCTTGGGGTTGAAGAGAAACAAGTCCTTGGAAACAAATTACTAGAAGTGGAGTGTTGAGCATCTGGGATTTTAGAGCGTCTGCAGTTATGTAACTAGCTGTGAGCAAGGCGTTTCTTCTCTCAGTCCAGTCTCCCATGGGGGGATGGTGGAGAGAGAGGTGCTTGCACTGGTCTCAAAGCTCTGTCCCTCATCTGTAACTGGGAATAACAACAGCTGCCCAGGTGCTTCCCAAATTCTCTGTGAGGCTCAAATGGGGGTAATGCACGTGCCCATGCTTTGGAAGCCTGGGGCCCACTAATACCACTGCCTGCCCAGATCCCTTCTTTCTTCATCAGTAGACTGACATTATAGCTAGAATACCACAGCTTAGGAAAATGAACATAAGCCCATTCCTCAATCAAGTCCCACCGAGAGTGTTTTCTCTCTCCAGGGTGCCTGGGTGGCTTAGTCTGTTGAGAGTCCGACTCTTGGTTTCTGCTCAGGTTATGATCTCAGGGTCGTGAGATCAAGCCCCCTGTGGGGCTCCATGCTCAGCGCAGAGTCTGCCTGAGATTCTCTCTCTCTTTCTGCCCCTCCCCCCCAATAAATAAATCTTTAAAAAAAAAAAAAAAAAGAGTGTTTTACCTCTCCCTGAGAATTCCCAGCAATGGCCCTAAGAGAAACAATTTTCTTGTTAACAGCAAATTCTAGGTCGTCTATAGCCTTGCTACTCAAAGCAGGTCCACAGCCCAGCAATATCAGCACTCCTCAGGAATGTAATCCTTGATAGAAATGGAGATTCTCAGGCCCTACCCCAGACCTACTGAATCACAGTCCGCATTTTTAACAAGATCTCTAGGTGATTTATCCCTATTGGTATTTGAGAAGGCTGGTATTCATTCAGCACCCTTGGAAGACAAAGGCCTCGTAGGGCAACAAGGCAAACACACTAGGTCACTGATAACCAGCTTTTGTTTTTTATTTAAAAAAAGTCCATCCTTGCACATCTGGATTTCACATTGCTCTTATTTAGAAAAAAAAAAAAAATCTCTACTCCTGCACACAGTAATCTGGCCCTCCCATGTTCTCAAAATGTCAGTGAATCTCAGCCAAATTTCCATACCTCATGCAGAGGAGGGGCCTGCTTGCAAATAACAATGGCAGCCTGGTGCTGAAAGTGAACACCGAGGCTGAAACCAGAGCCAGGGTTACATTATTTATTGAAATTCCATGATGTGGCTTGTCCGTGAGGAGCCCGCAGAGCCTAGAATCATCGAACGGAGCCATCCTATGCAAGCCCCATCCTCTGCCCCCTGAAGTCATCTGCCTCTTTGCCTGTGGAACCAGTCAGATGTTGGACCCTCGCCTGAGAGGTTAAGTTATGGAAACCTGACATGTTGTGGTCAATGAATGGGGCTTCCTGAAAGTTCCACACTGTGTGCTCCCAGCACCCATCATGGTGCAACGCACTGGCCCGGGCAGGCGACCTGCCTGCAACCCCCAGTGCATAGAAAATTTGCATAGAAAGTGGCAAAAACACGGAGGCCTGGGTGGTGCCATCCGTTAAAGCTTCAGACTCTTGGTTTTGGCTCAGGTCTGATCTATGGGTCATGAGATCGAGCCCTGCATTGGGCTCTGTGCTCAGTGCAGAGTCTGCTTGAGTTTCTCTCTCTCCCTCTGCCCCTTCCCACCCCCCACTCTCTTTCTCTCTCTCTCTCTCAAATAAATAAATTGATCTTTTTTAAAAAAGTTGCAAAAATATAAGAAAGTCAGTCTGTTGTTGCTAACTCTTAAAAAAAAAAAAAACAACAACAAACAGAAACATTATCTGCCTCACGGTTTCTGCCTATATAATGCAAAGAAAAGGTTTCTTTACCAACCACCATGCCAATATATATAAAGTGAACTAAACTCTATAGATAAGTTGTCCTTTCATAATCACTAATATTTGATACTCAAAAGCAAAATACTGTAAACATATGTCCACCAATAGCAGACTGGTTGATTACTGAATAATGTGGCCAGGTTATGGAATGGTATGCAGCTATTTTAAAAGAATGAGTTGTTGGATTCTTATGTATTATTCTGGAAGGAGTGGGTGATCCCTTTTTTACTTAAAAACACTACAACTGTATCCTTCATTGAATCGAATCCAGCGGTTCTCAGTATTAATAATCACTCCAGACTGTTGAAATGGGGGATGGACATTGTAATGGCTCAGACATATGAGTTTTCCTAAAATAATTAGAACAGGTAACAGGCATCTAGTCGGGAAAACAACAATAACAAAGGGGTATTGTTGATTCTCTCTAGGGGCGGATCTCATGTGCGCTGTGTACCTGCAAGGTGCATATTGTTATTGCCATATTTGCCTGACTTTTCACTGTTGAATGGCAGTGTAGTTCGAACAGACCTGCCCACATATCAAAAGAGGAAATTACTACTTTTAGGGCTTTGTCTTTTGCAAAGAAGCCCTGTTGAAGCTCTATGAGGACTTATAATAAATATTTGTGATAAATATTTATTTCAAATAAATAGATTGGGTAATTGCTTTCATTCTGTCCTGGAATAACAGAGATCACAGCAACTTCTCCATTCTTCATTTTTGGCCCTGTGGTCTTTTGGATTTTGCCTCCCTCTTTGCTAGGACAGTATGTCAGGCTTCTTACAGTAAACTATATAACCTCATTTTTATCAAATGCCACCGCAAGCTTTAGTGACAGGCATATTGCAGTTACTGGGACTGCGTGCAACCGGTAAAGAATCAAACCGGGGAAAGTTGATTTTCTTGTTGCCATCCTGTAAACTCCCCCAGATCTACTGTTCAGCCAACTTTCCTCTATCATACGTAAAATTAAAAATAATAAACAGATATGCTAGAACACCCTAAATTATTTCTTTGGCCCTTTGGAGCCCATCCTGAGAACACTCCAACGACCTTTCACTGATAACAGAATAAACTTCAACCTCCATGGGCTGCCCTCAAAGCTCCCACCCACCCTCTCTTCCCTGCTTTATCAATAGCTCCCTGTCAGGACCCCTTCCTTTCCCTCCCCACGCCTCCAAGGCAAAGGCCTGCTCACCACATCTGTTGGAGTTCCATTTGCTGCATTTATACTTTGTACCCTTCCTCTCTTCTGGATCGCCTTTTCCCTACACCTCTGTTTTCCAGTGACAACTCAGATCCTTTCCTGCCCACTCCTGTTAGAATAATTTTGTGGATAGTTCACTTCATTATTTGCTACACCAATATTAGGCATCAACAATGTGCTAAGTTCTGGGGCAAGGGACATCCACTGAGTCTCTAGGGGCAAGGGACATCCACTGAGTCTCCACTCAACATTTTTCCCTGTGGCTTGCTTGATGCTCATGCTCCTTTCTGGAAGATGCAGAGCATGAGAAGCAGAATACAAGAGCAGGTAACCCCTGGGCTTTGGAATCTTACCAGGCTATAGCACTTACTCGCTTTATCATCCTGGGCAATGTTCCTGGCCTTGGTTTTGCTCATCTGTGAAGTAGGCATGCAATGTGATACATACCTTCTCTAGTTGTGATGAGGATTAAATAAGATAGTTTACGTAAAGTACTTAAGGGGTAGCCTGTGGTCCAAAATGAGAGCTCAATTAACATCCCTTACATTATCATCTTATATCTGGGCTACTGTTTCTATCCCTGGTGCCTTCTTTTCTCTCTATGTTTTCCATGTACAGAACACCATATTGGGGCCCCTCGTCACTGTGTGAAAAATACTCCTTTCTGACTGGGGATTGGTTAATATGGAGTGGTTCCTGAGAAGTCACTGGAATGTTTCAAATAAAAATATAAATGGGAGCTCTAGAACATTTAAAATATGTTAATGAAAGTCTGTGGGAATTCTAGGAAATATTCGACAGTATTTATTGAAAACTTCTAGAACGGTGGTTTTCAAACTTTAGCATGCCTCAGAGCCATCTCAAAGACTTGTTCAAACACAACAGGTCTATTAGAACCCAAAAACTTGTATTTCTAACCCAAGAGCTAGCAGGTGATGATTCTGGTCTAGCAGCCACACTTTAAGAACCTCTGTACTGGGTGCCTGGGATAGAGAATAATTATAACAGGGGTGTGGGTTGGCCTTCCAAAAAAGCCAAGCACTGGGGTCTGAAGAAAACACACAGCAGAGTGGGATGAACCCTGGGTCTGGTTAGACTACCCAAATTCTAGCCCTGGTTCCATCCTTCACTGGAATATGAACTTGGATGAGTCATTCACTTCCTCTGAGCCTTGGCTTCCTTATTCATAAAATTAGGATAGAACATTCCCTTCATATCTCACAGTGCTGTGTGGACCAGGGACAAAGGTAAAGTATTATATGTACTGATTGGAAACCAAACTTGAGAGTCAGGGGAAGGGACATACCCTCCCTTTCTCCAGTCCAAAGTGCCCCTTTGAATGGAAGAGAGACCTTCTAAACAAGTTGCATTCTTTCCCAGCTCACTGAAGTACTATTTATTATCCTAAAGACCCAAGTACCTAAATAGATTCCTCAAAACCTTAAAGAAGCTTTGAATCCAGAGCCCATCTCTGGAAAGTGACATGAGGGAGGCTGCACTAAGGGCTACGGGCACTCTCTACCCTTTGGCCTTTTGCTTTGTCTTGAATCATTCTGGGCTGCCAACAGTGAAATACTCCTACCACTTAAGATTAGCATCTGTGAAAATCACCTCACTAAATTACGTTGTAGTGTCCTGGCCTCAGTATGCACCAACGGTCACTAGAACAAATCATCATACAAAGTTTTCTACTGCATTGGCTATTAAAAAAAAAAGTCAAAGACATTGTTCCTTATATTTCTCAGTGTATCCTATACTCTCCACACAAAGCACTATGTGAGAAATGATCTTAGAACGCAGTGACATATGTAAAAGGATTACTTAACCTTAAGAGTAAATACTAGTGAGGGGCACCTGGTTAAGCACTCAGTCGGTTAAGTATCCGACTTCAGCTCGGGTGGTGATCCGGGGGTCGGGCTCCATACTCAGCGGGGAGTCTGCTTCTCCCTCTCCCTCTGCCCCACTCATGCTCTCTCTCTCTCTCTCTCAAATGAAAAAAAAAAAAAAGAAAGAGTAAATTCTAGTGACAACTGTTGTGAACAGAACACACTGCAAAATGCATAGGCTATATGATCCCAATATTAAGAAACAAACAAAAGACTGGAAAGAAAGATACCAAAATGCTACCAGAAGTTATCTTTGGGAAATGGGTTATGGTTGATATTCATTATACTTATCTGTTCCAAATTTTCTACAAACAGCATGAATTCCTTTTATAAATAGAAAACAAATGTCATTTTTCAAAGTAATTCAGTGGTGGGGAATTTTATTTTCTCCCAAAATTAGATGGCTTCTTCCACTCTCAAAAAGAGAATTCTAGAACTAATTGTGTTTTCTCTTTCTCCCCTGGCCTTCCAAGAAGCTCAAAATCCTGTCTGAGGCATACTCACAATAGCTTATGTTGACTCTCATCACAGGTTCCAAGGGCTTACTTTCCTTTTGTATTTTATTGCAATTCCTATTACATGCTTTTACTTATTAGGCAAGTAGACACTCCTTGTGCTATGTAATTTCTGAAATTTCTAAACACTCTGAACTTTCTAGAAACTCGTTAGGGGCCCACACATAAGTTAAACATTTAATTTAACAAATTAAATAATGCAGCTTCTAAACACCTGAAAAATGGACATCATTTCTCAAAGGCTCATGATTTATAAACAGGGAGAAGTTGAAGCAGTGGGCAAATCTGATTCATGGTTTGCCAAAGACCACAATGTACACGGTGTTCCTTTGGTGTGAGCAGTTGAGACTCAGACTAGATCTGTGAGGGCTTCCCCTGGCTGTGGTTTCTGCGGGTGTTGGGCCAGGGTGGGAGCACTACCCTGCCCCTTCCCCATCACTGGTCAGCTTCGGTGGGCATCTGCCAGGCGGACCACTCTGCAGGAAGCCCAGTATCTGATGGAACATGGGGAATAGTCCAGGGTACCTCCGAGGCTATGATCTCAGGACACTGGGAAAGGCAAAGTGGACGTGAGAAAGGAGAAATATGAGGGGATCCGACTTTGAGGGGAAAGTTTTGATGTCAAGGGAGGAGGCTGTGGAACCAGCAGAGGAATAGTGAAGGAACCACTGGACCACAAACCATGCAGGGGCTTTTGGTCTGGCCCCAGCCCCTCCCTATCAGTTGGGGCGACTTGGGGTAAGCCCCTCCTGCCTCTCCCTGAGGCACAGCTTTCTCATGAGTTGAGCTAGTTCATCTGTAAGGCTCTTCCAGTTCTTTTGGTGGATGAGCCTATGACTATATATATATATATATATATATAGTCATACATTCATTCATCATATATATATATATATATATATATATATATATATATATATAGGCTCTGCAACTCACGGGAGATTTTGCACACAGAGATAAACGCGACAGCTCTGTTCGTCTCAGATTGCATGACTGCATAGGTAGTGGTTTTAATAAGAGACATTTAAAAAGTCAATGATTAGCTTTTAGTACTGACTGCCATTTCTCTCTGGACTGGGAGTCTGTCTAAATGACATGCAATTGGAGTGTGTGAGAACCAAAAAGGACAACCATGAATCCAGGAACGGACTAAGCCTTGGTAAAAGGGGGAGAAATGATTCAGGCGCAAGATGAGTGACTGAGGCTGGTTGCCTAATTTTATGGGCTGCTCAGGGAAAAGCATGCATGTTCAGGGAAATGAACAGTCATAAAACAGGAGCTGAGCACCCCCATGGCATATACTCAGAGCTGGTAATGCCCCCATAAATCCGTTAGATCCTCAGACATCCAGCCAGGGGCTGCTTCTTCACAGGCTGATCCCACCAGATTAGGAGGTGAGGCAGCAGTGCAGGAAGAGAAGAGTGGGATGGATGGCTCGGTAGGGCTTTGTTAGTCTTCTTTCTGGGAAGCTATAGAAGTCCATAGTTCTGGGAAGTCATGCACAGAGCTAGCAAAGTGCCATGGAAAGTAATGTCGCTGCACTCCTGAGTGGGGGCTGTGGTTGGGTGAGTGAAGTCAGCACAGGAAGAGGAGTGCCTGACACCACATGCTGTTGTGGGCAGGTGTCATCACACCTGCTGGAATGGTGAAGGTGGCATTCTGCAGAACTCAGCTCGAGCCTACACTCCTCCCCTACGTCAGGCTTACCTCAGGGAGTAGCAGGTGTATCGGGAGGAGGGAGAATGAAGAGTCACATGGAGTTAGGGATGGACCAGCTGGTACAAGGGAGGGACAGGCAGGTCAGGGTAGATTGTGGGGGATGGGGGGGATGTCTGGTTAAAAAAAAGAGTAAAAGTAATCATTCATTCATTCACTCATTCGTTTTAACTTGTGCTCATATACATTCGTTCATCAAATATTTCCTCAGTACCTACTTAGGGGCTAAAATACAGTGCCTTTCTCAGATAGATAGGTCTTTTATTTCCCTCTTCCATGTAAATTAGCCCCTTACTTATTTCCTTAATAACACTCTGTATAATCTGAAATTACATTACTTAGCTCTGTACGTCCTATCTATCTCATCCATTAGAATATAAGCCTCGTGAAGGCAGGGATCATGTCTACTTCTTTCACTGCTATACTCTAGCACCTAGAATAATACCCGGCATATAATAGGCCCTCAAAAAACGGTTTTGTTTTTTTATTGAATAACTTACAGAGATGAACAGAACCTGGGTCCTTGGAGAAGATATTCTAAGAGAGTGTGGAAAAGCACCTACTGGGACAGGAAGGGAAGGGAGAAACCATGCAAAGATTGAATTGCCCACCCCCTAACATTTAACAAGATACTTGGCATCAAAAACCAAAACATCGGAGGAACCATCAATGTACTGGCTCCCTGTGTTCAAGATGAGAGGGTTGAGCAGTATTAATTCTTAAGTATTTTCCAGGCCGCCTGGTCTGTGATCTACTGTCTTCAGCTAGACGATGCCAATGCTCTTTCGTGTTGCTGGTGCTCCTGAGACGCGCTGTGCTAGAGTGGAAAGGTCACCCGGCAGAAGGTCGGAAGGCCCAGCCCCACACTGACTTATATGTGGCTGTGTGACTTTGAGACAAGTCATCTGACTTTGGGACAAGACACGTGACTTTGGGACAAGACACGTGACTTTGGGAGCCACGAGTTTCTTCTGTCAGTAAAATGGGGATAATGACATTTGAGGTAACGGCGCTCATTTCCACAGCTTTGTTTTGAGGTCCAAGCTGAAAATGTAGTGCATGGACTCTGTAAACCGTGAAACCACAGACAGACGTTTGCTATTTGGCTGTCACCAGGAGGCCTCCTTCTGTGACTCACCACAGGGGAGGCCTTCATGGACTTGTTCCCTTCCCCGGAACTGGTTACTCACAAAATGGAGTTCTAAGAATGGACTTTAAAGGAAAAGTAGAAATCATGAGGTGAGTGCCTTTGTTTACAGCTATTGATCAAAATCACTCATGAAGAATTCACTGAGTTTTCCATGATACTTTGTTTTCCAAAGATGAGCAGACTGGTGGGCAGGAAATCCTTCTTTCCCTCAACAAGCATCCCATTGAGCAGCTCCATACCAAAGAGGTAAGGTCAACAATGGCCATCCTTGACCCCATGGCTGCCTCAAGGGCAGGCACAGAGCATTCAGCATGCTCTTAGAAGGCAATGGGATGGGAGCAGTGACAAAACCATGCACACCATGTTGGAGGGACACCCAAGAGGCTTAAACCAGGATGGGCAGGAGGGAGAGGCTGAAAAGGCTTCCAAGGGCTCAGTCCAGGCAAAAAGGATGAAAAGGAACCTCCAAGGTAGAGAGAGAAGCATGTGCAGGGACTGGGAGCCCAGATAGTCGGGCCCCTCTGGGAACCTTGAGTTGTTTGTTCAGTACGGTTGTTGCTTGGGCAGGGCATGGTGAGAGACGGATCCCGAGAGATATACAGGAAGCAGATCCTAAAGCAATCCATTCTACCTAGAGCAGAAACGTGAGGATTTAGTCTTGCATATTAATTTGAAGCAAAGAATCTAAAAGTTATTGTACCATTTTAGTACAGCAGAACAGGAAATATGCATATTTAGCCTCCTCATAAACTTCCTCCCATCATTACCTTTCTGTAAAAAGCAAGCTCATCTCAAAACAATGTTTGACCAGGAAGTGCAACAGTGAAGTGACAACTTCTTCACCAGTTGGAAATCTCTGTTTGTCCCTCCATACCACCTCTTCACCTGTTCCACCTGGCCTGCACCCTGGGAGGCTGAGACGGGGGAAACCATCAAGGGCTTCCTTGCCCTCTGACTGCTGAGAATGTGGTTGACCAGGGAGGAACCAGAGGAAGACAGGAGGTCTGAAGGAACATAAAGTCAGGGTCTTTACTGCCCTGGCTCCACCCTTATTGGGCTGCTTCCAGTTGGCCACATCTCTTTACTGAGGGGCACACACCTTCTACTGACTGTCTCTGTGTTTAGGTAAAGGTTCAGGCCTAAGAGTGGTAAAGGGCCCTTGCTGTTGCTCTCCCAGATATATTTCTCCACTATATCCTTATGGTGCCTCTAAACCCTGGCCATACCCTTGTAAATAGCCTCTTTCCTAAACTCTCTTCCAAGTGCCAATTCCAAGGATTGCCAATAATTTCCATTGAGTTCCTGACTGACATACCATCGTTGTCTTCTGGTATTACTGGGTTCTTTGGTGTATCAAGAATGGAGAGTTGTCACAATCCTTAGTGTAATTGGACAAGGCCACCCAGAGGGTAAGAAGCACTGGCTGGAGTCAGAAAACCCAGGTTCCAGTCCCATCTTGGTCCATGAGTAGCTATGTGACCTCAGGCAAGTAAAAATCCTTCCGGGCATTAATTTGGATGAGAGAACTTTGTTGCCTAAGAATAGGGGTCAGTGGTAAGCATGATCTGAGGTTTGGGGACCATGATCCCTGGAGCTCCAGGGTTCTTCAGAGGTGCCTCAGGGCCACCTTAGGGTAAGGGAGGTGGACCAGAGTAGCCCCTCTTCTATCTTTCTTCATATAGTAAGGTTCTATATATGATTTAGCTTATGACAAAAATTCCTTGGAAATACTTGGAAATTATTGAGCTCGAGGAAGCATGAGGTCTTTTCCTGATTTTTAGAGCTGAGATTTCCCATCTGCCCATTCATGGGGTAGAGAACCTGGTAAGGATGTAATCTCCACTACAATCCACAAGTATGGCGGCCAGGAGCATAAGCATTCATGGCATCATAAATGCTTGGATTACAAAGAGGCAGTAATTGTGGCTTTGCCCACCAGAAAAGGGCTTATTCAGGGGACAGACGACCTGGAGCCATATTTCTTGTGCACATTTCCAGAACAGCATCTACCTGAGTCATCTTCCATGAACTATTCATATGTATCAGTGGCGGTGTGTCTCACTTGAAAGTCGGTGTGGCTCCTGTGCTTCTCATGGAACAGAGACCTGATACCCTTCCATTTGCAGTCAGTGGAAGATGCTGAGAATAGCAACATGAGTGGTACTGTGGACTGAACCCAAGCATCTGACCCCATTAACTTAGCTGGTATGTGGGAAGCTCTGCAAGTGTTTGCTTCCTACAGACATGTATGAACATCATGTCTCACTCTACCAAGCCTTTCTTGATAACTCCCTGGCCAGCAGTCATTGCTCTTTTTCCAAACTCAGCATTCAGCACTATCTTCCGCTGACCTTTGAAGTTAGATACTTGTTGGTGTGGAAGTCCAAGCTTTCTCTCTTCTGCTAAACTGTGGTCTCCACTGGAGAAAGAAACATGTGATATACTCCTAAAGTCACTGGCAGGGCGGCAATGTCCTGGGAAGAAAACTGAAGGCCAGTCTGAGTCTAAGGGATCCTGGTTATGAGTATAGCGGGTCAGTACTGAGGGCCAAGGCTCTCCGCATCCCAGGGAGCAGCATGAATCTCCTGCCCAAGTGTGGGATAGAACTGCTCTGGAGCCTGAAGGGGCTGACATGCGGGACTTGGTCTGCCCTTCCAGGCTGTACTTGATGTCCATTCAAATCCTATTTCACTCCCGTCAAAATGTTGAGGGGAGGAGGGAACACATAGCATGATTTGCTCTAACTGAAGACTCTCATGGTCCCCAGGGATACTTTCCAGGTGTCATTCTATATGAACGATGTCTCCTTTCCTGATTGTGATCACTGGGACCTCAGAGACCGCCCCCCCATTCCCACTTCTCCTACAAGTAGCCCCAGCATTCCATTGAGGTGGTATTGTTCTGTAAATATCCTTATTCCCGCTACTACCTCTGTAAAAAAGAAATCATTTTGGCTGGCAAGAGTCAGGGCTGCTTTGAAACTTTGGAAAAAGCATTGAGGAAAATCCCCAGACTAAAATTAAGATTGATGGAAGTGGTTTTCTAGATCCACCACCTTTCTGTGCAGAATATCACTGTGTAACCGGGATCTTGGGTGCTGCTTTCACAGCCTCAGGTAACATGTAAACACGTAAACCAGGCAGTACAGTGTAGTCTAAATGGGAAAACGGAAAAGGCCCATCTTGCTCTTTACCAGGATTCTCAGCCTGGTTCTGTTTCATAAATATTTAAGGACACCAAAAATGAGCTTGAAAAAGCGAGGCATCCCATTAAAGTTACCAAAATCCCCCAAGGGGCAGAGGGCAGGGCAAGTCACATCGCCCTCCAGGATGGGAGCCGACAGTAAAGTACCAGCCCTGAGCTAGTGGTTTGAGTTTTACCCATAAGCTGTGGCTGGTTAAGTTTGGGGGTCAACTCTGTGGGTCCATAATCGAATTGCTCTCCCAGCCGTAAGCTCGCCTCAGTGACAGCCCCACGCATATATCACCTTTGCTCATGAGAGGGGAGGACAGATGGAGAGCTTCGTGGTAAAACCTGTGCGGTAGACCCAGCTCTTCATCGTATGCACCGTGTGGACCTTGGGCAAGACACCAAGTATCTCTCTGAAACTTTCCGTTGTGTGTAAAGTAGGGACACACGAGCGGAGTTGTTAGGATGATGCGACTATATAATTATACAAATATGCTTTAGGCTGCAGTCTGTTTTACAAAGGAAAGGTATTATAAAGATCAAGCAAAACAAAGTAGACTGTCTGCCCTCCTCTGAAAGCCTCACCCTCTGTCTCCCTGTAGACAGCACCAGCCTGGTGCTATTATTTTTTAAAGTGGTTTCCATTACTAATTTCCATTCCAGCAACAGGCCAGCAGGTTAAAGAGGCAGCAAAACAAGTCCCTGCCTACTAAAGCAAACAAACGAACGAAAAAACCCTCCATCTTGACTTTTATTTTTGTCGTCTTTTTGTTTTAGAAAATGATTTGGGTTGGCCCATGGGTGCCAGATGGAATAGAGCGTGGTAGAAAGATGCTGGGTTTAACATCTGACTCCCGACATCTATAACCACTACAATGTCACATATAACCTCTCTGAGCCTGCAAGTGAGTTGCCTCGTAGTAAAAATTTGGATAATGGCATTCACACTGCAGAATGGTTATAAGGGAATATACGCAAAAACCCGTTACATAGTAGGAGTGTCCTTCCTCCCTCAGAATACCCAATGATGCCAAGTCCAAGGTCATAGATGTGCTCTTGATCTAAGCGTGGGAAGAAATATAAAGTGGGTAAGCATCCAGGAAGGTCGGAGTAAAACTTTAGTTCCCAATATAGTGGTGTCCTCGGAGGACTTAAGACTGTCAACTCACTTACGTGGCACACAGACTTTTGGTTGACTGGTTTGATATCAGACACACCCGAATTCAAGATCAAGTTCTGCCCCTACAAGCTGTGGGAACCTGAGAAAGGGACTGGGTCTCAAACCACAGCTTCCTTTACTGTGAAATGGGCCCATATCAATTCCTTCCCCATGAAGTCTCGGGGATCTGAGAAGCTGGTGTATATGAAGTGCTTGGCTAATGTTATTATGTGTAGAGGAAAGTTAGCTCAACCTACCTATGACAGATAGACCCTAAGGTGACCGCCCCCCACACACTAACAATGACTCCTGTCTGCTGAGGCATTTATGCTCTTGCAAAATCCCCTCCCTTGAGTGTGGATGGGATCTATGACTTGTTTCTAGCCAACAGAATATAGTAAAGGTGCAAGAATTTTGCAGATATAATCGCAGCCCCGAATCAGTTGATCTTAAATTAATCAAAAGGAGACTGTCCTGAGTGGGCCTGACTTAATCAGGAGAAAGCATGGGAAAAACTTCCTGCTGGCCTTAAAGAAGCAAGTTGCTATGGGGCCCCTGGGTGGCTCAGTCAGTTAAGCATCTGCCTTCGGCTCAAGTTATGATCTCAGGTCCTAGGATCGAGTCCCGCATCGGGCTCCCTGCTCAGAGGGGAGCCTGCTTCTCTCTCTGCCCACCACTTCCCCTGCTTGTACTCTCTCTCTCTCTCTCTCTGACAAATAAATAAATAAATAAAATATTTTTAAAAAAGAAGAAGAAGAAGAAGAAGAAGAAGAAGAAGAAGAAGAAGAAGAAGAAGAAGAAGAAGAAACAAGCTGCCATGATGTGAAGTACCCGTGTCGAGGGCCCTGTGGCAGGCCACTGTGAGGGGACTCAGGGACTCAGGGCCCCAGTCCCACTTCTGCCAACAACCACGAGGACTTGGAAAGGACACTCAGCTCTAGAGGAGGTGTTGAGAAGACAGGGATGTCAGACTCCCGACCCATAGAAACTCTGTGATAATAAGTGCATTGGGGTTTTTAATTTATTTATTTATTTTATTATGTTCAGTTAACCACTGTACAGTACCTAATAAAATAAATAAATAAATAAATAAATAAATAAATGCATTGGTTTTAAACCATTACATCGGTAGCAAGTGTTACGCAGCAAAGGGAAGCAAATGAACCACTGCTTTGGGAAGTCCTCTCCTACAGATAGGGCTGGATGGAGGGAAGGCAGGGTCTACATTTACCCCATCTGTTGAACTCTTGGATGTAGGAATGAGGGAAAGAAAAAGAAGCTTCCCTAGACACATCTGGTCCTTGTTCTGATGCAGCACCTGGGAAGACCTTTCATGGAGCATGCTGGACCCTCCCCTGAGCCTCGCCACGCTGGTCACAACCAGGTCTCCATGAGGCTGTGCGAGGGCCACCTGACTCTGGGGCTCTGGCTTGTTGACCCACCCTGTAAAGTTGGGCTAATCTCTTATTTTCATCTCTGTGTGTGTTGGGGGGGGGGGTCTTAGTTTCCATATCTGCAAAAAAGGTATAATTATATGAGTTTTACTCAGCTCAGAAGGATGTTGTGAAGACAACAAAATAATCACAGTGGAAATAGGCTTTTTAAAAGTTAAAATAAAAAAACGTAAGTGGCTCTTCTACTGAAGAGTGGGGTTGGGGGGGACGACCTCTGGCCCCTTAAAGAAAGGCTTCAAATGCCATCTGGAAGCAGCAGCTGCTCTCACACGTAGGAGAGCATCAGGGGCACTAGCTTCTAGGTCTCAGTAGCTCAAAGCTAAATAGAGAGAGCAGCCATACATTTTTTTAAGGAATTTTTTGAAAATTCGTCTTTAAGGTCATGTTATTGATTTCATATACTCCACCAGCTCCCCCTAAAAAGTTTCAAAATCAAAACCAGCTATGATCGTAACAACAATAATTAACAATAAGCATAATTCAACTTACTTAGTTTAATAACTAATTAATAACTCTTGCCCCTCGCTACCACCCCGGCCACCACTCCTGGGTCCTTCTGGATTGCCCCAGCATCCAGCATTAATGGATCGATGGCAGGCACAGTGGGGGCTTCCAGACCTTGCCCCAGCATCATGACGGGTGCCAAACGTCAGATCATGTGATTATCATCTGGACAACCAATGTAATTCTTGGTCCTCCTCTGGGCATGGCCAAAGTAGGTTTGTCACTGGACCCACCCCCACCCCCACCCCACGCCCTAAACTCTCATGCTCTGTCTCACTTTCCACTGCTCCCTCCACTTGGAATGTCTTCTCCACTCCCCGCTGCTCTCTGCCTGACCATATTCCCTCTAGCTCCGAGATACTGAGAGTTGGCGACCACCTTTCTAAGCCTCAGTTTCCCCATCCTTGAAGTGGGAATCCTAAGAGGACCGACTTCATGAGGTAAGGATGAAATGGCAGCACAGGTGATGCCCGAGTATAGGGCTAGGTGCCAAGAGACAAAGGGTGGCCCATTTGCATTACCGGTCCTGCTCTTTTCCAGGCTCCTCCTCAAATGCCAGGCATCTATGAAGCCTTCCTCCGCCCCTTAGCTTAAAATGGCAGCCCCCTCTGAATCCTTGCAGGGGCTCCACGGGCCTTCCTCCTGGCTCCAGCTCTCTCTCAGGGGTAAGCATGCGTCGAAGTGGTACCTCCCCCTCTCCAGCCCGATCAAAGACACCCTGACTCGTTCTTGTCATTTCTGAGCCCAGCCTGGCCACCACATGGGATACTTAACAGCATTCCGTGAACCTTTGTTGATAGAAGATGAAATACCAAGGTAAGTGTTTGTTGAAGGTATAAAGGCCAGAAGCTTTAAATGAGAAATGCCGAGAGAGTAAGTCTTAGAAGTTCTCATCACAAGAAAAAAAGACAAAAGTATAACTATGTATGGTGATGGATGTTTACTAGACTTGTATGCAAACACCGAATCATTATTTCATAACTTGAAACTAACATAATGTTGTATGTCAATTATACCTCAATAAGAAAAAAATTTTCGATGCCATAGAGCATGAGGAGGGCAGCACAGCCATGTGCAAAGCCAAATAATAATAGTCAACATCTGGGGCGCCTGGGGGGCTCAGTCATTAAACGTCTGCCTTCGGCTCAGGTCATGATCCCAGGGTCCTGGGATCGAGCCCCACATCGGGCGCCCTGCTCAGCGGGAAGCCTGCTTCTCCCTCTCCCACTCCCTCCTCTGTGCTCCCCCTGCTTGTGCTCTCTCTTTCTCTGTCAAATAAATAAATAAAGTCTTTAAAAAAAATAATAGTCAACATCTACAGAGCACTTACTACATGGCAGGCACTATTTTAAGCACTTTGCAGACATTAAGTCATGAAATCCTCCCAACAACCCTGTGAAGGAGGTGTAGAAATTGCTGAGCGACTGTACATCTAACAGGGAGCAAGCTCACTGTGGGCTGGGAACGTGTCCCTCATCTCCTGTCCTGCGCCTGACGCAGGGTAGCTGCTCACCAGACAGGGAGGGCTCACGGACGTTCAGTTCTACAATTCTGTATACGCTCCTCACCCCACCTTCACCTGTCCTGTCCCCCTTATCATCCCACCCCATATCTGACCTCGGATGCTTCACTTACGCAAAATGGGAATAACCATTTCAGTCTCCAAGGGGTAGCTGCACTATTTGGGAGTTTTTCTTTGTGTGCCTAAAATCACACCTATTTTTTTAAAGATTTTATTTATTTATTTGACAGAGAGAGAGAACACAGCAGGGGGAGTGTGAGAGGGAGAAGCAGACTCCCCGTGGAGCAGGTAGCCCCACTGGGGGCTCCATCCCAGGATCCTGGGATCGTGACCTGAGCCGAAAGCAGACACTTAACCAACTGAGCCACCCAGGCGCCCCAAATCACACCTATTTTAATCATATGCAAAGCTGGTATTGCAAATCCATATTCTGTGAACTGAGACAGAGGGCACAAGACCCCAGGGGATGCAGGAGAGGGTGCATGTCAATCAGAAAGGGGTTTCTTCAAAATGGCAAAATCCTGAGCTGGTTTCCAAGAAGGGAAAGAGAAAAAGAAAGAGAGAAGAACTTTCCAAGTAAAGAAAATGGTGTGTCTAGAAGCCAGAAGCTGCAACATGAAAGTCTGGCATTAAGGCAACAGAAAAGACAGATTTCTCTTTCCACACCCGAGTCCCCTGGTGGAGTCTAGGGTCTTGTCCTTTTCAGAAGTTCCCTGGAAGGTTCTAACGTGTAGTCATTTGAGGGACCAAATGGATTAAACAAGCAATGCCCAGTTTGGCTGCAATTAGAATCACGAGGGGAGTTTTAAGATATGCAGATATTTGGGTCCCACTCCCAGAGACTCTGATTGAATTGGTCCAGAGTAGGGCCAAGTGTTGGCATTTCTTGAAACTCCCCGGGTGCATTCCTAGGAGGGTCAGGAATATATCACGGAAGTAACCAGAGGAGTAAGTGTGGGCAGAGGGTCAGTATGATGGCAAAGGAGATCACTGAGATGGGGTGCAAGGAATTCAACACTGATTCTTGACAGCCTGGTCGAATACAGTTATTAGCTGTACAAATGTGTAACAAGACTTTTTCTAAAAATTAGACTTCAATTTTATGTTATATATATTTTATATAGACCACCTACTTCCAAAAAGGTTTGCAATCATTCTAAACCAAAACATGGTCTGATCACAGCAAAAATACTTAACAAGAGGAAAGACGAAGATCAGGATAAGGTTGATAAAGGGTAGTGAGAGAAGAGAAAATTGGATCAGGAGTTCCAAAGGACGTGAGGCAAGCCCCCGCCCCTGTCTTGGGCTATTTCGGTCACCTCCCGTCCTTCAATAACATCAGGGGTGCTCATGCTTGTAAGTTCCATCCTTAACCCTGACTCTGCCTTGGGGGTCCCCAGATCCGGGGGCCGAGTGCTCTACCTCTGCATCCCCCATGGGATACCCTGCAACACCCCCGACCAGGGAGGGACTCGACAGATGTCTGGGGGAGTCAACTGGTGATCCAGCTCATTTCTAACAAGCAGCCTTTCCACTGAATGACAGCAAATGTGGATTATCTGTGTTTGAAGACTGCACAATGCTAACCGAAGTGTCTGCAAGTTAAAATGAGAATGGCAGGGGCACCTGGGTGGCGCAGTCGGTTAAGTGTCTGCCTCCGGCTCAGGTCATGATCCTAGGGGTCCTGGGATCGAGTCCCGCATCGGGCTCCCTGCTCAGCAAGGAGTCTGCTTCTCCTTCTCCCTCTCCCTCTGTGTGCTTGTGCTCTCTCTGGTTCATTCTCTCTCAAATAAATAAATAAAATCTTAAAAAAAAAAGAAAGTTTCACAAAGAACACAGAATTCAGTCCTGTCCCTGTCACCAATTCAAATTTGGGGTGAATCTACTGTAGTATACATATGTGTGTGTCTCTATGCCTAATAGACGTATGTGCATGTATGTGTGGTGTACATGCGGGCACACAAATGCGTGGGTATTTTTATATGTCAGAGTATCTGCTCTAAGTCTGTATCAGTGTTTTTCAACTCTTTTCTCATTATCGTCTCCCCTAAGAAGCCTTTTCAGACATTTTTTCTCTCATCACCCCAATGAAAATGTAATACCACAGATACACTGTACATCTGTGGATGTGCTATACATGTATTTGTGCTTTCTCTATAAAAAAGAGTAAGATTTTTCACCCCACACGAGCCAATTTTACTCCCTTGCGGAGATATCGTTCTTCTTGAGAATGCATGCTCTCTACGTGCATCTGTGCACGCACGAGCACGGATGCCCACACACATACACGTACCATCCATGCAAGCCAGCTGGCTCCTGGGAAAGAGACCTACAGAGCATTTTGGGCTCCCGCAGGAGAGGCTCCCCATCCATCACAGCCAACCAGGAGAGCAACTCTGGCCCAGCGATCCTTGTAGGAAATAGATGACAGCAATCAGAAAGCTGGGGAACTCTAGCCAGTCTAAGCTCACCGGGCATGACCTCATTTCCCAATTTTCAGAGTCAGGAGAGATTTTAAAAAGCCATATAAGCAGAAAATATCTAATTGTATATAAAAGGTACTTTCCTGAAATTCTTTTTTTTTTTTTTTTTAAAGATTATTTATTTATTTATCTATTTGAGAGAGAGAGAATGAGAGACAGAGAGCACGAGAGGGAAGAGGATCAGAGGGAGAAGCAGACTCCCCGCTGAGCAGGGAGCCCGATGTGGGACTCGATCCCGGGACTCCAGGATCATGACCTGAGCCGAAGGCAGTCGCTTAACCAACTGAGCCACCCAGGCGCCCGGTACTTTCCTGAAATTCTGATTTTTACATTGCCATTGCAAACTATTAAGTTCCCATATCTAAGTGAGCGAACAGGACACATTTTGGACAAAAGAGAACCATCGGCATATTTAACACTTTCTAGATCTGGTCACCAGGATTGGCAAGATTTTATTAAACAAGCACTCAGTCAGTCTCTGAGAAACTCCCCGAGGACCTGACCAATGTTTCGCTCTTGCGAAGACTCGTGGGGGATGAGGAGGTAAAGGCTGGTGTTGCTGCCTTCAAACGCCTCACAGCCCAGTTTTGTTGTTAAGTTCAACCAGATATAATGCCCGAGCACGTGAACTCCTGTGTGAGCTACAGCAACCCCAGGACACAGGAGAGATAACCCCTCCCTTGCTACTCTGAGTCACTCCAGCACTGCAAAAGCACAGCATCATTTTAACACATTTCTAACCTTAACAAACTTTTCATGTAATAAGTACTGACCCCTTTCACGCTTGCCATGAAATAATCTTTGCACAAGAAGATTAAAAGAACAGGCCACTAGAGTGCAAACAGATTTGCTAACAAGGGCTACCGTCTAATGAACACCTACTATGTGCCCCAGACTACGTGCTAGGTCTAAATACACAGATTCTTTCTACACCTAGCCCTGTGGAAGTCATCCAACGTCTGTTTAAATACATCCTTAAGGGGCGTGTGGGTGGCTAGGTCAGTGAAGTGCCGGCTCTTGGTTTCAGCTCAGGTCATGAGCTCATGGGTGGCGGGATCCATCCCTGCTTCAGGCTCTGCGCTCAGCGGGGAGTCTGCCTGAAGATTCTCTCCCTCTGCCCCTCCCCCCACTCATGCACATGTGTGCGTGCGCTCTCTCTCTCTCTCTCTCAAATAAATAAATACATCTTTAAATAAACCTTAAATAAATACATACATCCTTCATGGGTAGTTCACCACCTCTCTCAAGGTATCATTGTTCTGTTTGACAACTCTCAATGCAAAGAAGTTCTTCCGGTATGTTAAATGACAATCAGCCCCTTTCCTACTTAAAATTTCAAATCAGCCCTCAGCACTCACCCTCGGGATTGACCCAGGAAGTCTGCTTCCTTCTCCATGTGGTTGACTGAAAGCAGGGCACATGCTCAGCAGACGTCCTCACCAGGGTCCCAGCTTCAGGACAGGCTGAGAGGGGAACCAGTAGGCTGAGGGTAAGGCTGTTGGGTGACTGTTTTACTGAGTTCCTCAGTTACTGAGTGGCATTACTCGTATTTCATTGGGCCCATATTATCCAACTCCACGTCTAGTGAGAGGTGAAAGAAGCAGATGAATCTGGGCGAGCGAGAGAAGGTAACCATGTTGGGTGCCATAAGAAGCACCCCACACCTCCCTGAGGGCGCAGCTCATTCCCCTTGACCCTCTGTCATGACCATGTCTGCTCTTGGCATCCATCCACTCACTCACTCACTCAGGAGATGATCACAGGATACTGCCATGTATATCGAGTCCAGCCACTTGCCTTTTTAATTTGTTTGTATGAACTTGGGATATGGATAGTGAACAACATCCAAGTCTGCCATGGTATTGAGGAAGGGGAAGAGGAGGAGGTCGTAGGAAACACTGTCCCTTCACCCCCATACACCACACAGCCTGCCTTGGCCTCTGGTCACTGCTTTGGGGAGGCGGTAGGTTAGGAACACTTAGGAGCTGTGGGACTTCGGATAAGCCACTTAACCCCTGGTGCCTCAGTTTCCTCGTCTACATAATAGGGCTACTAGTCATAGTATTATTACGCAATGTAAAGCAGTTAGGAAGCATGAAGTAAGCACTCAATAAGTGTTAGTTAATATTACTATTACTCTTCACTCTCTAAAGAGGCTCTCGGATTATTGTAACTTGTTTTCACTCGGTGAACAAGCTGCATTTTGGCGACACTAAAGGGGAGGAGGAGGGTGGAGAATGAACTCCGTGTGATTGGCTCTACCCCAGCCTGCCCCAGGCTGGCCCGGTGAGTCAGATAATTCCACATCCCTGGATCTACGTTTGGAACAGCCTTTGTTAAAATCACCCCCAAAGAATTTGCTGGAGTTATAAAATAAATATTCAGTGTTAAATATCCTAATAGGACATTCTAAGGTTTTATCACTGATGTCCTAGGATCTGTAAGACTTCAGAGAAGACTCTATTGTACAATTTTTTCTAAGGGAATACTGATAAGGATTTGTTGTTGCGAACCACAGAACCCACTCTAGCTAATTTAAGCAGGACAGGAATCGGTCCAGAAAGTCAGCTCCTGGCTTCCGCTATGAAGAAGCAGGGTCCACATGGAGCGTGTTCAAACGGTGCGGGGCTGCAGTGGAGAAGGACAAATGTGGGCTCTGCATGTCAGTATTGAAATCAGCTGAAAGTATTCTCCGATACATGCACATATGAATAATGAGTCACAGTGCCCTTTATCGAGACTTGTTGGCATAGGAAAGAACCAATTTTCTGCCAGATCCCAGTATCTGAGGCTGCTGAGAAAGAAGCCCTGAATATGAGGAAACCAGGCACACACACACACTTACACTCATGCACACACCCACACACGCGCACGTGCACACCCACACACACGAAGACGCACACGCACAATGCAACTGGCTAATGTGAAAGTTAGTCAAAATAAGTAAACAATAGCCAGAGACCATAAGTGGATTCCATGAATTTACACAATTTGAGTTGAGGCCAGGATCCAGCGGGCCTAGGAATGCAGTCCCATCTATGTCATGGTTGAAAAATTCCCCAGAGAGGCCAAGTGTCTCAGTCAAGGGCACAGGGGAGTCAAGGGCATAAAGTGCCCGAAGTGTTTACCGTTAGGAGTGTTCGCCTCAGAAGACAACATTGTCCTTTCTCAGGAAATCAGCCTCTGGAGCAGTTGTCTGAGGCCTCGCAGACTGGCTTGCCCATTTGAACCGCTTACCTATGCCCCTCGGTGTGGAAAACTGGCTTGGCGGTGAGGTCATCATTGTATTTTCACACGGTGACACCCGAGGCAGAGACCCTGTTGTACCCCCGCGCTGCCAGGTGGCTGCCTCCCAGCGCACAGGTGTCCGAGCCCTGCCCAGAGACGCCGCACGTGTGAGTTAGCCAGGGAGGGAGCCAGGCCAGGCGTGAACATCGGGGGGATCGTTTGACAGAACCACTCCCCAAGTATGGGGGAAGTGAGAAAAAGCACTCCTTTGCCTATCTTCTACGGCTGCCTTCATGCTACAATAGCGGGGCTGGGTCACTGTGACAGACGCTGCGTGGGCCACAAAGCCAAAATTACTTACTGCATGACCCTTTACAGAAGCAGTTTGCTGGCCCCAACCTAGCTTTGGGAGCTCCAAGAGCCTGCAGCTGTTTGAGAACCAAGTCCTTTTGGAATCTCCCTCGGGGCCTCACACAGTGCTCAGTAAACAGTAAAAGCAAAGAACCCATTTTAAAGCTGACAGGGACCTCAGCTCGCATTTCATCCAATCCCCATGTTTTAGAGATGAAGAAACCCAAACAACCAGTCCAAAATAAGAGGCTGGCAGGAAGCAGAAACAAAAACCAAGTTCCCTGAATTCCACTGTTTTGCTCTGTTACTCAACGAATATTTGGTGAATATGGAATAAATGTAGATATGTATGTATTATTTAGCAATAGCATTATTTGAGCATACGGTGTATGCCAAACACTATATACTTAACATATGTTTATAATATAGAGTACGTATAATACATGTGATCTTTAGACATAGCAATAAGAAGATGGTGGCACACAAACTCCCTTGTAGGAAACAGCCAGCCATGAGGAGAGGATCCATCTCATC
The DNA here is from genome assembly GCF_004348235.1 of Phoca vitulina. Lineage (NCBI taxonomy): Eukaryota > Metazoa > Chordata > Mammalia > Carnivora > Phocidae > Phoca > Phoca vitulina. Next base: position 37,333,735 of record NW_022589714.1, on the reverse strand, counting down.
TTGACTTCAAGCTAACAATTGTCAGTTGTTTACTGTTCCTATTTGCTTGGACCCAACTAAAGGAAATCAGCACCAAGCCCAGCGAGCAGAGCCATGGCAAGAGTGACATTTATCTTCCATCCCTGGCCTCTTTTTCCAGCTCCTCGTAGACTCTCCTTTCCCTGTGTCACAAACCCTTCATCAACTAAGTGCACCTGACAACCCCTTTTCTCCCCTCCTTGACTGATGTCTGGTTACACACTGGGAGATACTCCTTCACTCCAAAGTGTTAGCCAGCCACGCATTCCCACCAAGGGCCATTTATCTCCCACTCTGGAATGAAAGGTGCCTCTCCCTTGATGGTGTAATTCTTGGCACACAGGTAGAAGAATGTTTTCTGAACAGCATCAGGCTGAGATAAGCTTCAAATAGCCCTTTAAGGTGACCTAAAGTGGGAGAGGGGCCAGAAGAGATCCTCCACGGTTGTTCTCACTGAGTCAAGAGAAGCTCCAGCAGTTCTGATAGGGGTGGAGAACCTGGGGTCCCTTCATCACATGCTCCTTCCAGAATCTTTCCTGGCAGCAGGCCCGTTAGGGGAAGAGGTAGATGGCATCCTCTCCCTTCTCTGTCTCAGCTTAGCTGGGACTCTTCTCTCATGCCTGACCCCTGAATTGAGTGCCAAGTCCTTCCCTGCGTGTGCTGTAAAATGCTGTTTAGTGCCTTCCCGATACCCGGTCCCCTTGCTTGGAGTTGCCATAGTCTTGTGACTTGCCCTTGGGTCACAGTCCTCCTGCATGTGGATTCCATGAATTTACACAATTTGAGTTGAGGCCAGGATCTTGCCCCCTCCATTCCCAGGCTGCAACTTCTGCCAGGGCCCAACTGCGCCTGCCTTGTGCAGCTTATTCCCTAGCGGAGCCACAGCCCGGCATCTGGTTGACCTCGTTATAAAGAGCTGCCACATGGAAAAGGGTATTTCAAGCAACTTTGACTTGAATTTCGTTATTTTTACTTATTAATGTACATTGAAAGATAAGGTTGGAATCCCAGCTCTACCACTTTCCGTGGGACCCCAAGTAAAATGTTAACCTTTCAAGCCCCAGATTTCCCAATATGGGCACTGTGGCAGCAGGGATACTGAATTAAACAGAGTGGCTAGCACCATGTGTAGAGCATAGCAGATGCTCAAAAAATTGTATTTCTCATAACATCTCTTACATTTTGCTCTTTGCCACCTTCGACCATGTCGTGTGTCTCAAAATGATTCAGAAAGACCCTAGCATCAGTGGGGCTGGGCTGTCATGTGGGGAACCGCAGCTAACAGCTCTATTCTCCACCCTGACTTGAGTCTGCTGTGTGGCATTATAAAAGCCTAACCTCTCCGGACCTCAGTGTCCCATAGCATGCTCCTTGGAAGCCTCTGGAATCCCATGAAGACTCCATGGAATTCACTGAATTCCACAAATAACATGGTTCATTTTCTTTCGCTCAATTATTTTTTTATCTTTATAGTGCCCTGGAATGTTGTAATTTTTTTTTTAAATTGTAGAACTCTAGCATCTATCTGTAAATGAGTCTGGTTCTTAGTAGTGGAGTAAGGGCTGACTGGAATACACTCAAGGTTTCTTTCAAGTCAAGGCCTTCAGCCTTGCCAAGATGAGTTTCAAAGCTTACCCTAGAATCCTAAGGCACTTTGGCCAGTGCCCAGCTCTTGGATAAACTGGCAAGGGGACAAAGTCTGCCTCTGGTAGCCAGGCCACATCACACAGCAGGCAGCATTCACTCCTTGCCCTGACAGACACTTAGCATGCAGTGCCCAGGACACGCAGAGAGACTCCTGGTTTCTCTCTAGCCTTTCTCCTGATCCTCTTCTTCCTGCCACCTGACCTGATAAAACAATCCTAGCTAACGTAGCATCTGGCGAACCAGTGTCCACGTGGAGCCCATTCAGGGTAACACCTATATTTGATAAAGGGCCTTTGGGGGCCATGCCTTAAACCAAGGGGTCAACGCTACCATGGCAGAGAAGTTGAGAGGAGCCTTGAGAACAGGTGGGTCTTTAGGTGGCTCTAATGCCCTTACCTGGTAACTGCCTAAGGGTAGAGACCTGCCTTGACCTTGGATTGTTCATGTGACCCACAGAGAATTTAGGAAAAACACAGCCTTACATATCCTACTCTAGGTTTAGTACACTTTGTCTTCACACAGCTGGGAGGTGGTGGGTGAAATGAGGCAACAGAGAGAACATAGATCCTGACGCCCAGGGGTGGGGTTTGCAGCCAGTCCCACCATGTCCTAGTTCTGTGGCCTTGGCCGGGGGACGCATTTTCTCTGAGTTGCAGTTTCCTTATCTGCAAACTGGGAGTAATAAGAGGACGTAGCCAAGGTAAGCAAGGTATCCAGACCAGCACACAGCCATGGCTATTGTCACGCACCTTCTAAACTATCTGATTTCCAAAAATGCAGAGAGACCCAGTGTACCCAAGAGGACTGAAGAGGGAGGGCTTGGTTCTCTACCTCAAAGTCAAGTCCGTTTCCCTCTGACTTCCCCACCCGTTGGCCCGCTGCCATCCTCCCAATCTCTTCCCCAACATCTTCTATTTCAAGCACCTTATGATCTGGGGATGGGGATAAGCAGCTGGGAAAAAAAAACAAAAACAAAAACCAGAAACGCACCCATGACTGTTTTTATAATTGCATAGGGTACGGAGTGGATTCTAAAGGCATGGGCCAATATTTAAGGTGACTGAGATACTATGTTCATTGGGGTGACCTGAGAGCAGCTGGAAGGCCCACTGGCCCCTCAAATTTCTCTCCCACATTTGCATGTCACAGGGCCTTAAATTCCCATGAGTCGACGCACTTCTCTGGGTTCTGGATATTCACATAGGCCCTTGTAATGTTACAGGCAATGTTCCCATAATGGATTGTGCATCAGAATCACGGGGCACTAGTGAATTACAGACATCTGAGACCTCATCCCCTGAAGACTCTGACTCATGAGTTCATGCTGGAGTTTGGAAAGTGTCCCTGGTGGTTCTTAGGACCATGTAGGGCTGAGCAACCCTGTTCTGGTGGGGACAGCCCAGCTCTGGAGTTAGGATCTCCAGGTTTCTCCCTCCACTTGTGCGGAACAACACAGTACGCAGAGCCCAGCAAGCACCTTGTCCGTGATGAAGATGAAATCTCTTTCTTCCTCCAAGGGGCTGGGTGTGAGGATAAAATCTGGGAAGAGACTCACCAGTGCATCACAAACTGTAAGGACACATAAGGAACCATTTTCAGGGAGCAGGGGAAAGAAGGTCAGGAAAGGGAACGCTGGCCTGGTTGGAGTGTCTTCAATGTCAGGCCGAAGCAATTGAACTTGATCTAGCAGATAGAGGAGTGGATGTGATAAAGTACTGGAGGAATATTAAGCTAATGGCATCAAACCTGGTGGACAGGAGGGGAGAGAGGCTGCGGGCAGGATGCCGTGATAGGGGGTGATGAGGTAACGTGGTGGTAAGAAACAAGGAAGTAAATCATTTCTGTGGCAGAGAATGATTCGTTGTTCACCAACCTGCTCCCCCTTTTCCTGGGAACACAGCTAGATGATATTGAGTTCTGGTCTATGGAAAGCAGGAGAAAATGATTTGGCCACTCGCCGTCAGAAACCATGCAGACCTTCCAGATGATCCTCCACCTTCCATCTCCCCCTGTGCTGGCAAACGTAGAGTCCCGCAGAGGAGCTGGCAGCCCTAGGGGGCGGCAGGACTAGAGCGGAAGGAGCCTGAGCAGGGCAAACCATTCACTCAACACGGAGCTGAGCTATTAGGTGAACAAGCTGATGGGCTGTGGTTTCAGCAGTGGACACACACTGACCAATGAAATGCCTCAGTGAAAACTTCGGCTTTCAAAAGAGATTCATGCTTCTTACCTTATTTGTCCCTTATAATATCCTGCCACGCAGATCAGATCTCTGTGATGCTCCTGAAGTACCCAACTGAGGAGAGGCCACATAACTTTGCCCACATGGCTCCCCTCTCCCAGAGTCCTGTGGTCAAGCCCTGCCCAGAACTCTTTATCCCCACAGGAAAAATCTGAGGCAGTTGTGATCAGTGACCACAGACAAATGGCTCCTTTTAGTTTCTAAGGCAAATTACACCGTGGATCCTAGATTTGATGATGTGACTACAGAATGCTTACAGCACCCAAATGAGAAAATGAAGAAGCAGGTGAGAGAGCCTTCCGCCCACATGCTGTGTGTACTCCCGGGGCCTCTGCTCCCTGTCAGCACCGGGTAGCAGAGGAGAGAGGAGCCTTGAGCTGAATCAAGAAAACTCTATCTGTTGCCATGACAACCTCCCCAGTTGGATCTTTAAGAGATAGTAACCGGGGCATGGTTTTCATTTCCTCTTCATTCGAGGTAATGGGTTCCCAGTTGCATTCCATTCACTATACATCCTTCCTTCACCTTTTGTGTCATTTCTCCAGCCTGATACTTGTTGCTTTCCTCCTTGCCATAGAATAACGATAAACAGAAGTGGGAAACACCATCTTAAGGTCCGTAGAGGTTGGTGCAGAGGGTAGAGTAACCAGCACTGAACTTCTACACACACATCCCGTGGGTGGCCCGAGACACACTGTGAAGACCTCCCATTTCAAATCTCCTCAGATGCAACATGGGCAGGCAGACCAGCTTCAGATAACGAAGCACTTTCCTCTCTCTGAAAATATAATTGCCCCACAAGCAGGTGGTATACATACAACCCTCGACATTGTAAATAAGTGTCCAAATCTCTTGACCTGCCCTCGGAAGTGCCTCCTGATCCAACCCTAACTTATATTTCTGTCACTGTCCTGCTTCTCTTCACGCTCTCTCTGTCACAGCCACACAGAACTCAGTCCTTCTGGGACACCCTGACATCTCCTGCCTCTGAGCCATTGTTCCCGTAGTTCCCTTCGTCCAGGACATTACATTTATTTCCCTCAGTCTCTGTGTCTTCATCAGCTTTGCCAGATTCTCTGATGCCTCATTCCTCCCCCTCAAATGGGCATTTCCTGAGCACGGTCCTTATCGCTGACTCCTTCACACACCCTCCGCCTCCGGGAACTTATTCCTTCAACTGCAACTCTGAACAGAACTTCGAACCCACACTCTGTGCCGTGGCCTTCCTGTCATTCTGACTGTGGGTTTGCTAGCACTCTGGTGGACATCTGCACTTGACTGACTTGCCGCCACCTCAAACAAAACACTTGTAACACCAGAAGATTATTCTCATTAACAACCACTCCTGTCCTCCCCGCTCCAGCAGAGATTCATAGGGTTTCAGGGTTAAAAGGAACTGTAAAGCTCAAGCCCAATTAGTTTACCTGCACTCAGTCCATTCACAACATCTTAGACAATCATGGTCAAGCCCAACCTTGGTGTCATCATCCCAAATATGGAAACCAGTCTCTTGGGAGGTGAATTTACCACGAGGCCACTGAATCTCAAGCTTCAGCATCCCTCACATATCTGCACGCTTTTCTCTCAAGGCCTGTGCCCTATTTTGTATTCACATCACTCTTCCACAGCATACCCTCCTTTTAACCCTACTTTGAGCTCATGACGGCCACCTCACAAGGAACACTGGAGAATCCTCCTCATGGCCTCTGCCCCAAGCCTGTCCTTCTGACATGGTCACAGCGGGAGAGCAAGAGCAAACACAGAGCAGCTCACATTTTAACTCACTTCTCTTCCTGAAAGCCATGCAGCATCTACCGTAAAAGTTCGACTGTGAATTTTATTTGCTAAGAGGGGGTCAAACTAAATGACTTCTAAGAGGTTTCTCCAAGGTAGAAATTCTACCATTTTACGACTTTTTTTTAGTCCCATTTTACAGAAGAGGAAATTTGGCCTTAAAGACAGTCACACACCCAATACTGTGGCAGTGCTGGACGTGGAGTCTGGGGCTTCTTACTTCAAGTTCATGAATCTGCCCACCACATCATTTAATACAGCATATGAACCTTTCCAAACAGGGGCCAAATCAAGGTCCTACCCTGTGTAGAAACTTCTGGTTGCTTCCCAGTTACTTACGAGGGAGCAAAAACCATTTACCTGCCATTCACAACCTTTCCCATTATTGTTTCTTTCTTCTAACTTCTTTCCAACTGCCCCCCTCCATACGCCATTCTCTCCAGCCAACCTTATATACGCCCTGGGCCCTGAACAGCCTCATCTCATACTGTTGCTGAACCTGACATGGCTGCCACTCTCTGAATCCTAATCATTTTTCCAAGCACAACTCAGGTCCCACCTCCCCTCGAAGTACGCTTGGAAACTTCCTTCGGGCCATACTGGTCCCTATACTTACACCCCTCATTTCATTTCCTATCACTCGTGAGGCACTGATGCTGGCTTGAAGTTTTACTCCTTAGCTGCAAGCTCGGGGACTGCAGGTACCCTGCCCCCCTTGCTCTCCAGGCCCCCTCATCAGGTTCCACAGAGCCTGGCACAAAGTAGGTAGCCTCACAAACATGGTTGGTAATTGATGGATTGGTTGATTGACTGACTGATTGTTTTCAATCCCTTAACACTCAAGTTCTTTATCTTACTAATACCTCCTTCATGCCTAGCTTCTAAAATTATTTGTCACTCCAATGTCCTAGCGCAATATCACAAAGGAATAAAAGCAAGTTATGAAAGAAAGGTCCAATGCATTCCTTTCCTCCTTTTTCTAGTTTATTTGTGGTCAATTCGGCATGATTCATGCTAAGAAGCTTTCTTGCCTCATCCTCATCCACCCTATGAAATGCATGTTTCAAGGAGGGGCTGGACTTCATGGTGCCCTTTGGATGCCCCACTATTTGTTTAGCTCTATTTACCCAGTCTGGGGCTAGTGGTTCTCAGTCTTTAATGAATCCCAGAATCACCCAGGGGTGGCCTTCATAAGGATACAGATGCCCAGGCCTTACCCAAATCCTCCTAACTATGAATATCTGGAGAAAGGGCCTGAGCAAGCCCATATAAAGAAGTTTTGCAGTGACTTTTTCACACCCCAAAGCTGAGAACCATTGGCCTAGCCACTGTTCCCCATGGGCACTACAACAAATTTAATTCAAAGAATTTTCCCACGCTAGCAGAGCTTTAGAGGGTGCTTCTAGAAGCTAAACCTCCATTTCTTTTTCCTAGGAAGGATTCATTTAATTTCTGACAACAGGCTATCTATCTTATTTATCCTTAAAGAACTTCACATCTCAGAACTAAGATACCCCTTGACTACATATATGTGTTTCCAAAGTAGATTCTCACTCAAGGAGCTGGTAGACAAATTGCCTGGTAGTTGGAGCTGACCCCTCAGAATGCAAGCAGAATCAGATCTAGGATGCCCTGGGTAGAAAGAACCTTCTTATCACTGACCCACATCTTCCGGAAAGCCACACTTACCCACTTTGCTCCTTCACTATTACCAGTCCTCCAGCCCGGATGACAAAGACCAATGAGGATGTCTCCTATATAACAGTTTTTAAAAATACCAGCTACTGAGAGTCTATTATGTTGTTTGCATAGACCAACTAGACAATACATGTAAACACATGTATATATTTTCTATAAGAGCAACTATGGCTATGCAGAGCTAGAAGGTTGTTGGGAGGAATGGGTCCTCCTGGAACCAAAGGATGTAGACTCTGGAGCCTTCTTTCTCATCTACAGGTTAGAGTTATAACCATCTTTCTGGTGAGCCTGCGAAGCCCTGCCCAGAGCCCAGTGACAGAAAAGGGAATGAAGCCCCTGGAATAACATCTCCGTGGGGTGCAAGGTCAGGGCCAGTGCAGGCCCCCAGTGGTTGGACGCATCCTGGCCCAGCCCCCAAAGCTATGAGAGAGCTCCCCGGCATGAAGAACCAACTGACAGGAGGAATCAACCTCCTTGGAGGTCGAGGAGCCCAACCCCTGGTCAGGGATCTGCACACCCCCTGCGGCCAGGCCAACCACATCATTCAGACAGTGACCTCTGGGGGTCTCCAGCTTCCTCCAGCAGCTCTGCACATGCAGTCAGACCCAGTGATATTCACACGCTGCTCCCGCTCCCAAGGGTCTGTGTCCTGCCCCAGCGACAAGGCAGGCACAGACAGGCCTGAGTCTGTGACTTCTTGGACACGTCAAGGTAGGGGAGCTCACTGGCTTGGCTTCTCCCTGATTAGGCTGGGCCTGCAGAAGAAGCTACATTTTTGCCCCCAGTTCATACAGAACTTATTCCAGTGCTCACACCAACTCCACGAAACGTGGCCTACCATCATCAGCACAGCACTGGTAAGAAAACTGTGGCACAGAGAGCCACGGCAGCCTGTTCTAGCCCTCCCAGCTGGAAACCCACAGCCTGCCGCCCAAAGCCGGCACTCTTCCGCTGGGCCTCCTGCCACCACTAACAGGGGTCCAGCACGTGGCAACTGAGAAGGAATCCGGATGAGAAGGTGCTTACCTGACTGTCTAAATGGATGGAGTCTTTGCCCTGGGTGGAGAAAGGCAAGCTGGGGCCACAACAGCAGTGGGCAGGAAGGCAGTGGCTGAGCGCACCAACAGTGGGCTTCAGCATCTGCAGGCCCACCACGCTCACTGCCACCATCTGCCACGGGACCTGACGCATACAGGAAACGTCACACTCACAGACATAGCAGGGCAGGTGAATTGTGTATCAGTTCCTGACCACAGACCCAAACCCGGACTCGTGGAAAAGAAATGTGCTGAAGGGAACAGCAAAACCTAATGCTCCCACGCTTAGGCCAGGTGCCCCAGGGAACCAGGGAGCCAGCAGGCAGCGGGGATCTGAGAGAGAATGCCGCAAGATTTGATCCTGTCTGTTCTGGAAGTCAGATGCCTATACTATGGGTCACCATGACTTGACTTGTGCTCTGCACCACTCTCAGAGCCTTCCAGATCACTCAATAAACAAAACCACTAGTCATTTCCATCTGACAATCAGCAGGACTCATGTTTTATTTCCCCCACGCTGAATTGAGGGTTATTTGACTAGACCGACCCCATGCACAGATTGTTCTGGAGTCCTGTGGAGAGGGCTTTATAGTCTGTCAGCATCTGTTAACTGAGCACAGATTGGGTGCAAGCTCTCTATCCACAACACTCCTGATCATGATGCCCTGAAGCCGTTAGAAATTCTGGACACTAATTGCCCCTAGTAAGGCTACTGATCTCAGCCGTGGCAGTCACTGCCTGCAGTCAGACTTGCCTCTGATCATGATTCAGTGGCTCTCCACCAGAGCTGCTCCCTGGAGTCACCTGGGGGTGGGGGTAAGAAGACTGGTTCTGGGTCTCCCCACCGCCCCCAAGAGATTTCCATGTAATGGACCAGGGAGTAGCCTGGCATGAGGAGTTCTTAAACCTCCCCAAACAATTTGAGTATGTAGCCAAAGTGGAGAACCACAGCTTTCTATTGAAATTCACACCCCTGGCACAGCTTTCTATTGAAATTCACACCCATGACCCAGCATGTCAAAAAAGAGGGGAAAATTGTTACATTTGTAACAATTTGGTCTAACCACTTTGGGGGTGTTCTACTTCTTGGGTCCAAGGATGGGCCTGGGAGACCGAGGAGTCAGTACAGATGGGAGGAATGTCTTGATCTTAACCTACTCAGCACATCCTGTATTTGTTTTTCCAAATCACTTTCTGTTTTGCTTTTACTTCCTTGCTCTTTCTTCTTTCTATAAACCACACTGGCTGTCACTGTCAACTCTCTAACCTGTTGTCTTCCCCTTATGATCAAAGTCCAAGCTATGTATGATCTCATTTATTCTTGAAATAGCCCTGCAAGTGAGGAAGGAGTCAGGCTTTTGTTCCCTAAGGCAAATCGAGGCCTGCAGATCAGGAAAGGTTTTATCTGCCATGGAATTCATATCATCATTTTACTCGTATGTGTTTATACCAATTTTCATTTACAAAATGCTTTCACCTATTTGCTCCTGTGGAATCCTCACTGCAAGTCTGTGGTGAGAGTATTCTCATAATCAGGGTGACCACATATCCTGATTTGCCCCGGAACAATTCTTGGTGACACCTGTTGTCCCAGCCTAATTATTCGTAGCACCCCCTTTCACTCTCAAACCAAATGTTTTGGTCTGAGCCATAAATTATAAGATCACCATCATAAAATTATGGTTATTTATAACCATATAACCAACCTCTTGTTTTCAAGAGGAGGCTATTGAGGCTCATAGACATTAAGTAATTTGTTCAGTCATGAGCTAATTAGAAGCAGGGACAAGACTTGAACTCACGTCCTGTGTCTCCAAACCTCTGCCCCATCCATGGGACATCTATGAAACATTAGATCAGAGCTGATTTACTCAAGCCTTTCTTATTGGTGATGAAGAAACTAAAAACGTGGGGGGGGACAATCTCCTAAAAACCACTACTGGAATGCTCCCTGGAAGGAGTGCAGAGCGGAGTGGGCAGCAGTCTGTGACATTAGGATGGATCAGTGAGGTATCAATGAATTGCCATCTGGGTTGGCACTCGACAGCCTAACTCAGCCAAAAAAGGTCTAAGGCCTGACATAGGGTATTTGGAAAAGAAAGAGTAAGAAATTCAGAGTCCAAACTGCAACATTTGAGGAGTGGATCTGAATACTATGTACAGCGTACTTCTGAGCACAGGTCGTTCAACCATCAAACAGGTGGAATCATCATTCTTACTTCCTTGGGTTGCGACACAGAGAGCAAGCTGTGGCTCACTGAACGTTCTGACAACAGGAACTCGCACAAGCTCCCTGTGACTCACATTTCTTTGTTTCCTTCATTTTTCACATGAGTGAACCGAGGCTCATAAACAGGGATGCGGGGGATCCAACAAGGTAAGGTATTTGAATGGGTTTCAGAATCCCAAAATGTTGCTATTTAGTATTATCATCATCATCATCATCATCATCATCATCATCATCAACAGCAGGAGATGCTGATAATCAGTTGATGTGGGATAGAATCGTGTATCCTTGAAACTCCCTGGGTGACCCAGGCTTTGAAGGACACACCCAGCATACCGACTGGGTGGAGAGAAGGTGCCCTGAAGGATGTGTTGAAATGACACATCGGACTCTGGGTGGGGTTCCACCTGCCCTGGAGGCTTCCTGGAAACCAATCCACCCTGCCCTGCAGAAGGCACCTCAGGCCCCAGACACCTTCAACAGAAGGCCTTTCTCAGGGAAATCACATAGCTGAGAGAAATGTCCAACTTCGGAAGTGCCCGATTCTGTAGATCAGGACCTTGTTTCCCTAAAATAAAACCATTCATACCCTGGGCAGGATCTTTACTTCACAATCATTTTCAGCCTTTGCCGGTCCCTGGAAGTGATAACTATGACCCAGCATGTCAAAAAAGAGGGGAAAAAAATCAAGAGCCTTCCTATCTGATTTTTTGTCCCACCCTCACTCTGGTTTTTGAGCTAATCATGAAGGCCTGCCTGGTTCTCATGGATCGCTTTCCTTGAGGGACAAAACAACAACACAGGCATTTTAGAATTCTTTTGGGGGCCCTGGGGGCTGTGCAGGGAGCTTTTTATATAAATGGAGAAAACCTTCAAAGCTGCCAACATGAGGTTCCGAAGGTGCAGGCAGAATTGGTCTCCATGCCTAGTAGTGGGGCAAAGGGCTCCTTTGGCTCTAAAGAGTCAATTTGTGTTTCAAATAGCTTTCAGGAACTTGACACTATGAAACCACCGGCTCCCAGGAAATCTGAGAAAGTCCTAGAATAGCTTTCTTCAAGGAGAGCAGGGAGACTCATCGCTTTGTTAAAGCTCTCCCTGCTGATTCCCTAGGCCACCGACCTGGACGCCAAGGTTCAAGCACCCATTCCTGGCCCTTGGTCCAACGCTGCCCAACTTTGAAGAGGACATGACCTCTTTCGTTACCTGGGTCTGCCAAAGGACCTGGTAATCCTGCCTAGAGGGGTCCCCAAAACCAAATGAGACAGAGGCCACCTTTGAGGGGAGAGAAATAAGCTTAGCAAAGCAAATGTCACTAAATGACAGGTGTAATTCCTATGGATAATTTTGAAAAATAAACCCAAAGAAGGTAACACCTAGGACAGACCACTTACCAAATGTAAATTAAGTCACAGCCTGATGGATTTATTTTTTTAGGCATCAAAAGATACCAAAGACCAAAAGGTGCTTATCAAGGTTTATGTAGATCTTACACTTTTTTGTGACAATCTCTCTGTTTAATTAGCTTGGAAATCAGGGTAATTTGCCCCAAATAACATCTTTCCCATTGCAGGGAATACATATGCCTTTTAAATGCAGCCGGGAGACCTCTGAAATGTACCAAGGTCTCCCCTTCTCAGTTACCTGCACATTTCAGGGAAACTGCTGTCAAAGAGTATTTTCCCCATTTGTGCAAAGTCCTGGCTCTCAGGCAGCGGGCGGACTCCCCTCCCCCAAGTCCTGGCGAGGCTTTCTGCACCGCCCAGGAGGCGACTCTCCTGCCGCCTCAGGTTTCCCAGCTTCTGCGGTGTGTCAGCCACAGCGAGGACTGATCAAATGTTTCTTTCTTACACCACACCACCAGCCTACCGACCGGGAAACGCCGCTGCCTCCCTGGCCTCCATCCTTTTCCCTCCTACAGGTTGCAAATGGAGTGCAGCAGTTTTGATGGTAGATTGTTTCACCCAGGGAGCAAGGCGCTTAATTTAGTTTGTTCGCTGTGCTCCTCATCCCATTCTGCCCCAGGGGTTGACCTGGGTTTTCCCCATGGCCAAACCCTTAGCATTTCCTGATACTACCCTGTGGAATCACGAGTATGCCAATAATAGTAATGTTGGGCGAAAGGGGTGCTTGTTTTCTGCTTTGCCGGTCACAAAGCAAGAAACACCTTTGTTTCCTTCTGCTTTTCTTTGAAGTAGCTCTGAGCAGAAGAGAGAAAGGACGTTTGAAGAAATGTTATTTTTATTTTGCCAAAGAGAATTGTATCTGTAAGGTTTCCTTTTCTTCCCTCCCCTCTCTTAGCCCCTGCCCCCCAGTTTTAGAAGAAAGGTTCACGGGTCCTGCCATCTCCTTATACCTCAAGATGTCCTTTTGGACTAGCCAAAATCGCACCGGGCAGGGCTCAGGACTAATCCGCCTGGTCTGCAGCTGGTTTAACAAACTGCCGGCCAACTCTCCAAGAAGACGGCCACCTGCCAGATTGCACCTGACTCCGCGACACCCGGGAGCCCCGAAGCGAGGCTGTCTGGAGTGCAGAAAGGCCACCCAAGGGAGCGCTAGGGCCGAGCTGTCCTCCCTGGGGAGGGTCCAGAGTCCCGGCTCTGTCTGCCCAGGCACGTGAGCCCGCGCCGCGGGGAGCCCGAGGGCAGGCGCGACAGGTGCAACCAACGGGCGCCGGGACGCCGACCTACCTTCACGAAGAGTTCGATCTCGGGGTCCCTGTCGTCCCCGTTAGCTGTTGCCGGGTCCATCATGCCGTCGGCGCCCGGGGCCAGCGTCCCGGGCCGGGGAGAGGCCACCTCAGCGGTGCCCGGGGCCAGTGGTTCTGCGCTCCTGCCCTGCGGGGCCCTTCTTGAGAGCGGCGCTTGTTATTATTCTTATTATTTTCACATCTATTTCCCAAGCCGGGAACAGCGGTGTCTGAGAGATCAGTGTCCGGAGAGATCACATGCAAAGGAGGGAAGCCAGAGGCGACAGGGGGCAAGGGGGAAAGGTGGGTTCAGGGATGGCAGCAGGTCCCCCGGAGCAACAAGTGCCGGGCTGCAGGGAGGTGTCACAGGATCCGCGCTTGTCAGCTATCCCCGCGTCGCCGCCAACGAGCCCAAAATAGCCTGAGGCCGCGGGGCGGGGTCAGCCCGGGCGGGGCGGGGCGGGAGGGGCACCCCGCGAGCGAGGCCTCTGCCCTGGCCCCTGCCCCCTGCTCCGCCCCGCCGCAGCAGCCCCGCAGGACCCGAGGCGTGGCCCAGCCGGGCTGACACCGCCACCGGGCCCGGGGAACCTTCTGGGAAAGGTCCAGCGAGGGAGAGGGAGTCCAGGCGAAGAGGAAGAGAGGAGAGGAAAGATAGCTTTAAGTATTAGGTTTCATTAATGATGCTTTAGCTCCTCCAAGTTACTCCACTACCAGTGTTATGCCCACCAGGAAAGCCCCTTCCTCCCTTAGCAGTGTTCAGGGTGGGGAGGAGCTGTGAAGAGGGGGCAGGGAAGGAGAGGACCCCTCTAAATACAAGCCATCCTCATGCTGGGCGAATGAGGTAGAGCACGGGATGGGGATGGGCAGGGCTGGTGTGTAAGGTAGAGGGGTGAGCCAACCTGGTCAGGTGCAGCCAGAGCGAGGACCGGAGTCTTTCTCGTCTTCTGGGCTTGTTTTTTCTTCCCTTTCTTTTCCTTTTCTTTCCTTTCCTTTCCTTTCCTTGCTTTCCTATTCTTATTTCTGTTCTCTGTTTTGCAGTAAAGTATGATACACATGTGGAAAAATGCACATACCGTAAGTGTCCAGTTCAATGAACTGAAGCCCCATATGGAGCACCAGATGAGGAAATAAAATGTTAGTCTGGAAGCTCCTCCTGGTCTCTCTTCTCTTCCTTTCCTCCCCTTCTACTCCCCTCTTCCTCCAGAGTAACCATTATCCTGACTTGTAACAACACAGGTGAGTTTTGCCTGGAATCTTATAGTAGAGGCCGAATATACTCCTTGATGTCTGGCTTCCTTTGCTCACCATGACATTTGTGAGATTCATCCATTGTGTTGTGTGTAGTTGTAAATCATCCATTTTCATGGCCACAATTTATGTATCCATTTTTCAGTTGAAGGACATGGGCATAGTTTCCAGTTAAGGACTACCAAGGATACTGCTGCTATGAACATTCTATCAAGCATCCTTTGGTGATACATGGACACTTTTCTGTTGGGTATATACTTACAAGTGGAATTTATAAGTTATAGAGCATGAGAATGTTCTTCTTGAATAAACACTGCCAGATGGTTTTCCAGAGTGGTTGTACCGATTTGCATTCCCACCTTTCATTTCTTTTAAAAATAGGTACTAAATCTTTCGCATCTGAAATCTGGTCAATTTTTGTTTGTTTTCTCTGCCTTCTCTTTGCTAGTCCTGTTTGTGCTCTGGCTTGCCTTGCTCACAAATATGTGTGTATTTCACTGCTTTGTAAGAAAAAAAAGTAATCACTTAATAATAAAAATAGGTAATAGTACGTATTATGTACCAGACAAAAATGCTCAGCACTCTACATCTTCACTTGTTGAGTCTTTACAAGTAGTGTTATTATCTCAGTGTTCAAGGTGGGGAAATAGAGGTTTAAAGTATTTAAGTAACTTATCCCTAGACATCCAGCTAGAAAATGGTGGATTTGACCACAGAAAGACCGAGCGGGGGCTTTGAACTGCTCTCTCCAACTTAGTGCACACTGGGTAAGTCACTTTGAAGAAACAAAGACACCGTCCTGGTCTGAATGGAGATTAAGATCCATTTCTGGATAGCAGTCACATGGAAGGAAGACAACGCCTGTCACATGAATTGGGCAGACGCAAGAGCTCTATCAATCAGCATGTAGACAGATCATTCACCGCAGTTGGGGTGGTAGAGGGAAAGGCCTCATAAAGCAGAAGGCACTTCGGCTGAACCTTCCTGACTGGTGGGGCATCTGACGGGCAAAGAAGATGGCTAGGTATCCTGACCACCCTTGATGGCAGGCTGGTTCCCCATAAAGTCCAAGTACAAATGCTTCCTTCTCACTGAAGAAACAGTCATCAAGCCCAAGTTTGCAACCCTCACAGAACACTACAGCTCAGTCAAGGTGAGGTTTCATTGCCCTCTCCTCCTCCTTGGCTTCAGGCTTACATCACCAAAGCCTTTAGAGATACAGTCACCTTCACAGCTGTACCTTCTGAGCCAATGACTGCATACTCTGGGAAGGACAAGGCACAGAGGGAGACTGGTACCTTCACTGCGTGCCCTACAGACTCATCACTTCCCTGCTCTGGACTCTGGACAGTATTGACAATAGCAAATGTGGCAGAGGTAAATAAAATTATATGCATAAAATGCCTTTGAGGGTTATTTATTTTTAGATGAAAGATGCTTTACATGTGCGATCACTTTCTTGGCTATGATCTAAACAATGTCCGATATGACCTCCGCTCTTCTTAATTCCAAACCTAGCAGACTTGTCTTCTATTTCATCTTCTCCACATATCTACTGCTTATTGGAAAATGGACCAGCTCTCTTTTAATTTCTAGATAATACCATCCCTTTGGATATCCCTCCAG
The DNA here is from genome assembly GCF_004348235.1 of Phoca vitulina. NCBI lineage: Eukaryota > Metazoa > Chordata > Mammalia > Carnivora > Phocidae > Phoca > Phoca vitulina. Next base: position 37,317,512 of record NW_022589714.1, on the reverse strand, counting down.
ACAACTGGTAGTTTTGATATTATAAACATTCATGTTGCAAAACAAACAAACAAAAAAAAGGTCAGCTTTGGTGATAAAATATTTTTGTGCATATTTCTAGTTTTCAGTTCCACAGTCTGCTTTGGTTCAGGATAAAAAGTTTTCATTTTGTACCCTTTAATGTCAAATCATAACTGGTTAGAGTCAATTACAGCTTTGTCCAGAGAAAAACACCTTCTTGATCATAGACTGTGCTTTAATAATCATAGTTTCACAAAGTTGGTGCAAGTTTTAGATAAATATTTACCAGCAAAGGACTTCAAAAACATCTTCAGTGCTCACTTCAGCTGCACCTATACTAAAATTGGAACAATACAGAGAAGATAGGCATGGCCCCAGTGAAAGGGTGACATGCAAATCTGTGTAATATCCATACTTTTGTATGGTTGTTGAAAGCAAAAATTATAACATGTCTTATGGGGTTTTCGATATATTCAGATTCAATACGACACAAAGGGTGAAGGTAAAGGGATTTATATAGTGGTAAGCTTTCTATACTTCACTTGAAGTGGCAAACTGTGAACTCTAAGCAGATTAAGAAAAGTGAGGTATGTATGTTGTGACCACTCTGAAAGCAACAACTAGAAAAGTTATACAAAGAGATATAGTAAAAAGCCAATAGATAAATTAAAATGTAATGGGAGGAAATCTTCAAATAATCTAATAGATTTGACAGGGGAAAAAAGAGAGCAAACACAAAACTTACTATAAAATGGTACATTTTCCCCCTTCTGGCCTTCTCTCTGCTCATGCTCTCTCTCTCTTTTTCTCTCTGACTCTCTCAAATAAATAAATAAAATCTTAAAAAAAAAGATATGACAACTCTAAATGTGTACATACCTAATACCAGAGTTTCAAAATACATGAAGCAAAGCTGATAGAACTGAAAGTAGAAAGAGACAAATCACAATTGCAGTTAGATACTACAAAAATTTTCTCTTAGTAATTGACAGAACAAATAGACGACAACAACAACAACAACAACAAATCAGTACGAATATAGAAGACTTAAACAATAACTATCAACCAATTTGGCCTAAATGAATTTTATAGAATATCCCATCTAAATAACAACAGAATACACACTATTTTTAAGTGCATATGGAATATTCACCAAAACAAACCATATTCTGGGTCACAAAGCAAGCACTATATTTGAAAGAATGAAACAGAGATGCCTGGGTGGCTCAGTCGATTAAGCATCTGCCTTCAGCTCAGGTCATGATCCCAGGGTCCTGGGATGGAGTCCTGCATGGGGCTTCCTGCTCAGCGGGGAGTCTGCTTTTCCTTCTGCCTGCCACTCCCCCTGCTTGTGCTTGCTCTCTCTCGCTCTCTCTCTGATAAATAAATAAATAAATAAATAAAATCTTTTTAAAAATTAAAAAAAATAAAAGAATGAAACAATACAAAATATGTTCTCTGACCATAATAGAATCAATTACATCAATAAAAAATGCTTCTGGAAAACCTCCAAATATTTGGAAATTAAGCAATTCACTTTAAGAAATTCATTGGTCAATAAAGAAGTCTCAAAGATAATTAGAAAATATTTTGGCCTGAATGTAAATGAGCATACAATGTATCAGAATTTGTGGGATGCGGCTAAAGTAGTCTTAGAAAGAAATTTATGTTTGAAATGTTGTTTAGAAGGAAATCAAAGTCTCAAATCTAAGATTGTACCTTAGGAAACCTGCAAAACCTAAAGCAAGAAGGAATAAAATAATAAATACAAGAAAAAGAACTAATGCAACTGAAAGAAGACAAAACAATGGAGAAAATCAATGAAACCAAAAGCTAATTCTTGTAAAAGATCAATAAAATTGATAAACTTCTAGCTAGATTTGCGAAGAGAAAAAGAGAGAAGCTATATATTATCAGTATCAGGTATGAAAGATGGGATAGCACTACAAACTTCACAGCCATAAAAGGATAATAAAGGAAGGTTATAGGCAACTCTCTGCATATAAATTGGAGACTTAACAGAACCAAATCTTCAAAGACACAACTAACAAAATTCATTCAAGAAGGAGGAGATAACCTGAACAGTCCCATATGCGCTAAAGATATTGAATTCATAGTTGAAAATCCACTCTCCCCCCAAAAAACCTCCAAGCCCAGATGTCTTCATTAATGAATTCAACCAAACCTTTAAGAAAGAAATAATACCAATTCTATACAATCTCTTCCAGAAATAAGAAGAGGAGGAAATAAATAACTTGTATCCAGAGTTTATAAAGAATTTTTACACCTCAAAAATAAGAAAACAAACAACCCAATTAAAAATTAGCAAAAAAAATCTGAACAGACATTTCACCAAAGGAGACACGCAGTGGCAAATCACATGAAAAGATGATCAACATCGTCACTGAGTAGAGAAATACAAATAACGTGATACCACAATATACCTATTAGAATGGTGAAAATAATACACACATGATAACCCCCTGTGGTAGGAAGAATGCAGAGTAGCGGGAACTCCCATACATTGTCAGGGAGAATGCGGAACTATACATCATTCTGACAAAACAGTTTGGTAATTCCATATAAAGTCAAATATAAGCTAACCATAAGACACACTTGTCATCTCCCAGGTGTTATCCTAGAGCAATGAAAACTTAGGTTCTCACAAAAACCTGTACATGAATGTTCATAGCAGCATAATTCATAATTAACACAAACTAGAAACAACCAAAATGTCCCTCAATAGCTAAACGAATTAAAGAAATATAGTACATCCATGCAACGATAGAGCACTTCTCAATAAAAAAGAATGAGCACATGGGCGCCTGGGTGGCTCAGTTGGTTAAGCGACTGCCTTCGGCTCAGGTCATGATCCTGGAGTCCCGGGATCGAGTTCCGTGTCGGGCTCCCTGCTCAGTGGGGAGTCTGCTTCTCCCTCTCCCGCTCTCCCCCTCTTGTGCTCTCTCTCTCTCTCTCATTCTGTCTCTCAAATAAATAAATAAAATCTTTAAAAAAAAAAAAAAAGAATGAGCACATACAAAACATGGATGAATCTCAGCTGCACTATATAAGTGAAAGGAACCAGTCTCAAAAGATTGCATCTTGAATGGTTCCATTTATATGATATTCTGGGAAGGCAGAATTATAGCGATGGAGAGCTCAGCAGTGACCACCAGGTGTTGGGACTGGTGGGGAGAGGGGGGACTTACAAAGGGGTAGCAGAAGGGAATTTTTTCTGGTGATCAAACTATTCTGTATCCTGTTTGTGGTGGTGGTTATAGAGGTTTCTGCATGCATTAAAACATACAGAACTCTATACCCAAAATGAGAATTTTCTGTATATCAATTTTTCAAACGATCAAGGTTCTTAAACACTCCAAAAAAAAAAGTAAAGCCACTAGATTTTGATTTTTTACATCCCCTTTTCACACATTCTTTGTTTCAAATCCTTAGTATCAGATCCCATCTTACCATTGACTTCAGATATATAAAGCAAGTCTCTGTTCCATGAGACCTAGTGTTCCTAATTATAGTCAATCAATAAAGTAGAACAAGCCTTCTCTGAAATAAAAAAATAAAACAACAAAATAAACATATTTAGACTGAGAGAGTGTGTGTGTGTGTGTGTGTGATAAAAGGACATTTATTATGAAAGAACGATAATCCTTTTGGGGAGGTTTTTTAAGAAATGTTTGTCTTGCCCAGTACCAGAGTATAAGAACACTATTAGGTACAAGCTCCAACTTTTATGTACCTAATGATATTTAGTTGAACCTACTCATTCTGCCCAGGGTAGCGGCTATTTCTAAGAGAATTAGATTGCCCCTCTCTGACATTCTTTACAAAGGATCTCTCGGAAAATCCCAAGGGTTTAAGGTTCAAGCTGAAGGGACCAGCAGGGTTTGATGACAGTTGCAGAAACACCAGGTACACAGTTTCTCTGTGGGAGGACCAGGTGGGTGTAGACGAGGGGAGGTGAGTCCTGGGAGCAATTACACCCGCATGAAGTCACAGGTGGGGCTGTGAGGAGGATTAGGGTGGGTTTCTAGCTCTATCTATTCCTTTATAAACTAATGTGCCCTTGGGCATGCCAAACATGACCAGTAATCTTGGTCCCCACAGCAGTCTGCCTACAGTCTCCCAGGGAGGGGCCTGGGAGCACATTGGACTGAAGCCAAGTGTCCTTGTCAACAACCATCACTCAACCACTGATTCACTCATTACTCATTCTCTCCACCAGTGTTTTCGGGCCGTACTACTCGTGCTCATTCTCGAACCCTCCGAGAACGGCATTGGGCCTATTGCCTCCTGCTGATGAGCAATCTTTGCTCCTGCATTATGCCTTCATGGATTGCCTTATGTCTTTTCCACAAGAGTAAAAGCTCCTTGAGGACAAGAATCCAGTTTCTTGTCTCTTTCGCATGACCCTCAGAGCATAATGGCTCCCTGCTAGAGACTTGTAAACAACAACAACCCAAAAAAACCACTTGTAAACAAACTGTTAATAATCCAAGTACAATGTACATGCTGGAAAAGTAATTGTTGGTGGAATGAATTAATGAGTATCTGGCAGCTCTTTTATTCACAGCGTCGTCCCCGACGAAGGATTCTGCCCTGATTTTACTCCAAGGCTGACATAGGTGAAATGGACATTACAGTGTGGGGTTTTTATAAAGATTCTAATTCTGAAGTAAAACATGGGAAAGAGTTATGTAAGAATAATAAGAGTTAACATTTACTAAGAGCCCACCATGTGCTGGAAACTCTGAATGGCTCCTAAGCTCGCTTCATCTCTATAATAACCCCTACAACAGGTGCTATCAGTCCCATTTCACAAATGAGGAAGCAAAGATTTAAGAAGGTTAAGGAACTTGTCCAAGATCACACAGATCATTATAAACAACACAGCCGGAATTCTGACCCCAGTCTCTCCACCTTGAAAGCCTGTCCTATTAACCCCCGTGCTTTCCAGTGTGTGAAAAGTAGAATGCGTTCAGAGGAGGCTGGGATGATGATAGAGACTTAGCAATTGCTTATTGAATTGGAATCAGTGAATGACTGGTCTTGGATAAGGAATGGCTGGATCTGGGGATTCTGGAATTCTCCTTCACTCCGCTTAACCTCAGAGACACCAAGAGACAGAGCTGAAAAAAGAAGTAGGCACCAAAATGTGGCACATGAAAAATAAACAAATACCGAGCCCCTAGAGAAAGGAAAATCGTGGGAGACAAGAGGCCAGAGAAAAGTGATCTGAGGTCATGTTCTGTTGCAGCACCATGAACTTTTGGCAGGATTTACTGCTCTTGTAATTGTCTCACTTAGTGGCAAAGTTCATACTTTAGTCACAGCAAGATCACATTAAAATACAACTATTACACAAATGTATTTTTAATAGCCTTGGACGGGATCCCAGATAAACACATGTGTAACAGAATTCCAAAAAAAAAAAATTGTTGATCCGTATTACTTTTATGCACACATCTAATTTTCTTTTGGACAACAGGCCCATCTTGCCAATTGATCAGAGATAGCTTTTAATAACTCAAAAAAGGGCATGGTATTAAAGAGGCCCCCAGGCTGGGGGAGAAGCAAGATAAAGAATGTTGGGGAGGGGAGTCACCTTGTCCATGGGTGGGAGCAGAATGAAGAATATGTTGAAGGAAGTGGGCAAATGCCCATGACCAAACAGATTAGAACTCTGAAAGGAAAAGCGAAGGGTTGTTAGGATTGACAACCAGAATCCATTTGCCCTTTTGTTAAAGGACCCCTGAATTTTCCTTGAATCTATACCTGCTCCATTCACAGCCCATTAGGTTCAAGTGGAGCTTCAGGGGTGGGCAGGTGACTCACGTTGGCCAATGGGAGCACCGAATCCCTCTGAGCACAGTGATTGGCTCAAAATGAACACATGATCAACTTGGAGTCAATGTTCCATTTTTTTTTAAATGAGAAAAGTCATGTCTTCTAATAGGCTTGCAAAGCAAGCCGCTTAGTGCTGAGTTCGTGACATTTTCATCTACAGTCTAGTTGGCAAAGAATCATTTTTTAAAAACTGTAATTATCTTCTCCAGGTGGCAAAGTTAGTTAAGGCTGTTTCTTTGTAACTCTTAGAAGATATCATATGACTCCTCTTTATGATGTGATAAAAAGAGATCAGACTTTGCTCACATTTGGGGCTTTTGTCAGAAATGTGCTTAAGAGACAATTTTTCCTTCCGCTGGGCTTGCAGAGAAACTACATTATGGTCCTGGGGCTGCCTGCACTGTTGTCACCGCTAAGACAGAGTATAATCGAAAATAAAGTCAATAGAGAGAAAACAAGAGCTAAGAGATGGCGAAAGGAAGCCCAAGTTCTGATGTATTGTTTGAGTGACTAGATCTCTTGGAACCTAAAAATGGATACCCCTGGAGTTTCCTGTCCTGATGGTCAGTAAAATCCCTTTTTGGCTCAAACCATCTTGAGTTGGGTTTTTTAATGTTTGCAACTGGAGATTTATATCCACAACAGTTAGAACCTGCACAGACTAAAGAGGGCTATGGGCAAGAGGTGGTCCATATGACCAAAAAAGATCTCAGGGCTATTGTAAGGTGGACATGGGTCAACAGCACAGAGATGCACTTTAAAAAGGAGGCCGCATCCTGGGGCGCCTGGGTGGCTCAGTGCTTTAGCCTCTAACTTTTGATTTTGGCTCGGGTCATGATCTCAAGGTTGTGAGATTGAGCCATCAGGCTCCGTGCTGGGTGTGGAGCCTGCTTAAGATTCTCTCTCTGCCCCTCTCCCCCTTACCCCCCCCTCAAAAAAGAACCCGCAAAACGCCAAAAAACAAACAAACAAACAAAACCCCTCTTGTTTCCATAACACCCTGTGCAAACTTCTACTCTTGTGCTATTACATTGAAATTATTTGTTTATGAATCTGTTGATTTCTAGAACTAAGACCTTCAAGGACAGAAGACATCTCAACCCTCCTTTAATTACTTCTTGCATTATAATCATCACTTTACATATCCACAACCCCAACAAATCTAGCTTTCTGAAAGCAGGACTGGTGTTTCTTATGTGTGTTTCCTTGTGCCCACCACACAGCCAGGCCTATGGTATGTGTCTAGATCTATCTGTCCACATTCACTAATTCATTTGGTAAATAACTTATTAAGATTTTGTTTTATTCCCATCACTGTGCTTTGCAGAATATAACATGTTGCTCCAATTCTTAAGGTTTACACATTAAATAATATAAACAGTGTTTTTTAATAAGTTGCTTGTTCTGATACCTTGATTAAGTGAAAAATGATTCCCTCGCCCCTCCCCCTCTCCATGGGATTTGCTCTCTGCAGCCCATGACTATTTGCTGTTTATCAACAGATGCCATAGTGAAAATAAGAAAACACAGTGTGTGAAAACACAAAAGTGAGCCTTGACTCCTAGGTATAAGGTATGAACAGTTCATTCCCAGGATCACAGGGACTAATAAATATATGAAAAAGCACACCAATTAACTACAAAACAAATGGAAGATTTCTCACTTATTTAATTGGTAAAAATGTGTAAAGACTCATGAAGAGGGGTGCCTGGGTGGCTCAGTTGGTTAAGCGACCGCCTTCGGCTCAGGTCATGATCCTGGAGTCCTGGGATCGAGTCCCACATCAGACTCCCTGCTCAGCAGGGAGTCTGCTTCTCCCTCTGACCCTCCCTCCTCTCATGCTCTCTCTCTCTATCTCATTCTCTCTCTCAAATAAATAAATAAAATCTTTAAAAAAAAAAAAAGACTCATGAAGAAAGTTGTGAGTAAATATGCAATACAAGTAGGGAGTGTATATTGGTACAACCTTTCAGAGGTCAGTTATCTATCAAATTTGAAGACATAGTTGGGTCATATGAAGACTCAACAGGCCCGTTGATGGGAAACTCTTAAGGAAACAAAGGGTGTATGTTCAAAGGTGTTTAATGCATCATTGTTTGAAATAAGAAAAAACTAGAAGCAAACTAAATGTCCATTAGAAGATTGATTGGGTACATTTGGTGCATCCATATAACGAAGGATATTACAAAAAGAACATATATGGAGTGACATGGAAAGATGTCAGGATATATTATTAAGTGAAAAAGAAAACAAATTATGGAAAAGTACATGAACTTATTTTGCTTTTTGTAAAATATATGTCATTTTATATTATATATTGTCTGGAAGACTACACACAAAGTGTAGATAATGGTTATTTCAGAATAGTGGGATTAGGAGGAAGAACATTTCAATTTTTACTTTTACAACTTTTATACATTGTCTGAATTTTTTTTTTTTAAACACGAATTAAATTGTAGGGAAAGGCTCAGGCAAGTCAGCTAGACTGTGTGCAGCCCTCTTAGAGCTCCCTGGGCTTCTGTGAAGTCAACCATGTTTGTCTTTGTGAAGCCAACTCCCTCCTCTTCAGACCTGTCCCTGTATTCAGAACCGTCATCCCTTTCCAAAACTCTCATACTAGTAGATCTTACTTTCCCCTTGTCCCTTCAATAAACACATACTGAGACCCTCCTACTGCTGTTGTCCTCACATCTGTCCAGAGAGAGGAACTTGGTGACTCAGGCAGCAGTCATGTCTGCATTTTAAAAGGTCATCATGGAGCACTGGGTGTTATACGAAAACAGTGGATCGTGGATCACCACATCAAAAACTAATGATGTATTGTATGGTGACTAACCATAACATAATACAATTTTAAAAATTAAAAAAAAAAAAGGGGGCATCACAGGAGAAGGCGATTGATAACACAAAGGCCCGCATTCTGAAAGTGTCTGGGGCCAGAGGAGTTTCCTAGGACAGTCTGAACCAGAATCACTGAGGGAGCTTCTAAAAATGCATCTCTCTGGGCCCTTCCCACAAACACTGAATCTGAGGGTGGGGCCAGGAAAGCTACAGTTTTGATAAGCTCCTTCGTGGTCCTCATGCCTCTGGAGCTCCTTTGCCATGGGCACAGAGGGAAAGAAGAGAGGAGAGTCTGGGGGCCAGACACTTTCTTGCGGCTCTCCACAGCGTTTGTACCTTTATTCTGAATACACAGGAAGACCCATCTGGTTGTCCTTGACAATATCAGCTGAGGACACTCTTAAGTTTGGATTCTGTAAGCTCCACAAAGACCCCAAATAGAGAAGGAAGAAGATACACCAAAGGGCAGGAGACTAGCAATTTTATAAAATGAAATTTCTACCCATAGATGGATTTCTCTGTAGATTTATCTCCATCTGGGAAGAGTCTTTCCTACTTTTCCTGTGCTGACCGTCACTGTAACCAGTAGACTGATCACCGTCAATATATCTATTTAATAAGAATGAAGTTAAAAAAAAAATCGTTTGGTCCTCAAATGACATCTGAAGAGCCAGTTTGAAGAATAAGCAGAATACATGGCCACAAAATGCTATGTTAATACAAGGGGTTATGAATTTTTAAGGGTGACGTTGGCATGTTTGAGGAAGACCTAGGGTAGTATCCTAGGACTCCTACTCACCACTTGCTAATAGAACAGAAATCACCCAACCAACCAACCAAAGATACCATTTGAGATAATGCCCGAGTAGCTAGCTTCTCCCCGTTACTGGAAAAGTCTGGATCTTAAAATACTGGAAGCTCAAATTTGCCCTTAAGGAGACCCTTCCTCTGTTCTATGGGATCAATGATTCTCAAATTTGGCTGCATTTGGGGGCTATCAAAATGTCATCACCAAAGATTCTGATGTCGCTAGTCTGGGCTGCAGCCTGGGCACTGGGATTATTTGTAAACTGCTCAGCTGGTTCTAATGTGCAGCCAAAATTGAGAATGTTGCTTGTTAGAGACTCTTCTTAATCCCACACATGGAAGGCAAGACCTACCCTCCAGAAAGCCCTGAGCTGGGAAATAATCCCGACTCGGGTGCTTCTGGCGGAGACATGTGACACATTGTCTAAGTATATAAGGGTGGTGGCAGCCCATGCTTGGGACACTCTGCATCACATCTTCAAAACCCACCCCTGTTTTCTGCCTTCATTAGACAGCACCCCGTGAGCTTGACACAGGCTAATATCCCACCCCAAGGACTGCGCTCTCAGCTTTCTGTCTCAGACTTTCTCAAAGCAAAAGGAGCTTCAAGCTTTTGGAGGACAGAACAGACATTCGGGCCATAGGCTCAGCCTGACATGTGGGCGTTAAAGGAGAGAGGGGCCCCTAAATTTCAGAGCATTGGATCACAATCGTTCTGTGGTATTGAGCAAACTACTAACACTTAATGTGAGCTATTGTCTTCAGTGTTCGATGACATAAAGAATGTGAAATTACTGATTTCAAAATAGGTGCTCAACACGTTAAACATTTTTCCCCATGTCATTTTACTCCAAATAACCCCATAAAGTAATTAAGGTAGATGATATTACCATCACCTTGTGGGGAAAAAATGCAGATCTAGAAAATTTAAGTGACAAGTCTCAAGTTTCAAACAGTATCAATGGCAAAAGCAGGCCAGGAACACAGGTGTCTTGGCTCCTAATAGCCACTTCCTTTTCCCTATTTTACAGTGTGCTATGACCTTTGCCTCAAAAGACAGCAGAAATTTGCAAGTCTTTGACTAATATTGGAAGAAGAAAAAAGAGCTAATGAAGCAGAAAATGTTTCAAGCAAAAGACACTCTGACTAAGGACAAGGAGAGCCATGTGTTTCAGAATGTATTGTTTACACAACTGTGTTATTTAATGGCTACCTGGCAATTGTCCCATGCTTCAGTTCCTTTTCAATGACATAACTGGCTCAGCTCCCCTATCAATGCCTCCAGCTCTCCAGTCCTTTGGATTTGTTTGCCTCTGGATATTGAATCTCTCAGAACTGTGTTTGAAAACTCTAGTATAGACTTGCATCAGGCCTGTGCACCATGTGCATCTACCCCAGCCTCTTGCTTTGGCCATTTGGACAGAAGTCACCGGTCATTTTGCACACTTAGTCAAGTCACTCTGAGAGTCGTTTGTTTGACTGGGGCACCAGCTGACCTGGTGGTCGTGTCAGAGCCAGAGTCGGTCTGCAGTAAAGCTTCCCCACTCATGGCCTCGCCCCTGTCCTCCCTGTGTTCCAACGCTCAGGTCCTTCCTACCTTGCCAGGGAGTCTGTTCCAAGCCTTTCAGCCAACAGCGATTTATTCCTTTTGAAACTCCGGGTCACTTTTATTGTTTCATTTGGCACTTATTTATCTTTTGGCAATTTATTTATTTTTATCCTTGCTGTTTCATCTTAAGCTGTGTTCTATTATTAGCTTTCCTTTCAGTCTGTAAATCTTGTCTCCCCAACCACACTGCCATGTCTTGAGGTTAGGGACAATGTTTTATACTTTTTTTCATTTGCTCCCAGAGCACACGCAGTGCTAGAATCATGTTGAGGAAGCATTTGTTGGATAAATAAATGGGTGTTGAACAAATTCAGTGGCGTTGCAGAATATCAAGTATTTTATTAGTGGATTCCCACGGGTTCAGGGTTTATAAACCTTATGTGTTTGGCAGTATAACAGTTGTGATGGCTTGTTTCGAAAATAACATGGGAGTCTTAGTCTTGGGAATTCCTGCCTTCCAAATTCTCTGTCCATCTCCTTACTCCAAAATTACACATAAGACAATAACTGAGGTCTCCATAGTATATTCTATAAAAGCTGAAAAAACTAATTTTAAGATTCCTCCAGAACAAGCCCCCCAAAAAATTGCCAAAAAAAGAATTATTTTCCATCCTTAGTTTAACAACTCTTATTTAATCTCAGCTCTTAACATTAAAAAAAATTTTTTTGATTGAGCTATAATTGACAGATAACATTATGTTATTTTCAGGTGTATAGTATAATGATTCAATATTTGTATATCTTGCAAAGGTCTTAATATTTTTTGCAGGTGCTACATTTTATCTCTTTTGCTTCCCTCATGAATAGTCAAGTAATTCGTCCTTAAGAAGGTCATGACTGTTCTGGTTGGCAACTATTAATTATTTCCTCCTCTACTCACAACAGTGTTAAGGAGTTCTTTTGCAAATGGATATCGAAAACTTGATTTGGTTCAAAAATCAAAAACACAATCTTTTGGTCACAGTTGATCCACTGAATGACATAGCTGGCAAGCTTGAAAGAACAAATTACTTCAGTTGTGTTATTGCGCAAAAAAGTATGAGTGTAGGCAAAGTAGACTGTGTTCAGTAAGAAATTGACGAAAGCACAAAGGGATGAATAAATAAGTGAATGGATCATCTCTGGACATCAGAGGAAGCCCTTGCTTTGCGGAGCAATTCTTGCCTGTCCAGGGTGCATACTAGGAACATGGTCATCACTGCGCGGCTGAAAGCACAGGGAACATAAAACTGGAGAATCACAGGAAGGACTGGTATTAGGTTACAAATTCACCAAAAGGCAGATCGCTGAGTGGGTAGAAGACAAATTGTACTGAGAAAATTAAGCCGGGCACAATGAGCCTCAGAGTTAGAGGCTAAGACCTGGGCCTTCAGACCAAGCCCAGGACATATTAGACTCATAGGGCTCACTCACTAATACTAGTTTTTTTTTATTTGGCAGAGCTCATTAACCCAGACTCTCAAGTACCCATTCTGTGATAGCAAACATATTAATTCTAGAGCGAAGGGAACCTAGGAATGAACCTGATCCAAAGCCTTTATTTCCCCCCTTTCACGTTCATAGATTAAAGAAAAAATGGAGAACAGATATTTTATCCACAGTTAGTGAATTACATGGCTCGGTAATATTTGTTGAATAAATGAATGAATGTTGGACTCACCTACTTCTGCTGTGACTGCAAAATCTAATCTCCAAACTTAAGGACCCTACCTTTCAGAGAGGTGCTGCTGACCCAGGTGGGTCTTCAAACCCCAGGCTCCCATTCGTGCCTGGGAGCAGTGCTCTATCTCTGGGAGAAAGGGGGCAAACAAGGCCAGCCTTGGGTTGACTTCTCAGAGGCCCTTCTCTGGGATAATTTTTCCAGCTTACACCCCAGTCTTGACTTACTCTCTGCCCAAGTCAGCACATAGGAGCCCCAGACAATGGAAAAGGAGAGAAAAAGGAGAAAAGGAAGTTTAGTAGCATAAAAAATCCCACTTCACATGACAGTTTTTAGAAACTCAGCCCTAGTTGGTTCATCCAAAGTTAGTTTACATTCATAGTATCCGTGGGCCAAGAGACTCTCTCTTCCCAGATTGGCTCGTCTGGGGGCCCTGCCTTTCTGAACCATTTTGGATCTACAGAAACTGTCATTGATTTTACTAATTTGGATGTTGTTTTTCAAGTGACAAAGAAAATTGTTATAATACCTGGACTATTTATCTTAGATTTTGCAGTTACAGCAAAAGCTGATGTGTTGGAAAAGATAAATTCAATAAAATTATTTGTATCCTGATACTTAGGTGATGAATAACTTCATGATGCCATAAAATCTATGTATTCTTGTGATAAAAATACCATTAAGTGCTTAGATAATAGTTTAGATCTAAATAATAAAATAATTTTGAAAGGAAAAAATAATATTATGAATAATGGGAAATTAAATCTTATTCCTGGATGGAAAGCCAAATATTCTTAAAGTAACAAAACTCTTTGTTCATATTATAACAATTAAAGTCTCCATAGTATATTTTAAAAATCTGAAACACTGATCTGAAGATTTCTACAGAAGAATAAGCAGGAAAATATACCAAAAAATTTTTTTCCCAAGAGGATTAATGAGGATTTACTTTCTAAATTTTAAAACAAGTGACAATTAGCAAAACTATATAATATTAAGTTAAAAGCAAGGAAGAAATTATGAGATAGAATACATATTTCAAAAGTAGATTGAAACTATTATAAGAATTTACTACATGAAAAAAATAGAATATACAGGGGCACCTGGGTAGCTCAGTTGGTTAAGCGTCTGACTCTTGATTTCGGCTCAGATCATGATCTCAGCGTTCTGGTATCCAGCCCCGTATTGGCCTCCGCACTAAGCACGGAGTCTGCTTGGGATTCTCTCTCTCCCTCTCCCTGTGCCCCTCCCCCTGCTTGTGCATGCTCTCTCTCTCTAAAATAAATAAATAAAATCTTTTAAAAAAATAGAATATACAAATACAAGAACTAATCATAATTCAATACATGGGCACAATGAAATCACAGTACAGAGAATACACCTCATATCATATACTACAGTAAATTTTGGTCAAAGCAAAATGATGAATGTAGAAAGGAAACTAGAAGAAAATAAGCATATTCTTTCCAGTTAAAAAAGGAAGAAATATTTCTTCCTGATTGTCTAATATAATATTAGACATAAAATAAATATTGGAACATTAAAAAAAACCAAAAGGGCTTAAAAGATGAAATGTAAACAAGAAGAGTATGCATTATAAATGTTCAAGGAAAAGTTTTACATAGAAAATACAGAGTTGATCTAATTATTTAAGGTCAGTGTTCAGCTTTCATTCAAAATGAGGTCACAGGAAATAAATGGAGGGTTTATACACAAGGAAATGTCAACAATAAATTGCCACATGGAAAGATGCTCAGTCTCAATTGCAACTAAAGAGATGTAGACAAAAGAACTCTGAAGGACCACAGTAGATCCATTAAAGTAAGTGCAGGCATTGACAGTACAGAGAATGGGCTTTGGAGTCAGATATGATCTTGGCTTTGCTGTCTTAGCAGTGTCTTTGACCAAAGGCCCTCATTTCTCAATATCATTTTCTAGCCAGTAACAGGAGGCTACTACATATTGTGAGGACAAAATGATTCCTGGAAGTAAATAGTACAGTATTGGGCACACACTGAATGTCTCCAATAATGGTATGTGGCAGTAGTCACAGTGGAATATAGTGGTGATGGTGCTGGTGGTGGTGATGGTGAAAGTGATGATGGTGATGGTGGCGATCAAGATGGCAGTGACTATAGCTGATCATGGTGAGAGTAGTGGTTATAAAAGTAATGGTAGTGATAGGGCTGGTGTTGCTGGTAGATTTGATGATGGTGATGGTAAGGAATGACAGAGATGGGGTGGTGGTTTGGTTGATGAAGGTGATTGTGATCTTGGTGACAGTGTTTTGGCATTTTGAAGGTGATGGTAACAGTGGGGGTGGATGATGATGGTGGTGGTGGTATTGATGGTCAAAGGAGTTGATGATAGTAATGGTGTTGCTTTTGATTGTCTTGGCAAAGGTGGTGATGCTGGGAATGCTCATGATGTCAGGATAGGGGTGATGGTGGTGGTGTGATCAAAACAACTTAAAATGATAAATACATTTCTTGGTGGATAAATCAGAAAAACCGAATGCTAAAAATTCAAAGCTATTGGACTTGTAATTTATTTTTTAGCCTTCCGGGAAAGCAATCTAGCAATATATAGCAAGATCCAATATATTATACACTTCGACACAGAAATTAAACTCTTGGGGATATTATCAGAAAAAAATCCCCCAAATTAAAAATGGTCTGGAAATGGTATAGCAATGGTATTTATAACTGGGAACAATCCAAAGCCTCAACAATAGGGAAATGAGTAAGCAAATCATGATACATCAAGATGATGGAATAATATTATGTAGCTATTTAAAGTGAAACATGAGGAAATATGCATATGAAAAAATTGTGTTAGAACAACACAAAACTGTGTGTTTGGGTAGTCAAGTGTGCATTTGTGTGCTTTTAACAAGAATAGAAGAAAATATAAACACATGTGCATATAGTTCTGTAAAGGTTCAATATGAATTCAGCTTTTTCCTTTTATGTATACTTGTTCAATGGACCCTGAATTTATGAAAGTTTAGGATGGAACCTCAAGCTATACCTCACTCCAAAGAGCTGGCACCTAACCGACCAATTCTGAGGCAAGCTGCTTCCCATCCTTTCCTTGGGGCCCATTTACCACCCATCCTTGAGTGCTCTTCCCAGTTCTCTGTGACTCATTTTGTCCTCACAATGGTCAAGGAAGAGCTTCCAAAACCAGAATAATTTTTGTTCCAAAACTAAACGCAGAGGTCATAAAAAGCCTAGCAGCATCTATCTGAGTATATATCTATGAATTTGAATGTGGGATGGATTTGTGATTGTATATAAAAAGCCCACAAGTATTGATAAGCTGTAAATTTTAGGGTAGTCATTTGAGTCCTAGGTGCTTCCGTTTCTCTGTCTGTAAAAGGGAAAAAACAATAGTAATGAACTCCTTGAGCTATTGCAAGGGTTAAATGAGATGCTCCATGTAAAACATGGCAGGATGTTTGGTACATAGTGAGTTCATGTTTATTGTTATTTGAATATTAGCATTGCTCTTACTATTCTATATACTCTTCCAGAAAGTATCAAGAGCTCCCGATTAAATATAAAAGCATTGGGTTATCAGCTTCTTCATCTATATGATGGAGCATTAGATCACATGATTTGTGCTATTCTGTGACTCTGTTGTCTAGGAGACAATCATGTTCTTATTTATGGATTTTTGCCTGATTTTAGGAGGAATAATAATAAACTCAAAAAATATAAACTTAAATGGGCTTCCCCCCAAAACTTTATTTTTGCAAATTTTAAATATTGCATTAATAAAATAATAATGTTTACCTTGCTGAAATATTCTGAACACTGTCTTAACTCTCTCAATGAAAACATCAAAAGGTTATATTTCTTCATTAAATATGTTAAACTTAGATTTGAAATAAATAACGGCTGATCTCTCTGAGTTGGGCTTCATTTTTCTTCAATAATTCTTTTTTAATTAATTAATTAATTAATTAATCAGATCGAGAGAGAGAGAGAGAGAGAGAGAGCACACATAAGCAGGGGGAGCGGCAGGCAGAGGGAGAAGCAGGCTCCCCGCTGAGCTAGGAACCCCATTCGGGACTTGATCCCAGGACTCTGGGATCATGACCTGAGCTGAAGGCAGACGCTTAACCGACCGAGCCACCCAGGCGTACCTTTTTCGACATGTCTTAGTTGACTTGGGTTTCTGTACCTCCAAGTTTTCTCAAGGGTTTTTATTTTTGTTTTTGCTGGTTTTCTTCCTTTGGGATTTTGTAATTTTTCAAAACCAATTTATTTCAACCCATCAAGATAGAAGCAACATTGTGAGGTCCGCTTAAGAAGTGGGGCAGGTAACTGTAGGCCTTGGGAAATTCAGAGCCCCCAGATGCTCACCCTGGTGTTTTTCTTCCGCTCACATCATCAACCCAGGCACGCCTCTGGGAAACCCTAGAGGGCACTGTTTTCTTGCTTGTTATCACTTTTGCCTTGGCCTCTCAATGGGAAAATGGAAAGAAAATAAGCGGAGTGAAATAAATACATCATAAATGAAACACAAACTGTCCAAGCCTGAGGGGAATGAAGGTATGAAGTCTAAGGTCCTCTTTGCCAGGTGACGATGCAGAATCCTGGTGTATGAGGAACTTATCCAAGGTCACTCCATCGCTCATTGGTGGCAGAGACAAAGCTAGAGTCCAGACCTCAGACCCAGACCTTCTTTGCTCCACCACCTGCTCTTTCATCAGGGAAAACACAGGGAAGGATATATTGAGAAGTGTATAATTCACAGGGATTTTCTATCCTGTGACTCTCTACTAGCCCACCCATAAAATTTTACACCAGATAACTGCCTTATTAGCACCAACGGAGTAGGTTGTTGTTAATGGATGTGACGGTGATGATATTATTGATGATGGCGGCTTACATTTATTGAGTACCTTCTGTATTTGAGGTACTGTGCTAGGTGCTTTATAGACATTGGCTCGTTTACCCGTGACGATAGCCTTATAAGGCATGTACCGGGAGGAAAGTGAGAATTAGGAGTGTTCAGTAGAGAGCCCAGTATCACACCTGTGGCAGGCGGGGAATTAGACCGTGAAAATAGACCAGGGCCTTCATTTGCTTATCTGCCATGTTCTCGAATATCTGTGACTATAGAAAATGAGATCAAGATGAATTAAAAGAGAGAAAAACTTGAGGTAGTGGAGGAATGGCAGTTAGACTTATTTTCTATCTTCTGTGCTGCCAAATCAAATAAGGCAAACTCCTAATGTCTTCGGGTCACATTCTAGTTAGGAAGACAAGATGGGAGAGTTGCTTCAAAGTTAGAGGTAGCCCTTGGAAGAGGTTGAGGTTAGGATCATACCGAGGACAGGTCAGAAGAAAAATGCCTGAACCATGGAGAGGGGGAAGAGAGAAATACCCTTTACCTGTGTTTCATTTACCTCCTGAGGACACTTCCCTCGCCTATTGGCACATGGCACCAAGGTAAGGCAGAGAAACTCTCTGTATATAACTTGTATAGGGCATCATAATTGTCACTGCATGACTGGAGGGAGTGGGAACCCATCCTTCAGTTCCTAGACTCACGGGATGATGGCTCAGCTCCTATGTGCAGTGTCCCCTGCTGGGTGCCGTGGGGTAGGCAAAGCTAAATAAGATGCATTGCCTTCTTTGATCTGCTTGTGCCAAAGCTGAGAGAGTAAAATACTGGGGGCAAATCGTGCTTGATGTCTGTATTGAGTGTTGCCCAAATCCCAAAGCAGGCATAAGGACAGTAAGTTGTCATCCCTGGAATGCCACTTAGGGCTTCTTTCCTTGCAAAATGCCAAAGGAATTCCTTGCTATGGTTGAAGTCTTTTTGACCGATAAAAAAAGCAAATATCCTGATAAAAGTGACCACTACGAGCCATATTTATGCCTTGGCATGACTGCACTTGCCAGGTCCTTTTCCAAGAGTGATGCTCGAGGAAAGTGCAAAGAGAAGGCAAGAGAGGAGAGACAGGGAGTAAGTACAGGGAAACTGTGGCTTCTAGAAGACAGTTTTTACCTGCATTATCACTGTTCAAGAGGAAGCTCCCCCAGAAATTTACATAAATTTGGAAATTACATGCTGTGGTTCTGAATTCTTTTGCTTTCGTTGTCATGATGAACGTTCATGGCACTGGCAAAACGTAAATGGAGCCTTGGTGATCCTTTGCATCACATATGGAGAACAGACCTATTTGTCAGTGTCAGGGGTCTAGGTTTCTTTAGGTGAGCCTGGATGAGAATGTTTTGGGGAACTTGATTCTTTCATTAAACAGTTAACTATTTCTCTCATACGGTTTGTCTATGGGGGGGCCATAAAGTTATTAAAGGTGTAAAAACACATATCCGGTGATTCCTAGGATTACAGTGCAATTAATGAAAGCTACCATCTAAGCGTTATCCTCTTGAAGCCAAAGAAAGTGGGAGATCAGCAGCTTGAATTCAAAATATAACTTGAGGGTCGCCTGGGTGGCTCAGTCGGTTGAGCGTCTGCTTTCAGCTCAGGTTATGATCCGGGGGTCCTGGGATCGAGTCCCACATTGGGCCCCCTGCTCAGCGGGTACCCTGCTTCTCCCTCTGCCTCTGCCTCTCCCCTTGCTTGTGGGCTCGCTCTCTCTCTCTATCTCAAATAAACAAATAATAACTTGAAAAATCACTGACAATGAAAACCGAATTCAAAAACTCTCTTATAAATCATCAGGGTTGGAGAGATTCATCTGTTGGGTTTGAGCACTTCACTCTTGGGCACGCTGCTTCCCCAGAACCCTGCTGACACCTAGCCTACTTTCCATAAATAAATAATTCTTAACTTGCTGACCTGGAGCAGTGACGACGCAGCCCCCTCCGCCCCACTCTCCTCTGAGAGTAAAATGCCCTCTTGCATTTTTAATGCAACTCCCAAGACTCTGTGTCAAGTTTCCACGAAGTTTGCCAGAGGAATTAGCTGCCTCTTTTTAATAGGCAGTTCCAAGAGGTCAGAGAATAACCCCCCCTTTTTTTTGATCAAAAATGACAGTTTTTAAAAAATTAAGAAAACAAAACACTTGATCCAGCATACTGCATTTTACATTTTCACAAGATTGGTTTCTATAATTTTACATCTGGCCTGACACACTGAAATTTACTTTATTTAATACAATAACCACCAAGTTATTATTATTTTTCTTGCTTCCTTCCCTTCCTTCCGCTGCAGATGTGGGAAGCATGACTCACCCTGGACTGACTCACAGCAAGTATGACTTCATGAAACACTCACAGAGTCGGGGACTCAGGGGGCTCAGCCTCCACGACACTGAGCATCAGGAAAACACTGGCCTTCTGGGCAGCAAGATGGTCCACTTTTCCATCTAGAGATCTCTTGTGGAAATTTATTTACTGCCCTTGGGTCTATGGTTCCCTGTTTCTAAAACCAGACACCTGAATCAAAGCACTAAGCCAGATAAACACGTATTTAATTACTATTCAAAGTCAAGGTAATTTTATTTTCTTTAAAAAAAAACTATATCTGATCTTTTTAAATTTAGTAAGTACCTAAAATTGAAACTAGTATAAAAATAGATTTACAAAAGAAAAAAATGACACACACTTGTAAGACGACTACACAAATGTGACCCCTGTTAACAATTTGGTATATCTCCTTCCTATCTGTGTTCTAACACAGGTTTTTTATTTTTCATATCTTCCAAAATTGAAATTATATTCTACTACTGTCTACCACATCTTATTCTTCTCTCCTAATAAATAGTATCCACAAAATTTCCAACATGCCCTAGTCCTTAGAAGCCCTGGGTAAGTGATCCCAATGAATATAAACGTTACCTTACAAATACAAATTTCAACAACCGCTTGAACTATGTTGAGGCAGGCATAGACGCTTTGGGGTAGGAAGGGGGGAGGGGGGAGGGGGCCGAGAAGAAGGTGCCAGAATTACTCCTTGGTTTCCTGAACTATCTTCTCCACTAGGATTTCAAGAAAACCACAGTTTGCGCTGAAGGTAAAGAAACAAAGTAGACTTGACTTCCATAGATGAATCTTGGCCCCCTTACCGGAGTGTACCAATTTCCTTGACTCTGATGTGTCCTTTTGCCTTTGGGGACTTTAGTTCCCTCCACTGTGCAATGAAAATCATCTCTAAGGCTCCTTTCTCCTCTAATATCCTCCGATGCTATCTTGTCTAGCTCACCTGAAGATCTTCCTCGTCAAAGTAAAATTATTGGCCAGACAAGCTCATAAATTCTACCTCAATGGAAACAAAAGAAACCTGGTGAAGGACTAGCACAGTTTCCCCCAAACAACCTGACTGCTGACTAAGAGCACGAAGAGCGCAGAGAAGGTCAAAAGCCTCCTTAATGTCTGGTAACCTGATATTCCTGTTCCAGAAGTAGGCACTTTACTTAGGATTGATTGTACGGTCACCAGTGTGGTCCCCAAAGACCTTACCCCTCACCTAAAAACGGATTTTTACTTCCAGTTGGGTGTATGCCGCATGATGACTTTCGACAAGGGCCATTTAAAACAGAGTCCAGTTAAGAGTAGTTACGGTGTCCATCTGTTAACAGTGGTTTCCTTAAATGGAGGCATGTGGCAGAGAAGTCTGACACACAGGAGGGTTCTGTTCCTGAGAGATATCACAGAGCCTGGCGCAATTCCTTACCACACGCCTGGAGGAAGTGTAGAGTCCAGGGTGGCTCAGCCTTCATGTGTCAGATTGTTGAAAGATCAGGACTGAGCCATCTGTGTCTAAATACCCACATGGGTATAGGAAGATGCTTGGAATCCTCTGAACTACCCCAAGCAGGATTGATTGTGAAATTAATAAAATTCAAAATCCTTGGTCCCCTCCCTTGCATTGGTTCCTTCCAAGGCTCAGAAAAGAACCTATGATAGCGTTCACATAATCATTTGTTTTTGTAAGATTTGCAAGCGCAAGATACTCAAGGAGCAATTGGTTGAGACTAGTGTCTCTTTCCATTGCAACTTGGCCTCGGTTAGATTTTCTTCGGTATTAGATTGGAGTGGCCATGAGCATTTTGGGGACTTCACAAAGTGGGAAGTTAAATTGAAGAATCTATTTAGTTTGTGTTTAGTGGGATATATTTGTGTGGTTCCAAGTCATTTCTGGTAATGGTTATGTTATGTTAGATGTCCTCAAGAAGGACTGGCTTCTGGTAATACTCTCACCATCCATGGTGCTGACTTACCCAGGTCATGACCTAAAGGTGCAAGGTCAGAGGTCATAGTGCAATATAAATATGTGCACCCGATGTATGCACGTAAGGGCGGAGAGTCAAGGTTTGAAATATATAGAGCCAGGAGCTACTCTGCAGAGTTCTCCCAGTTATCAGATATGGAAAATCGCAAGCAGTGGGTTTAGTTCTTACCAAAGCTTAGTCAAAACAGAAGAAGTTCTCTTCTGGCAGGAATATACTCAATAATGCAGCATATATAATAATAAACACACTATACATTTTTTTTTTTTAAAGATTTTATTTATTTATTTGAGAGAGAGAGCATGAGCAGGGGGAAGAGACAGAGGGAGAAACAGACTCCCTGGTGAGCAGGGAGCCCGATGCGGGACTCAATCCCAAGACCCTGAGATCATGACCTGAGCCGAAGGCAGACGCTTAACCGACTGAGCCACCCAGGCGTCCCCACACTATACATTTTTAAGGGGAAGTATCCCAAATCGACCTTGTATATTTGTGGTATATCAACCCATAGTGGTTCTATAAATAATCCCATTTTTGCACCCTATCAACCCTAAAAATCAAATGTTGATCAGTTGTCTTAGTGAGGGAATTATCTTTCTCCTCTCCTAAAAAAGGGGACATTACAAAATTGCCATAAAATGGAGAAGGAGTCAAAGTGTACATAGTCCAAAAAAAAAAAAAAATGCAGGGGGAAAGTATTGGAGATGTGTGGTAAGTACTTAATTAATAAAACAGTAAGTTACTTTTCTGGATTTTTGATGTTTGTGGTACTTGACAGCTTTTTTTAAGTTGGTGATTTGATTCATTTTCTCATTGCAAATGAATATTCACTTCCATGTCTAATTTTATATTCATAATTTGGTAACCGTTTGTTGAGGAGGGCTCCTGATTGCACAAGCTTCCAGCCCCAAGAAGCCTAGGGCTGCCCCTGCTCCTCGCCTAACCCTTGGCATGAGAATGCTTTCATCCTCTGCCTATTCTCCACCCTCCTGAGTTCAAATACCCCCTCTGTGGGCTCCTTGGCCCCTATCCGGCTTACATCTCCTTCCTAGACTCTTTGCCTCCTTATTCCGAATCCCACCCACACTGCTGCCTGCCGTGGCCCACCCAGCATCATCTCAACCCTGTTCTCATCCCCAGCTCGGTTTTTCCCCATCCATCTCCCACAACTCAAGCGCAGGTCAGGGCCCTGGCCTTCCTCCTTGCTTGGGAGACGAGTTCAGGCGGGCAGTGGGGACAGCTCAGGAGAGTTTAGCCAATTCCTTGATCAGGGCTTCTTTGCCTTGTGGGGGAAGAACGGGCAGAGAGCCTGAAATGCTCAATCAGTCCCACCATGGTGGCTTAGCCATCAGAATTCGTGCTCCAGACCACGGCAACAGCGGGGAAAATGAGCTCTTCTCAACGGGCGAAGGGCATACATAATCTGAGAATTCAAATTTGAGAATTTAAAAACCCGAGTGGTCAGAGGCAAGGGAGGGAAACAAAGGAGCTTGCTGTTCAAAAGCACTTTCCTAAAGGCCTCCTGTATTAATAACCCTGCAACCCCTAGGGTAAGGTCGATTCCGCAAAGATAAGCCAGTTACACTCCTGCTAGCTGCTTTGCAAATGCGGGCTGAGAAGAACAGCTCTGAGGCGGCTGCACCAGGAAATCTTTGGGACTAACCCTGGACCGCCGCATTCACGGTCACCTTGCCATCCTTTCCCCAGCCCGAGAAGTTACGTGTTTCTCATCCTTGAAATAATGATGTCCTAAACCTCTGTCCAAGCATAACATCTCCCGGGGAGTTGTGACAGTGATAAGGAAACAAATATTACAAATGCTCAAAAGGATTCCTGTAGCTAAATCTCACTTGTGCTTCTACAAGAACTAACTCCTCCCTTCTTCCTTGCCTCCTTCCTCCCTCCTCTCTCTTTTCCTTTTTCATTTCTAGAAAGGGGATGTGGGGTAGTGTAGGAGACAATGAGAGCCCCCAACTATTGAATTATCTTCAGAGAGGAGTTTATTTTATTTATTTATTTTTAATGATTTTATTTTATTTATTTGAGAGAGAGAGAGTGAGCATGAGCACGGGGGGTGGATTGGGGGGCAGCAGAGGGAGAGGGAGAAGCAGACTCCCTGGTGAGTGGGGAGCCCAATGCGGGGCTGGATCCCAGGACCCTGGGATCATGACCTGAGCTAAAGGCAGATGCTTAACCGACTGAGCCACCCAGGTGCCCCCAAAGAGGACTTTTAAAGCACTCACATGTCAAGCAGACTAACACACAGTTAAAGATCTGGACTTTGGAGGCCAACAGGCACAGGTATGGGTCCTGGTTTCAATATAGCCTTCTGGTCCAGGCAAGAGCCATCAGACTGGTTACAAGAATAGCAGACCTAACTTCAACAAGTAGCAAACATTGGGTAAGCTAAGTCATCTCAGGGACAAAAACTGTAGATTCCACATAGACTAAAGTTGTCTCTTCTTTGTCATCAAATTAGTTTTTGATGTGTTGTGTTAATAGCCTCAGTCAGAAAGCTTAGGCTACATCAATTCCACCGAATGGGAGGTTATCGTTACTATTTCCAAAACGTTGGGCAATGCTAGTTTAAACAAGTTCAGGTTTTCTTGACTGATTTTTCTGCTCCTTTCAGAGGCCAATGTGCACTGCAATTCTGTAAGAGGTGTAGGTAGTAGGTAATGTTTCTCAAATTTCTTTAGCCGTACGATCCAGTTTTTGTGGAGTGTGTCAAGGGACCGGTGTTCTGCGGGATATGGCTTTGGAAATAATCACCAGTCATAGGAGATCACACCATGGCTAGTGCCTATGCATATCCTCAACAGCAAACCATTTCTGAGCCACATGGATGTCAGCAGGCTGGTTACTTAGTTGCCTTTTGATCCCTCTCTATGTTCCTCTGGATCCCCATAAGTCCCTGGGATCACAGCCTTATGCGGAGCTATCAAAGTTAATCTGCTCAGCTGAAAATAACTGTCCTTACATTGTGGACAGAGTCCTACAGAGAGGTCCATCCAGCCTTTACACTGCTGAATGCCCTGTGATCTGGTTCTGGTTAAATTGAATTTTCCAACAGAAATGAAATAGGGGAGACTTTTTAAAAAGATCTTCTGGGGCATCTGGGTGGCTCAGTCGGTTGAGCATCCAACTTTTGATTTCGGCTCAGGTCATGATCTCAGGGTCCTGGGATCGAACTCTACACTGGGCTCTGTGCTGGGCATGGAACCTGCTTAAGATTCTCTCTATCCCTCTGCCCTTCCAGCATCCCCTCCTTCTCTTAAAAAAAAAAAAAAAAAAGATCTCCTAAGAAATAGAAACGAAGACAAAATACCATTTGTCCAAACACAAAATAAACTTGGCATCCTGAGATATTCAACCACATTATTTTGTTACTCCTGCTAATGGGAGACGGTGCCCACTAATTGCCAGGATTGAATCATTCCATCTGAGGGCAGTGTTAGTAACAGATGCCAAACCAATTTACTGCTCTATAAACTTCAGAAATTAAAATACTAATAGATGCATCGGCTTTCCAAACACAGGGATAATATTTCAACAGTAAATAAACATTGTTGCCAGGAAAATGGGTGTTTTCTACTCCCCTGCCATGAAAGGAATATGGGCTCTGAGACACTTTGGCTTTGGTGGCAGCAAATATATTTCAGGTAGAAAGCACTCCGCTAGTAGGTCCCCTTTTCTCCTGTAGTTTTTAAGGTCAAGAAACTGCCCTTGACATGGACAACAGATTCTTCCCCTTGCATCTTACATAGCTCAAAGTATTCCAAAGATAACAAAAAGAAGAAATAAGAGTAACAGCCTCCCCAAATCATATTATATATGTACATAAAAATAAAAAGTATGTATATTTATATATGCATATAAAATAAAAGTGTGTGTATTATCCCTATAATATGTGTGTGTGTATTATATATATCCATAGGTGTGGGTGTATTATATATATAATCTCACCAAGGAATCTCTGAGGTGAAGGGGTAGAATTTCTGACAACACCAACTACCAAAAACGTTTCTATCTCAGCGATCAACAATGGCTCTTCTCTGAACTCCTAGAACACTTAACTGAACAACGTCGCTCTGTAATTATCAACTCTCCACTAGTTAGTGTTTGCTGTTCCTCGCCCCTCCGGAGCACTTGTGAGCTTCTGCAGGGACAGTGGTAAACCCGAGCTGGAGGCTCAGTAAATGTTTGTTAGGTTGAGATATGTTGACCTTGGAGACCTGCTTGCTAGCTCTACCTCTACCATTATATCAGTACGATTGGGGGCGAATTATTTAACCTCTCTGGGTCGTAGTTTCTATGTATCTAAAACAAGCAGGTCGGATCAAATGACATCCATGATCCTCTGCGAACCTAAAGATCTCTGAGTCTCTGTTTCTCTACCTCAGGGTCCTCACTTGCAAAGTAAGGATAAAGTCTTGATTTAGCTCTAAGTACAAGCCATTTAAGCAGTTAGGGTGTCTCTCCTTTTTTTTTCCAAGTCCTCCCCCTGTGACCTGTGGCTGGGGCCATCTATAAATGTAGGACGACAAGGTAACCAGCCATATGATACGTTTAGAGAATGCTCAAACGTCTTTCCCTTTCATGCCCTAACTCCTGTGACATGGTAACTGAAGTTCCCCACAATAATTCCTTGTATTTGTTTAGTGTTTTACATTTTATAAGACATTGTCTCATATATTTTCTTTTGATACTTACGAGTGCCTTACCAAGTAGGGGGAGTAGACATTATTCCTACGTCACAGATTCAGAAATTGGTACTCAGATACATGGATTTGCCTTACAGCACCCAGGGGCTATCAATTCAGCCTGTGTGTTCTCTCCACTGTACTCACTGTCTGAGCCTAGGCATCATGGCTCACTTCGTAGTAAGTAAGCCTGTTCCTCGGGTGGGATGGGGGTGGTATTGAGGACTCACACATCCAGCAAACATTGCTAATGTCTCACGCATTTAAGTCCCAGGACCAGCATGATACCCGTAAATTAGTCCAGTATTGTCCACAATGTACTTCATGAAACACTAGCATAATGAGATTTCCCTGAGAAAAAGAAAATCTTGCAGTCAAATAAGTTATGTTATATTTATATTTAGAACCCTTTGTGCAATGAAGTATTATTGACGGGTTTCTGCCCACAGACCCTCCTGAGATCCTGCTGAAAAGCAATGCAGCAGTGTGAAAAAGAATAATCTCCCAAGAATAAGAAAATGAGACAGGGTCACCAACAAACAAGGGATTTAGACAAACTTCTGGGGGAGAGAAGGCAGCTAGGAGCATACTGACTGATGAGAGAGGACGGAGAAAGCTATAGCCCAGAATAAATCCCAAGGTGACTGCAGAGGAGGTGGGGGCCACGGTCCCTTCCAGGCCCCTGGAGAAGCTGTGGGCTTGGACGTGGCCAGTGGGTGGAAGGCTCAATGTGGGGTTCAAGCGAAGTGACTCACTTGGAAGAGCTATACTAGATGACAGCCACTGCCACCGCCAGCTGAGGTGGCATTTACCTCCAGGCTCTCGATGGAAGGTTCTTCTGCTCAGGAAGCCCTCTGAGGAGCTGGGGAAGAGCTCATGCTTCCAGTGGGCGTGTGGCAGCACCAGGGTAAAGCCTCGCTCACTCCGGCATTTGGAGACCGACTCCTTTCCTGCTTACCCGGAAGTGAGGATGGTTGATTTGACCTCCTCTGTCCCTCTGCCTTCATCAGGTAGCGTGGGAAGCTTTGGAAAAGGAACAGTTAGAAAATAAGCCCAGAGTTACTAGGGATTAAAGAATGTGCCTGCCCAAAGTGAAAAATCTAATCGAAGAGCTGGAGAATTAAGAGTTTATTTCAGAACACAGAGAAAGACAAAGACAGATAGTAGGAGAGAAATAACAAGAGGCAGAGGCCAAACCCAGAAGGAACGCGATCCAGTGAATCGGGGTCACGGAGAGAAAGGTCAGAGGATACAGACGGCAGGGCCATACCCGACACACGGCTCGCTCAGTACCGCACTCCGTGGGCAGCCCCCGCACAGGCGGAGTCCCCGCCCCGAGCTGGCCGCCATGCTAGTGGCCCAGAGGAAAGCAGGCAAGTGCAAGGCCAGGGGTACAGAGGAAACAGGAGGGTGAGGGAAAAGAGCAGTAGGAGGTGCCGCTGTCTTGGCACAGAATCAAGTGAGGAATCGAGCCATGTTCCATCGGTGTGTGTGAGGAGACGGAAGAGTGACGGGGGACTGCGTGGGGGACAACCTCACTGTTCTCACGCACACCGGAGGAGTTCCTCTAATCTCCGAGCCTGGCAGCATTAGCAAGGGGCCTCCGATCGCACCCAGTCAATCCACTTTCATTGCTGAGGTCAGCGTTAGTGATTTCAGGGCACACATCACGTCTGAGGACGTGCTGGGAGACACCAGGCAACGCTGGAGCGCAGTCTCCGTTTCCCTACTCCGCCAACTGTTTCCTCCAACGCTCCTGGGGCTGGGGTTTTATACTGTGGCTATTTTTAGTTGCTCGCCCGCGGTGGCTGCTGGGACCGATTGCCTCAAGAGGCTGACGAGAACTTCCCCCGCGGGGAGAGGCATTCCATTCTGTAATCTTACCCTGAAGGGCTAATTGAGATTTGACAATTTGCAACTCCGAGAACTAGATACCTCCTTCATGAAAGGCGAGATCAGGTGGCTGCCCTGTGCACTCAGCAGTCAGCAAGAAATGGGCCAAGTTATTTTGGTCAGGAGCTCCAGAGTGGCCATTCAAACCCTTTCGCTGAGATCAAGGAGACTGTTTTGCTTTGGGGTTAATTGATGCTTGGAAAGTCTTGGGTGAGGGAGGTCCAGGGAGGATACCCCCCCCCCCCCCGTGCTGATTTTTCCCAAGGGTCACCCAGGGTCTGTGTCCCAAATCACATGTTCCTTCCTTACCAGTCAAACAGGACACTGACTGGCATTCAGGAAAGCCGCTTGAAAGGCCTGGTTGGGAGATTCTGAGCTAGGTATTTAATCTGTGAGCCCTGACACTTCCTTCCCTGCTCCAAGATAATAGGGGCAGGAGTGGCCCTAAAACCCCCCCACTGCCAAAATCATCTTCCCAAAGCACAGTTCTGACCTTGCAACTTCCTAGTTCAAAACCCTCGGAAACTCCCTGCTGCAAACAAAATACACTTTATAAATCTTAACTGCTATTCCAGGCCTTCTTGTGGTCCAACACAATCCCCAGGTGTCATTTTGTTTCTCCATGCTTCTACCTTCAGCCCACCTGATGCTCCATCCAAACTACGTCATTGAATGTGCCCTATAAAGGTAGTTCCTACCTCCAGGCCTGTTATGGACTGAATGTTTGTGTCCTCTCAAAATTCATACGTTGAAGCCCCGAGTCCCAGTGTGGTTGTATTTAGAGATGGGGCCTAGAAGGAAATAGTTAAGGTTAAAGGAGGTCATAAAGGTGGGGCGCTGAACCAATAAGATTAGTGTCCTTATAAGAAAAGACACCAGAGAGCTCACTCTCCTCCCTGTGAGGACACTGAGAAAACCGTGCCATCCATAAGCCACGAAGAAAGCAGTCACCAGACCCACCATGCTGGCACCTGGACCTTAGATTTCTAGGCTCCAGGACTGTGAGAACATAAAAGGCTGTTGTAAAACCTCCCAGTGTGTGGTATTTTGTTACACAGCCTGAACTGACTGATACAATACCCTTACATGTATAGTCCCTCTTCACAGAGTATCCCTTTCACTATTTCCACTTGACCAAATCCTTCAAAGAAATTCTTCCTTTTCTGTGAAGGATTTTTTTTCCACTTTCTGACTGAGTAATAGTTACTTGTAAATATGAAATCTTTCCTCCTGAGCTGAAAGTCCTTGAAGTCCTTGATGTTACTCATCTGTGTGTTGCCCGTAACAATCCAACCAGCATCTTTAACATGTGAAAAATGATAGCTGTCCTCTATTGATTGCCTTCTCTGGGTATGCGTGAAAGGCTTTCTGTGTTTAGTCGGGATCTTCACAATCACCTCACGAGGAAGATATTGTTATTCTCATTTTAAAAAGGGTGAAACTTAGTGTATAATTCTACTTATATGAAGTCTCTAGAATAGCCTAACTCATCGAGACAAGAAGCAGAATGGGCTAGGGGGAAGGGGAATGGGGAGTTAGTATTTAACGGGCACGGAGTTTCTGTTTTGCAAGATGGTAAGAATTCTGTGGGTACACAGAGGTGGTGCCACAGCATGACAGTGTGAATGTATCTAATGCCACTGAACGATACACTTAGAAGATGGTTAAGATGTTAAATTTTACGTCAGGTGCATTTTCCCACAATTTTTTAAAAATGGTGAAACTGAATCTAAAGTAATTTGCCCAAGGCCATCCAGCTAGAAAGGGAAAAGGCTTGGATTTGAGCCTTCTCTGCCCATTCTTTTTGTTTTGTTTCATTTTGGTGCATCTTCTTTCCCCTTTGCATAAATGTTAGTGTTCCTCAACCCTCTATCCTTAGCTTTCTTGGATTCTGGGTTCAGAGTTAGAAAAAGATGGCCTCTCTAGGCCAACAAAGTAGAACAATGCGCCCCCTTCCTGCAGAAGCAGCCCTACAGACAACTGTTTTCTCGGGTAGACTTGGTTGGATGCCAGCCCTACCTCCCTTAGCCAAGCACCCTTGCATGAGGTACAACCTACATGATTAGTGGTGTGTGGAATGGGCTGTCCCAGCTTATGAGAGCAAACGGTGTTATGAGAGCCAACATCTCCTCCCAACTTGCTGTTCAGTGATGCCACACTGGCAGCTTGAAATTGGCTTTGGTGGGAATATTTGTACTATGGAGACCAGCAAATACTAAAAATTAAGACTTTTCTCCCCAGAGAACCTGTTGCTAATCGTTTACCAGCACACCATTGTGAACAATGTGCATACTGACTTTATTGGGGTCTTTACTCTCCTGGTATGAACTTCTTTACACCAATTACTACAGCTGTTATTTCTACATGCCAGTGATACCTCTACAGCTATTCTTGTTCCTCTTTCTACTTTTACACCCATATGTCTGTCTGCCTATTGGGCACATCAACCTATATAGGCCAAGGTGCATTAAAATGTTGAAAACACCTCCCTTTACCCAAACTTTCTCCTCTTTAATCTATAGTGTCACATTCCACATGGTCTTCCACATCCAAATAGGTACTCAGTCTCAGATGTTCTATCCCCTAAATAATTTTCACTGACTGCTTGTTTTTCATTGTTCTTTGTAGTAGTCCAGACTCTCATCACCTCTCACCTGTGATATAATGTTGACTGTTTGTCTTAGCCAGCTAACTGGTCTACCAGCTTTCATCCTCCTTATTGTATCAGAGTTTCGTAGCTGTTCAAGTGTAATCAATCACTATTCTGCTTGATTTTTCATGACTCCCCATTAACCACAAGGTAAAATCCAGCTTTCTTAGTTCAGCACACAAAACTTTCCACAGTAGGGCCCTAAGCTTCATTTTCAGTATCATTTACTCACTGCTTCTTCTAACACAATCTCTGAACCACTAGCTGATTCCAAATACCCTCAGACTATTGCCACTGCTACCAGCCTGCCTTCCTCTCCCCTGCCCAAACTGGGCTCCTACGACCTTTAGAATCCACTTCATGTGCTGAACTGTGAAATCTTCCTGGGCCTCCTCCCTCCTCCTGAATAATCAACCACTCCTTTGCCACACATTGTCACCTTGCATGGTCAAGGAGTGTGAGTATGTGTGTGTGTGTGTGTGTGTGTGTGTGTGTGTATGTTACTCTTCCCACCTATGTTGAGTGTTTGTGAGATTCTTGTTCATTTTTATCATTTTAGTACCTAGTAGAATTCCTGGCCTATAGTAGATGCTAAATATAAATTACCTGGAGACATAAATTTAAGTTAAAGTAAAATGATCTCTGTTCTTAATGATTAGGAAATTTAGAAAGAATTTTCCATCTATTGAGCTCATGCCACATATCTGTGATTCAGTTAAGCACTTCACTCTCTGTAACAAGCCTCTGTGGTGCATATCATACCATATTCTGCAAATAGAGATATTGGTTATCAGGGATGTCAATCAATTTCCTTCAAGGTTAAAGAGTTAGTAAATAATACATCTGATATTTGAACTCCATTCTAACTTTAAATTCCATGCTTTTCCCACTACTCCAAGATTTGGTTTAACAAGGAAAACCTTTGTGGGAGCAAGCAGTGATGACTCAATGTCATGGGGGCAATATCTGGAATATGTGCAAAATGCCACAGCACAATCTGGACAGAGCCACTGGGTCTGAGAGGGAGGGGACCAGGGAAGTCTTTTTACTAAGGAGGTGAACTTGGGCTCTGTGATAGATATTGCAAAGGGGCTCAAATCAAACCTTTCTAAACCCTCCTGGCATTGCTTCCTGTACTATAGAGACACCCACCCCCCGCCCAAAAAAATTGTATTTCTTAGACTCCCTTGCAGCTAGGGTCTAGATGTGCTCATTTCCACTAAACTAGTGCATTATGTGTGAGGACAGATTGGGCAGAAGTGAGTATCATGTAGCACAGTGTGCATGGAATGTGAGATCTTATAGCAAGCACTGTGGCAGAGGTGTTGGGTTCTCTGGGCTGCAGGTCTGGTGGAAGGCTTAGTGCCTCGCCCTAGTGTCACAGATGACAACAGCGGGAACAGCAGCAGTGGGGTTTCCCCTAGAACCATCCCAAGGTATGGTTCAGGGTTTCCCCAGGCTGCTTTGTCTCTGGATGTGTAGCACTTAAGCCTGGCCTGGTCTCTCCCAGAAAAATCTGTGAATTTCCTAACACTCTGTAATAAATCCTTCTCTGCTTAAACTACTAGAGTGGATTCTCTTGTCTGCAACTAAGACCACTTACAAATACAAGCATAGTCATGGACAATTATTAGCTTGTTCCTCCATTTTCCTGGAGAGATTATTACAGAAGTGTGCAGCCTATCTTAGTTATTTCAAGAACAAGGCCACACTGTACATTACTTAGCAATTTGAGCTCAGTGTTAGGGTTTAAAACAGATACACATTTGTGTTATTTGTATTATTTTGGTTTGTTTTTGTGTTTAAATTAATTCAGAAGGTATGATATTGTTCCTATAGGCAGAGTCAGTTCAGGCTGGAGGAAATCTTGCCTCCTTCTTCATGTGAAATTAGCCTGAGAAGTTGAGTAGCAGCTATGTGGCTCCTTCTAGAAAGGGTGATAATAAGTCCAACTTGCCTGGATACTTGAGCGAGCTCCCGCCGCATGCCAGGAATTGAGTCAGATAACCAGTTTAATCTTCCAAGCAAGTCTGTGACATGGGCAGGGATGGAAAACGAGGCTCCAAGAGGTGAAGAGATTTGCCCTAGTTCAACTAGTTTACAAATGGCCTCATTGGGACGAGAACCGGGGTTTGACTCAGAAGTCCACGGCCCTCCCAGGCTGCCGGTCTGCTCGCAGTGGGAGCGAGGAAGCGAAGCAGGATTGTCAGCCCTCTTGCCCTAAAACAAGATGCTCATTGGAAAGAAAAGCCGCAGCAACACTGGGGAGAAGGTAATTGAGGGGGAAGTGGCAGGCACGGTTTGTCGTCTATGCAAGAGTATTACCCTTCAACCTTCCTGAACATATCCCTGCTTTTTCCAGGTGCTGAGGGACCTGCTTGACCTTCTGGAAGGTGGATCCAGCCCGTGTTCTACAGTGTGCCCTCTCCCGTATGACTGAGAAGAAGGGAGGGCTGCTATAGACCTCACCATGGAGTTGGTTGACCTCACCCCAACAGCCAGTCTCCTGGGCTCTCACCACACATGAAAAATAAACCCTACTGTTAAAATCATTGTCATGGTTCCTATAACAAGCAGACAGAGCCCTTCCAGCTCATATGGAGGTTTGCAATTTATAGGAAATCTTATAAGTGTTATGATGGGGTCACAATAAGGCATGAACAGGAGCCCACCCAGAAGGCGAGGCTTGGAAGTTCTGTTCCTTCCTCATCTCAAGCCATGAAACCACTGAAAGCCTGGGGAAACCAGAATCACCTCATCATCACATCCCAGTCAGCAGGCTCTCCAAAATCATTACAGGGCACAGCTCCCTCACATCTGGGAGTGGTGACTCTTCCTGCCAATCATAATTCAGATGGAGTTCAAGGTTGTTTTTGCCAGAGGAGCTGTGTCCTGAGATTGTAAGGACAGGGCAAGGCTCCACAAGGTTCCTCTGCATTTCCTAAGGTCTTGTTCTCTTAGGAGAACCAAAGAAATGATAGACTGGTCTTTTTAACTCTATGGCAGCAGGAACTGTGCCTGTGCTATTCACCACTGGATCCCCAACATCTGGCACTAAGCCAGTCACAGAGGAGACACTGATTCCTACCTGCTACCCCAGTGCCCACATTTCCTTCAAAGTTTAAGACCTGCTTCCTCCATGAAGCCTTCCCAGATAAATCCAAACCTCGTTCATCTCTGAATGCCTTCTGTGCTTACCTGGTACAGTGCATTGTATGTTCTAGAAACTGTTTCTCTAAGTCAATTATCATATGGTTTCACTTATTTGTGGAACATAAGGAATAGCATGGAGGACATTAGGAGAAGGAAGGGAAAAATGAGGGGGGCGGGAATTGGAGGGAGAGATGAACCATGAGAGACTATGGACTCTGAGAAACAAACAGGGTTTTAGAGGGGAGGAGGGAGGGGGGATTGGTTAGCCCGGTGATGGGTATTAAGGAGGGCACGTACTGCATGGAGCACTGGGTGTTATACGCAAACAATGGATCGTGGATCACCACATCAGAAACTAATGATGTAGTGTATGGTGACTAACATAACATAATAAAATTTAAAAAAAAAATGCAAAAAAAAAAAGATTCAAAAAAAAAAAGAAACTGTTTCTTTTGTATTAATTTCGAAATGCTTCACGGTGTTCATCCTTCTCCCTGAGCCAGCTGGTCACAGTCTCACAGAAAGAAGCCCATCTTAGACTGCTTTTCTATCTCTCACTGTATCAACACGTGAGGTACAGAGTGCAGGCTCAATAAAGATTCATTGACCTTTGATTTGAAAGGGCTCAAAGGGTTGCATAGAGAGGTGGAGGCAATTGACAAACTCATTCTCGCAGCTATTAATTTTTTATTATAGAATAAGAACATACCACACTCAAAAGAGAATTATTCAACCTTCACCCTCACATTTGCTCAGTAAACAACCCCTGTCCCCACCCCAGTTAACCTTTCCCTGCTTTAACTTGCCAAGTTGTCTTGAGTAAGGAGAAGGACCCCGATCTGTGTGTCTGGGTTTCAGGATTAATGCTCCATTCGGCCCTAGTGGTTGAACTTTGATCCTCAAAGTTACTGCAGGTTTGATGGATAGTTCTTGCCACAGAGAGACTTTCAGTGAGCCTGGGCTTGGCCGATGGATATTGACAGCTTTACTGAGATTCATAAGAGCTGATTATTAGTTGAAGGACTTTGCCTAAACGGTTACCAGTTTAAACCAATTGATTCCTGTGAACTTGTAGCAAGATACTATTTATTAATGTGAATAATTTTCATTGGTGATTTCTTTACTTTGTGGGCATGACCACTCTTCTGTCTCACTAAAGCCAGTCACCCGCCCTCCTATTTTCAGACAAAGGAATAAAAGTTCAAAGAGGGGCCTGTGACCACACAGCAGATCGATATTCATGCCAGATCTGAACCCAGGTAACCCTAGGATAGCATCGTCCTATAGAACTTTCTGCAATAGTAGCACTATTCCAAATCTGCTCTTTCCAATACAGTAGCCATTAGCCCCATGTGGCTGTTGAGCCCTGGCTCTCATGACCGAGGAACTGAACCTCCAATATTTTTTCATGTAAATGAATTTAAATTTAAAGAACCATATATGGCTGATGACCATTGCTTCAAATAGCACAGTTCTAGGATAACTACATCAGTTTATAGGGGGTTGCTACTGCAAATAGAAGAAGACTATTGACTCTGTGACTTCCGTTCCTGCCACCCCAGAAGCACAGGACTAGAATGTTTCTGTAGAGGGAAACATCATCACCACCCCACATATTTACCATGCAATCATTATCATCGCAACCTCAGAACGTTAGTGGTTTCCTAAACAATGCATTCTCTTATTTATTTTGGCTGTTGCCATGTTACTTCTGTGCACCAAGGCTTGGCAATAATGGGAGGCTGATGGCTTGTGACAGTCCTGGCACTTCTGTTGACCTGCGGACTCATGAAGGGATGTGGAAGGCTCTGCTATCGAGTATAAAAGTGAGGCATGGCTTAAAGCCCAGATTTCTAATCTTTGTCCTCACAAGATCTTTGTCATGCTCAGAACACTGGGTTTCAGTCCCCATTCATGTGGGAGGTCGTCTCATATTTTTGAGGGAGTGTTGTCTGAGGGCTGAGCTGCCAGTTAGCCCATTTCCCCATGTACACAATACGGTTTACACACAAATTCATTCTGGACACTTGGGGCCCGGGTACTGGAAGGTAGCTTGAAAACAGGATTCCCTCTTGGGAATAGTAAAGCCCACTCCTAGGATTTTCCAGAGGATCTCATGGAATCACCAGAATTTGAACGGGAAGAGGTTAAAAGACGGCATTGCCTTCTGGCTTGTGCTGGTGAAGGATTAGCTGGGACATCTGTTTTCCTGTCTCTTCAAAGGTACAAAATAAAGACTTTGCAAGTGACAACATATTCTTTTAAAAGAGAATGGAAAGAAGGAAGGTCAGCAAGCAACCTCTGTCTGAAGGCCAAAATATTTGCTATGGTTGTCTCCCACAAAATCACTTCAGAGTCATCATCATTAGATTTTAGTCCAGTTGGACTTTATGACTACATTCCAAACTGTGATTAAAACCTGAATTCAAGGGGCCAAAGTTTGGAAAGAAAGGAGAAGCAACTCAAAAGGAGTGGAATCTTAAAGTCAATTAGAACAACCTCCACTTCTGGCCAGAATGGAGCAAAAGGACCCAGATTTACACTGAACAACCAGAACATTACTTTAAATGACTAGTAAAGCAGACCAACTCTATGAAGTGATAGTTTTTGGACATTGGGGATAGGCAGCTTAGAACCCAAATAGAGTCGGATGGTCTCTCTCAGTTGAGGAGACAACAGAGTTTGGGGCACGGAAACGTCAGTGCAGCTAGAATTCACAGATCTAAATACCAGAGGGGGTGGAGCTGTAGAGAGAAAGAGAGAGTGAGAGACAGAGGGAGGGAGAAACTACCAAGTGTGGGGAAAGAACTGGAAATGAGTAGGAGAAACAGTCCCAGGATCTCACATAAGACTGGTAGTAGTTTGGTTCCCAGCAGTCGGAGTGGAAAGACCTCGTACACATTAGATGGAGTCCTCAGAAGGACACTGCTTCAGTGGTGGAGAAAAACTAGTTTTAGGGTGGGATTTTCTGGACTCACCCCTACAAAGATTACAAGTAAGCTTCAAAAAGATCAAATTCATTCCAAGTAACTTAACTGCATCTCAGAATGAAGCCCAACACTTTAAAGAAAGACAACAAAATCCAGTATCAAACAACATAAAATTCACTATGTCTGGCAGCAAAAATCTATTACTAGATCATGCAAATAACTAAAAAAACATACCTCATAATTAAAAAAAAACCAATCAATAAAAATAAACTTCATGTCCATATATATGGATATATCGGATATATATGGATAAGATGATAGAATTAGTGTATAAGGACATGAAAATTGTCACTAAAAATAGACTCCATGTGTTTAAGAAGGTAGAAGAAAGCATGAATATGATAAGGAGAGAATTGGCAATAAATTCAACACTTAGATTAAATCAACAAATAACTTGAGGGATGAGAATTACTAAATTCATCCACAAAGAAAGATATCCCTGGATTTCCTTATATCTATTAAATACACTGAATTTTAAGGGAGGGGAAAAATTCCCACCAAGAAACCTCTAGTGAAGATGCCTCCACTGGCAAATTCTATGAAACTATTAAAGAAAAAATTCTACAAAAGCTCTTCCCGGAAACAAAAGAGGAGGAAACACATTCTCAACTCACTCTATAAGGCCTGCATTATCTTGATAACAAAACCAGACAAAGAAATTAAAAGAAAACCACAGACTAATATTCCTCATGAACACAGAGGCAAAACCCTTAACAAAATTGTAGTAAATCAAATCTAGCAATCTATAACAATAATAATAAATCATGACTAAGTAAGGTTGATCCCAGAAATGTAAGGTTGGTTTAACATCTGAAAATCAATGAATTTATTTCACATTAACAGAAAAATCACATGAGGGGTGCCTGGGTGGCTCAGTAGGTTAAGCGACCCACTCTTGATTTTGGCTTGGGTCATGGTCTTCGGGTCATGAGATCTAACCCTGTGACGTATAAGTCTCGTGCTCAGCCGGGAGTCTGCTTGAGATTCTCCCTCTCCCTCTGCCCTTCTCCCTACTCAAAAGCTCTCACTGGCATGCGCTCACTCACTCTCTCTCTAAAATAAATAAAATCTTTTAAAAAAGGAAAAAGAAAAACCACATGATAAACCACATTTGGCAAAATTCAATACACATTCAAAAACTCTCAAAAAGACTAGGAATAGAAAGGAACTTAAGACATCCGTGAGGGGCACCTGGGTGGCTCAGTTGGTTAAGTGTCTGCCTTTGGCTCAGGTCATGATCTCAGGGTCCTGGGATTGAACCCCATGCCGGGCTTCCTTCTCAGCCAGGGAATCTGCTTTTCCCCTCTCCCTTTGACCCTCCCCCCTTCTGCTCTCTCTCTCAAATAAATAAATAAAATCTTTAAAATAAATAAAATCTTAAAAATAAAGACATCTGTGAAAGGCATACAGTTAACATCATCCTTAATGATGAAAGATTGAATGTTTTCCTTCTAAGAATGGGAACAAAGCAAAGAAGGAAGGAGTAAAAGAAAGAATACAGGTTGGAAAGGAAGAAATAAAGATGTCCTTTTTTACAGATGACGTGATAATATAGAAGAAAATCTTTGTGACCTTAGGTTAGACAATCATGTCTTAGAAAGGACACAAAAAGCACAAACCATGGAAGAAAAAAATTGAAAAATGGACCTCTTCAAGATCAAAAGCTTCTGTGTTCAAAAGACACCATTCTGGAAATGAAAGTCAAGCCACAGACTTGTAAACTATTTGCAAAACACTCATCTAATAAAGAAATTGTATTGTGAATATATAAAGAACTCTTAAAATTCAATATAAAAAGACACAATACTAAAATAATAAAAACTCGACATCACTCATCATCAGGGAAATGCAAATCAAAACCACAATGAGCTATCCCCTCACACGTGTCAGAATAGCTAAAATCAAAAACACAAGAAACAACAGGAGTTGGCGAGGATGTGGAGAAAAAGGAATAGTTTGCACCGTTGGTGGGAAGGAACACTGATGCCGTCACTGTGGAAGACAGTAGGGAGGTTCCTCAAAAAGTTAAAAATAGAACTACCTTGCAATCCAGTAATTTTGCTACTGGGTATTTACCCCAAAAATACAAAACCACGAATTCAAAGGGATACCTGCGCTGTTATGTTTAGAGTGGCATTATTTACAATAGCCAAATTGTGGAAGCAGCCCAAGGGTCCATCAATTGATGAGTGGATGAAGAAGAGGTGGTGGATATATACAATGGAATATTATTCAGTTATAAACAAGAAATGAGATCTTGCCATTTGCGACAGCATGGGTGGAGCCTGAGAGTGTAATGCTAAGGGATATAGTTCAATCATATGTGGAAATTAAGAAAAAAACAAATAAACACAAGATTACAAAAAAAGAAAGAGAGACAAACCAAGAAATAGATGGAGAACAAACTGATGGTTACCAAAGGGGTGGTGGGTGAGGGAGGGTGAAATAGGAGATGGGGACTAAGGAAGGCACTTGTCATGATGAGCACTGGGTGATGTATGGAAGTGTTGAACCACTATACTGTACCCTTGAAACTAATATAACCCGTATGTTAACTATACTGGGATTAAAATTTTTAAAAATATCAATTAAAGCTGCAAGGAAACACCATTATACATTTACCAATATGCCTAAAACTTAAATGATTGAAAATACCAAGTGCTGGAAAGAAAGTGACTAGAAGTCTCATACAAATTCTGGCAGTCACTTGGAAAATAATTCAAAAGTTTTTAATAAAGTTAAATACCCACTGACCATATGATCCAATAATTCCACTCGCAAGTATTTGCCCAAGAGAAATGAAAACATAAAAAGCTTATGTGTGCTTGTTTACAGTCGCTTTATTATAACAGCCCAAACTGAGAAAGAACCCAAGTGTCCATCAACTGGTGAACGCATGAACAAATTGTGGTAATATTCATACAATGGAATACTACTTAGTAATAAAAAGGAACAAACTGCTGATATATATACCAACATGGATAAATTCAAAAGCATAATGCTAAGTGAAAGAAACTGCACACAAAAGATTACACAGAGTTTAACTCCATTTATATACTTTCTAAAAGGCAAAACTATAGTGATAGGAAGAGGATCAGTGGTTTCCAGGAGTCAGAGGGTGGCTGGGAGGAGATTCATGACAAATGAACAGGAGGGAACTCTTTGAGGTGATGGAAATGTTTTACACCATGATCGTGGTGGTTGTTACACAATTGTATACATTTGTCAAAACTTATTGCAGTGTACACTCAAAATTGCTAGATGTATGCAAATTATATCTCAATAAAATTTGCCCCAAAGAAGCAAGGTACATAATAGGATATATGGTAATATCATAAGTACTAAATAAAAGGGGAAAAAAGGAGAGAATTTCAAATATTGAACACACGTATCTATTCTGGAATGTGCACAAAATATCTCAGGAAGCATATACATGAAATTTTTAAAATGAATCGCTTCAGAAATGGAAATAGGGAATCTGAGGGGATATGATGGAGGAGAGATTCTATCTTCTGTACCTTGCAAATTTTGAGCCATGCAAATAATAAACCTACTTTTAAAGGAGGAAAAAAGTGAAGTTCCAAAACCTGCTATTATTCAGTATGATTTGAGTCAAAATCCTGTTACTATGTGTAAACATCTCTCTTTGTTACTCATCATTTCCTCCTTCCCCTATTTTAAAAATCACAGGACTGCCTAAGATTATGTTCAATACATACTTCAGAGCATGGTGATAATATAAACTTAAGTTGTGAAAGAGAGAGGGTCCCCATGGGATGGAGAAAATTTTACTGCAGGGTAGAATGAAGTTCCATGCACAGCAGGTTAGAACCAGTGGGGGTTCTCAGGCTCATCTCCTACAACTGTCTTTTGTACAGGTGAGAAATCTAAGGCCCAGAGAGTACATGTGACTTCCCCAACAGTGCACAGCTAGCCAGTGTCAGAATCCAGATGGGAGCCTAGCTCCTAAATCTTACTACAGAAATAATACCAGGAGAGCAGGTGACCTAGCACAGAGCATGGTTCAAAGTAAACATGCAGTAAATATGAATTTCCCCTTTGCTTCTTCCCCCCGTGGCAGCTGGCTTCTCATCAGGACTCACCATCCACCCACCCCCACCTCAAAGTCAAATATCAATGGATGCAGGGACATAAGGGCCTTTGCTTTAAGGCTGACCACATTTCCCAGAATACACGAATAAGTTTTCACTTCAAAAAAAAGAACTTAACTGCTCTTCCCACAACCTGTTCAGTTCCAATCAATTTGACAAATATTTATGAGCCCCGACTATGGGCCAGGCTCAGTGCTAACAGTGGGTGTACCTACATAGGGGAGTAAGATGTGGCCCAGAATGCTTTCCCTGTGGTGCTTTCAGACCAGGGAGGAACAGCCTTACTTGGATGATTGAAATATTAGGTGACACATGCTAAGATGGAGGTAAACACTAAGGGAGTATCACATAGAACAACCCGGAGGTTTAGAAATGGCTTCCCAGGGTATTCGAGTCCAGAAAGATGAGAAGTTGGTCAGATGACAGAAGGGAGGAAATGCTATAGATAAGGAGTCAGCATGGGCAAAGCCAGTCTGTAGGGAGCTCGGCATTCCTGGGGCACAATGAATGAGGCATGATGTGGAGGGAGATGGGACCAGAGAAGCTGTTAGGTTGTTGGGGCAGGGCTAGGATCTTGGTTATGCTCAAGGGTGGACTTGATCACGTTGGCAAGGGGCAGGGCTCAAAGCAGAGAAGTTAAGTATCCGATATGCCATTTTGTTCCAAGGGATGGTCTCTACTCCATTAGGTGGGTGAAGGATACCTGAGAGTTCACTTGACTCTGACAAACACTTATGGAGCCCCTCTGACAAGTCCAACAGCCCATGGAACATTGTGCTGCAGAGATAAGTAAAATGTGGTCCCTTCCTCAAGGATCTAACAGTCTGGTGAACTACTCTTTAGAAAATGCGAGCCCAGGAGTGCCTGAGTGGTTCAGTCGGTTAAGCATCTGCCTTCAGTTCAGGTCATGACCTCAGGGTCCTGGGATCGAGTCCCACATCGGGCTCCCCGCTCAGCAGGAAGTCTGCTTCTCCCTCTGCCTCCTTCTCCATGTTCATGCTCTGTCTCTGTCTTTCTCTCTCTCTCAAATAAATAAATAAATAAAATCTAAGAAAGAAGGAAGGAAGGAAAGGAAGGAAGAAAGGAAGGAAGAAGAAAGAAAAGAAAGAAAGAAAGAAAGAA
The DNA here is from genome assembly GCF_004348235.1 of Phoca vitulina. Classification (NCBI taxonomy): domain Eukaryota; kingdom Metazoa; phylum Chordata; class Mammalia; order Carnivora; family Phocidae; genus Phoca; species Phoca vitulina. The sequence goes on along the minus strand of NW_022589714.1, from coordinate 37,274,896 downwards.
AGAAAGAAAGAAAGAAAGAAAGAAAGAAAGAAAATGGGAGCCGAGAAAAGGATCTGCCATCCACTAGTCCAACACTGTGCCGCTCCCCCAATCTTCTGATTGGCAGCCCCCTCCCGGTTGGCTGGTGTTCTCTCACCCAGTGTTGATACTACTGGCCTTCTCCTGGTTAATGTGTTTGGTTTGGCTTCTATGTCTATTGACAGACAGTGTTTGGTCAATTATATGGATGCAGAAACATAAAGGCAGGCTGAGGAGCAAGGACACAGTGCATTAGCTATGGTGACATTGTTACCACAGGCTGCTCCTTGTACTGTTTAACACAGACAGCTGTGGGAATCCTCAAGTTCTTTGATTCTAATGTTCCTTCAGAACTCAACAAATCAAATTAAGCACTCTGAATATTGGCTTTCTGCCCAGCTTCAGAAGGATGTTAAGAACGTGCCAGGCGTTCTCATCAATGTCTGGGATCTAATGAGATGAAGTGCAAACAATCCACTGACTTTTCATAGAACCCCTTGCATTTGGAGAAAATATGGATCACAGGAGTGGCTGTCCACATTCCCATGCTTCAACTCAACTAATTCCTACCTGCAGGGGCTGTAGTGATTGAAGAGTGCCTCCCTCTCAAAAGATAGGTCCCACCAGAACCTGTAAATGTGAACTTAATTTGGAAAAAATGGTCTTTGTGGCTGTAATTAAATTAAGGATCCTGAGATGAGATCATCCTGGATTAAGAAGGGTCCTAAATCCATTGACAAGTCTTTACAGGAGAAGAGAGGAGAGGGGCGCCTGGGTGGCTCAGTCGGTTAACCATCTGCCTTTGGCTCAGGTCATGGTCTCAGGGTCCTGGGATCTAGCAGTCCTCCCCCCACCACCACCACTACATGGGCTCCCTGCTCAGCAGGGAGTCTGCTTCCTTCTGCTCCTCCCCATGCTCGTGCTCTCTCTCAAATAAATAAATAAAATCTTTAGAGGCAGAAACAGAGACAGACACAGGAGAGAAGGCCATGTGATGATGGAGTAGAGGCTGGAGTGATGCAGGCCCAAGCCAGGGGATGCCAGGAACCTAGAGCTGGCAGAAAGAGTGTGGCTCTGCCAATACCTTGACTGCAGACTTCTGGCCTCAAGTGTTGTGAGAAAATAAATTCCTATTGTTTTAAGCCCTGTGGTTTATGGTCATTTGTCACAGTGACTCTATGAAACTAATATGGGGGCTTGGAGCACCACTGTTGCAGGCCCCCAGGACCAACCTTCCTCCTGCTGCATTGTCCTGAGCATCCCTGCGGATAGCTCATTCCCTCCTCCCTCCCTCCCTTCCTTCATTCAGTCATCATTTAAGTAGCCATGGATTGGGTATATGAGAAGAGATAAAAGGCAAGAGTTCACAGCTAGAGAGAGAGATACAGACATAAAAGGGTAATTGTAACATTCAGTGTTATGGGCTGAATTGTGTTCTCCTAAAATGTATATGTTTAATCCTAATCCCTAGTACCTCAGAACATGACTGTATTTGGAGATAGGGTTTTTAATGGGGTAATGAAGTTAAAATGAGATCATTAGGTGGGCCCTGGCCCAATATGACTGGTTGTCCGTATAAGAAGAGGAAATTAGGACACAGACACACACAGAGAAACGACCATGTGAAGACACTGGAGGAAAATTACCATCTATAAGCCAGGGAGAGAGGCCTTGGAAGAACCAACTCTGCCTACACCTTGATTGAGAAAATAAATTTCTGTTGTTTAGGCCATGCAGTCTGAGGTACTTTGCTACAGGAACCCTAGAAAACTGATACATTGAAGTAAGAGCAATGAAGAGCAACAGAGGAGACTCCATCCAGCCCTGCCTGGAGGAGCCAGGAGACGCATCTGCAAGAGATGACTTCTAGGACAGTGAGTTGTCTCCAGAAAGGATAGAATTAAAAGGGACAGTTTGAGCAAAAGCCCAGTCTTTAAATGGCATGAAGGGTGCAGTAAAATACAAGTCAACACTTTTCGAGGCAAAGAGTGAGTGGGGAGTAGCAGCTGATGAGGTAGGTCTTGGCTGAAAGCCTGATGGAGCATGAAGACCTTCACATATATTCTCTTCCTTCTGGCCTTTTCCCTGGGGACAGTGGGGAGCACTGCATGGCTAGAAACAGGGCATGGTCAGATGTGCTCTTTATATGGACCATTCTGGTGACTACGTGGGGGCTTCTTGGGAGGGAGGTGAGCCTAGAGGCAGAGTGACCAGTTGAATAACTGTGGCCAAGATGACAGTGGCCAGTGGTGGCCAAGAGAAGAGAACATTCAGTGGGTGAAATTGACTAGACTGTTGGGAAGTGAAAAAGTAGAAATCTATGTTACTCAAAAGTTTTAGTTTGTATAAGTGGCAATACTGCCCACTAAGGTAGCTGTGGCTACATTGACGGGAAGCTTGCAGTCCTTGGAGGAAAATGTCCGAAATTTCCCCTAGAAAACAGGGGGATCCTAGCATGAGTATTTATGTCAGAATATCACATCGCCTTCATTTTCAGAGCTTACATAATCCCCATGATGATTCAGGTACTACTCCTTCATTACTCTTTTGGGAGGGTTTCTTGGCAAGGTTTCTTGAGATACTAAAAGGCTGAGAACAAGCAGCTGGCTTCATAGGAAAGAAAAGGAATTAATTGGGCCATTCACAGCACATTCTACTCCCTCCCACATGGACATACAAGGCATGAATATCCAGGTAGGGCAAGTGGGATGCATCACAATGATAAATAACATTGAGGGTTCATGAACTCTTCTGAGATTATCTTCCACAAAAAATTGCATAGACTTTTAGAATGTTCCAGAACCTCCTGAAGCATATGCATGAAAATCCAGCATCCCAGGCTAGGAATGCCAATATAAAGGAAAGAGCCCTGGATTTAGAGGCCAAAGTCCCAGCCTGCTACTAATTTGCAGGCAGCCATGGGCAAGTTTGTGAACTCCTCTGGTTTTTAATTTTCTTATCATAGCACTAGAGTTCTGTGACCTCTTTGACGAATGGCGTTGGTTCACAAAGCCAACTAATTCATATGGGCACCCAGAAAATGATTTTGAATAAAATTGGGATTTGACTGTGTTCCCAGCACCCTAATTAAGAAGAAATTATGAGAAGAATAGAAATCTTTGTTCAAACCTGCTCTTTCTCCATTTTTATATATGCTTCATTTGTTCCATGAAAGCACAATTGGGCACATGCAACAGGCTCAGACTTGTCTCTTCTCACAGTGTTTCTTTCCAAGGACATATTTGACATACCTTATTAGTGACACCAGGGATCATGGAATAGGAAGACCCTTTCAGGGTTCCAGCCATTTCTAGACATCTACATGCTAGCTACAACTTTTAAGTAGTCCAGCCAAGCTAAGCCAGACCACAGAAACACATTTTTTTTTTAAACTGGAAACTATGCTAAAACAATATCAATAAAAACTTTGTGCTGAATCCATATATTCTCCAGCCCAAATATAACGTAACTAGATACACATATAGCCAAAATATAAATCAGCATCACACTGGCTAGCTTTTTCCAGAAATTTGTCTGTATATAGCCAAGTATCTAAATATTTGGACATAGGCAGATAGTTAGTTGAATGAATAAATTACAAAAAAATATATAGGCAGTCATTTTTCACAATGAATTTACATCTAAATGCTTGAACTGACTTTAGAAATGAAGCTTGCAAAACGAAACAAAAGAAAAACAAACAAAAAGAACCGAAGCTTGCTACATGTCTGTTTGGTCCTGATCCATACAGTATGTGGAAATGCTATTTAATTTGCTTATCCATCACCCTAAACATTGCTTTGCTCCTGATATCACTCTCAGTTGCCTTTAGGATAAAATCCAAGCCCCCCAGTTTGCCGTGCAAACTGCATTGCTAGGTCATCAACCTCATCATCTGCTCTGAAATTGTGCGTACCTTCTCTCCACTCCAGCCAAACTGATGGAGTCATACACATGTTCATATTTGCTGTGCCTTTGCTTATGCTGAACCCACTGCCTGCAATGTCCTCATTGACTCCTCAGCTGAGCCACATACCAATATCCCAATCCAGCTGCATTTCCCTCTTTTCCTCAATGCGCTTTTAGAGTTTCTCACCTGCAATGATGAATTTTTATTTGCCCCCAAACAAACTTCAGCTTTTGAAAACTCCCAGGAAGGATATGGAAGGTGAGGGGACCTGTCCTCACCAGAGCTTGGCCAAGGAAAGAGCCCCAGGCCCCCAGATGGTGGCAGAAGAGAAAGGGATGTCTTATAAGTCCGTAAGATTTTTAAAACTGAACATCCCTATCAATACAAAACTTAAGCATTTACCCACAACATAGGTATATTTATTCATTTACAAATTATACTAATGTACTACTGGAAGAACTCACTGTGCACATTATTACATATCTAAAAATTAACATTTAAGAGGACTAGACAAAATGAAATAGAAATATTGCTCACTATTCTGTATTCTAATTCTAATATCCTAATACCCCATGAATTATGTTGAACCCCCTACTTTGGATACCATGACATCTGAGATAGCATCAGCCTCTAGTGCTATAACAATAATAACAACTACTGACAATTCTGTGACACTTTCCGCGATGCTGAACCAAACTATAGGGAATCACTCCTTTAGAATCAAGTTTCCATGCTACAAGTCTAAGAAACATTAACAAGGGCTATTATGTTGCCTGACTTCAGAGGGTGCCACTTACATTGTGAATGGCGCCTCCTAAATTTGCTCAGTGCGCAACGTGTGCAGCCCTGCATGGGGATCCTGTGAGTTGCTAATCAGAGACAGACTCTGCAGATGCTTTCCAAGGAACAGGCTTCACACGAATTGCATGGCAAAGAGTGTTGGTCTCATGTTGGTCCTTCCAACCATACCCAAATCTGGAGATTAGAATCATTGTCAAGTGGTATCCCAGAGTGGATAATAGGTGATGCCGTATGTACGCACACTGAATAAAGAGCTGGAGCCATATATCCTGAAATCAAATGAGGGAACGTGGATCCAGAAATGTTTGATAGCAAATTATTGACAAAGTTGTATTTGAATATCCTGGCCAGTGTTCTTTCCACAATATTACGCTGTTTGTGTTAGGATCATCTAATGGTGCATTCATTAAAGCACATTAAGGCACAGTGCTTAAAATAAAAATTATTATTTTATGGATGGTTCATATCCATCACAATAAATAATAATTTAAGCTCATAAATATTGAGCACTTATTATACGTCAGATACTATGCCAAGCAATTAAATGGATTATCTTATTTAATCTTCACAACAATCCTATGAGGAGCTTACTATTACATTTTACCAATGAGGAAATTGAGGTTCCGAGAAGCTAACCAATTTAACAGAAATTAATTGGCTAAGCCACGTTTCAAACCATGCAAATTTCCAAAACCTGCTCTACGACATATACTGTCTCCCATAATCAGTGGCATCAATTACGTGCAGGACGGTGGTGTTCATTTGTATCATTTTTCTTTGTAATAACCATCATCAGAATACTTTTTTTCTTTGTATTAAACAAAATGCCAGAAATCTTTCTCTCTCTTTTCCCCCCTTTCTCTTTCCCCCACTTTGTCTCTGTCTCTTTTTCTGCTTTCTTCTCTCTCTGTCTCTTATACACACACACACACACACAAAGGCAATTATGTCTACAGGTCCCTCAGTTTTAGCAGAAAGCATAAAGACAATTCTCACAATCCTATGTGGCAAATTCTGAATGAACCACCCCTCTTGGCTGCCTATAATATGGACTGCAACTCTCACTAGGTACCTTTTTTTTCACTGGATCTCAGTGAATGACCAAGAAGCAATTATTTCTTTCCTTTTATAATCTTCAAGAATTTTGTTTCCCTGTCTTCCCCTATAGGACAGTTGGAGTTAAGATATGGTGTGTTCATCTCTTATCCAGTACCTGGCGTGTAGTTAGTATGTTGTAAATGATGGATGGATGGCAAGAAGGATGGAAGAAAGGAACAAAGGAAGGAGGGAGGGAGGGAGGAGGGAGGGAAGGAGGGAGGGAGGAAAGATGGTGTACGAGTGACTGTATGAGCACATTTTCTTTTTTTTATTTTTTTAATGCATTTCTTTTTTGTTTAAGATTTTATTTATTATTTATTTGACACAGAGAGAGGGAACACAAGCATGGGGTGTGGAAGAGAGAGAAGCAGGCTTCCCGTGGAACAGGGAGCCCGATGTGGGGCTCGATCCCAGGACCCCGGGATCATGACCTGAGCCGAAGGCAGACACTTAACGACTGAGCCACCCAGGCGCCCCGAGCACATTTTCTTATGCATATATTCTTGGAGAAGAGGTCCATAGGTGAAATGGGAATAACATGTCCATTCACTCAGTAGCTCCAGTCAAAACCCCTGGAGTCAACCCTGGCTCTTCTCTTTCTTTATACATCACATCAGCAGAACCTTTGGGCTCACTCTTCAAAGTCATTGCAGTCCTACTCTGCACACCTCCGCCGTGGTCACCATTGGCCAATCCACCATCGTCTCTTGCCTAGTTTTTCAACGGCCTCCAAACTGTGCTCTCTGCTTCTACTCTTTCTCTGCTGCAGTCTGCCATCATAAAGGCAGCCAGGGGCGCCTGGGTGGCTCAGTCAGTTGAGTGGCTTACTCTTGATTTCAGCTCAGGTCATGGTCTCAGGGTCATGGGATCGAGCTCTGAGTCGGGCTCTGTGCTCAGTGCAGAGTCTGCTTAAGATCCTCTCTTTCCCTCTCCCTCTGCCCCCCAACCCCAATGCTCTATCTCTCTCTCTCTAAAACGAATAAATGAATCTTAAAAAAAAAATGGCAGCCAGCTCTGATGTCCCCCATATCACTCCAAGTAAAAGGGAAAGAACTTCCTGCACGTGCTCTGTGCCCACCTCCACCTCTCTGGCCTCACCTGCTGCCACCTTCCCTCCCTCGCTCCCCCCACGCCAGCCACACTGCCTCCTTGCTCCCCCCTCACTGTCACTCTGTCCCACTGTGCGAAGCTGAATAATGGCTCCCAAGTATGTCCGTGTCCTAATTCCCAGGACCCATGAATGTTGGTTTCTGTGGCAATAGGGACTTAGCAGATGTGATTGAATTAAGGATCTTAAAATGGAGATTATCCTGTATTATCCTGGTGGACCCAAACTAATCACAAGTCTTTTTATCAGAGGGACCCAAGAGGAGTCAGATCAGAAGAAGGCAGAGTGAGGAGAGAAGCAAGAAGTGCCACGGTGATAGGATGTGGGCCAGGAGAAAGGAATGAGGACAGCTTTTAAGAAACTGGAAGAGGGAAGGAAACAGATCGTCCCCTGAGTCTCCAGAAAGAACGCAGCCCTGCCTACACCTTGATTTTAGCCCCATAAGACTTAGTTCAGATTTCTGATCCCCAGAACGACAAGAGAATGAATTTGTGTTGTTTCAAGCGAGTAAGTTGTGTGGTCATCTGTTAATGCAGCAATAGGACACATTCACACCTGTTATTCTGTTTCATGTTTCTTTAAGGCACCATCACCACCAGGCATATTTTCTATGTACTTATTTGTCCATCAGTTGTTTTTCCCACTACAGTGCAAAATGCAGGGGAGCCAGGACTTTGTTATAAACCCAGGGCCTGGCACAAGAACGATCTGTTGAATGAATAAATAGCTGATATATTTTAATTAAGCAATCACCCGACACCCTGAAATGGCTGAGCCTCAGTAAAATGTTGGTTGAACACACAGTGACAAACCTGCATGACATTTTCTGTTCTGGCTTGTCTAGAACAGCTAAAAATGCACGCAAGCAAGTATGGGTTACGACACAACCCAAGTGGTCAACACCGAAACAGCTCAGGGGAAGAATAACTCCAGGACTCCATGGCAACAAGCCCTGCTAGGGAGATGGTGAGCCATAAAACACACCTGAGCCCCATCCAATGTGGGGCTTTCAGCATTCTGCCGTCCCCCCACCCCAGGGCTGGGGCGGGGAGGAGCCTGAGCAGGTGACACTCAGACCCTCCAGTCCCATGCAAGCAGAGAAGCCCCCGTACTCCCCGCCTTCACATATAATTTCCTTTCAACACTGAATAAAGAGCTGCAGTGGGGATGGTGGGGGATTGGGAAGCAGGGATTGTGGCTACCACTCTTCTTACCGAGTGCCACTGAATATCTTTAAAAAAGAGTTCACACATAGGAGCTGAGGTCTCTTAGTTAACAATTATATTAAAAAGAATGTAAACCTGAAGAGTTCATTAATGCCAACATTTGCTTTCGGGAACTACAGATCTTAAATAACGTAGGGCCACCCATTCCTTTCAAGCAGTTTTCCCTATTGCTAATACCAGCGGGAGATGTCAACACTGTTTCCTCCTACTTTTGTTTGGCTCAACACCAGTGGCAGGCTAATTTCTGGTGAAATAAACACTTTTCCAAATTTACAAATGTCTTGATCTTGTAAAGATGATGATGATCATAATGACGACGATCCACCTTGTCGGTTGCATAAAGTTGCATGGATGATTCCGTCCTGAGAAAAATACACCTACTAGTCCTCACTGAGTGTGGGGTTTTGTGTTTTTTTTGTTTTGTTTTGTTTTGTTTTTTTAACTAACATAACAGAGATGTGGATTTGGAAGCTGGAAGGCTGCTTGAATGCACCTGTTCGAACGTCCGTCACCTCCTCAGTGGAGCCTCTCCTGATTCCTTCCTGCACACTTGAGCACTCCCTCCCAGAATACCCATAGCACTCAGCTTGAGCCTCTAGTTCACCGAAATTAACCATGTGCAAGTCTGTCTCCTGCACCACACTGCTTCTTTCTTTTTTTTTTTTTAATTCACACTGCTGATTTCTTGACAGTAAGTTCCCTCCCTGTCTCCCATACCCCTTTGCCCCCCAAATAACATAATACTAGGCAAGTTTTGACAGGTACCTAAGTATGAGCCAGACACTCCAGCTAGGTGCTTTTTAAGGACCTTGTGGTAGAATAAAGGAGATGCAATTTACACACAAAACAACTAGGGAAAAATACAAAGTAAAAAATAATAATATATTAAGTGAGCAAATAAAGTATATCTTACTGGAGTTATTAGAAACCACAAAGGGGAGAGATAAGCATGAACTTAGGGTTTTGCGGGTTCATTTTTATTAGCAAGAAATAGCAGTATTTACTAATATGCTGTCTTCATACTAAGAAAAGGGTAAATATGAATATTGTCAGGGAGCAGATGTTGGGGAAAAACATCCTTCTTTCTCGATTCATAAAGGTGATTTGTTTAGCCCTGAAATGCTTTTTTCATGTTTTGATAACATTGTAATAAATAGTCTTTACCACAATATCAGTCTAAAACAAAGAATACCAAAGTTCTGAGTTTGTATATCATCAGCATTAAATATTATGACTGGCTATTAGCATCTTAATACTACTACCACTAAAATCATTTCACTTCATCAGATATCTTAGCTATATTGGTGCCAAAAGGGCAGGCTCAGTGATAGAGGTCACATTTATTGATAGTATATCTGAAGTATCTGTGACCTCAGACATGCTAAGAAAGAAACCCCAGTGCCTGGCTGGCTGTTGACTTCCTCTCGCAAAACTTGTTTTCATTTTTTAAAATCAAGATGACAAAACAAATCTAACCAGACAGGAAAATATACTCAACGTCTGTCACAAAGGGAAGGATTTGAGCCACATTTTCTGCTCACTTGTAAATGAACTCTAAAAAACATGCTTTGCCCATGGTTTATAAAAGTCAATGATTAGACACACAACTTAAATGCACTTTCCAATTCTTATACTTTGAAGCAGTCCTGAGTGAACTCTGGAATTGACTCGTTTAACCAGCCCTACTCTTGAATATGTCTTGAGATCCAAAGACCATGACATCCTGCATCTTTCCCTGGACACTGGGAGCAAAAGAAGACCCCAATTAGGCCATCCACCCATTAAGGGGTGTCTATCAGAGACAGCCCTTACCTTCACAAACAGGCTGATCTCAGGGTCCGTGGAAGTTGGTTCATTTTCTTCCAAACCATCAGCAGCAGCAGAATTGCTGGTGAAGAAGGCCCTGCTCTGTTGGATGGTGAAGTTTTGGGGGGAAAGTGGGTCTTCCCCCATCATGACTCCATCCTTCTGGGGTTCCTCTGAGCCAGGCTCCTGGTCTTGGGGTTCCTCCGGGCCAGGCTCCTTGTCCTGGGTTGGTGAGTGTAACTCTTCCATGGAGATGTCCTGGTCTTCCTGTAACTCACCTGGTTGAAGATCCTGGGACTCAAGACATACCTCATTAGACAAGAGATAGTCTGCTGCTTCTGGTTGGGAAGAGGTCAAGCTGTCCTCCTCACCCCCAGCCACACAAACTGACACATAGTCATATTCATGGGTTTCCAGCTCAGTGGCATATACATTGTTTTCTGTCAGGACTTCATGGATGTTATCATAGAGAGGACCTTCATCCTCTTCTGGCTGGTCTGGAAGCTCATACATCCCTTCCTTTTGGACTGTGTCAGAGATGGTGCTATTTTCTTCGTCATTCATGTTCGTTGATCTGATAGATCTTTTGCAGGCGGACCTGAATGAATCAGAAATGAAGAAAGGGATAGAGGATGCGGCACCACCTTGCAGAGGAATCAACAGGCTTTTGAAACACAGTGACTAGCAACAGTTACCAGTCAGAGGTCTCTAACAATCATTTACCAGAGACTTTCATCAGCAAACCACAAGTCCATTGGACACAAGATAAAGCTTACACACTCAGTTAACTCCTTCACTCCTAAGGATAGTTTCAAGCAGGCTCTGGGGTTTTCCTCACTGCCAGTAACTCTGACATTCTTTGGTTTAGCAAGGGATCGAGTTATCTTCCCAATACACATTGAAATTCTGAATATTTAGCCATTTCTCACTAAAGAGGGCTCCCTCTTCCAATTGCCTCCAAATGTTGACAGCATTCAAGAAGTCTCTCTAATTCGGGGGAGAACAGCTCTCCACAATGGTAACTCATCTATTACTAGCTGAATTCGTTACACAAAACAATTCTGCGAGTGTCCATACCCTATGATACATGAGTTATACATGCTCCAATTAGGTAATGAATTCCATTTGCATTTCTTATCTGGAAACACCACAAGGTGATTAAATGGCAGAAGGAAAAGGAGATATATGCACTGGTCTATAGTCGCATCAGTACAGACCACCCAAAATAAAGAACTCAAAGATTTACGGCTTTGAGTTTTATTTTCCCTCTTAAATCCATGGGATCATTACAGTCAGCAAAACTTCACCGAGATTCTGTTACGAACAGGATACCACACTGAACACTAATCATATGCGTTAGAAGATACATTCTCTGCTGTCAAGAGACTTCTAAACATATTTGAAAGACTAGGAAGAAAAACTAAACCTTAAAGGGCACAGAATAAACTATTCAAGATTTTCTTAGTGCAATTGGCCCACGTCTGGGAGAAGCAGGAAGGAGCTACATACAGACATAAGGCTGCCTATTTGATGTCGCCTACTGATGCCACAAATAGACAGGCTCTTTGTTTTTAATCGGGTACTCTATTCTGCTAATTCCTGTTTCCCTTCTTCACACCATGCACATGGTTCTCTTTGAAGTTAGAACCCAGATAGATTATGAAGGGACTTTAATGTCTAGAAATCATGTGAAAATTTAAGAAGCAACACAACTCTGGACAAAGCATTTGATGAACATCTTATTAACAACACTCCCTCATACCCTTAACTCCAACATTGTGTCCAGGAATCTTGTGGAGCAAACTAGAGCAGAATTTCTAGAATTCTAGCTTTAGGGAGGGTTCAAAGAATAGATAAATGCAAAGATGCTAGAGACAGACTTTAAGGCTCTTGATGTTAGGCCTTTATCTTTTATTGAAAAGTGAGGTTTGATGGGTCCAAATCCTTGAGACGTTACCAGAGGTGTGTATAACTCAGTGGAGCCCCAGCTCAAATCCCCCTCATAATTTTAGCGCTAGAGAAAACCTAGGACGCCATTTAGTCTAACATTCATTTTATATTGGGAAAAAGCCTGAAACCTAGAAAGGGGAGGTGATGGTCCAAGTTCACACAGAGAGTTAATGATAGAACTGATTTCAGTGATGATTTCCTAACCTCCAGCTCAGTGATCTCAACTACTCGCTCCCTCCTGAAGTCAGTATTTTCGAACCTATATTCTTGATCACACAAGCCCCCACCCCAACCCATCCCCAAAGAATCCTTTTCAGATATTTTCTCCCATGAAATGAAAATACTGCTGATATACTACATATCTGTTTGTGTTCTCTATGCATACTTGTGCTTTTTATGTAGGAAAAGAATAAGCTTTTGATTCCCTAAGGCCCAATGTTCACCCCTTTGGGGGTGATCTTGCTCCTTTTGAGAATGCATGCTTTTACTGCTGGAGTATTTCTGGAGTGTAACTCATAATCTGGCACTGGATTACGTGCCATTCTGCATTATTACCAAGGAATACTATTCTACAATGCAGGTGTATATACGCAGCAGGCTACTGGGTCCTCACCACGATGACCCAGCCAGGCAGCGGAAGCTGGTTAAGCTTAGGTTAGTATCACACAGATATTTTATAAATTTCCTCCTCCTATTTCCCACCTCAGGGCACAGCTATCATGTTTTGGTTACAGGTTGTAATATAAAGCCAGTCATCCTGTTAAAATGCCGGTCAGCTCTGCTCAAACTCCTATAATGCCTCCCCATTTCTCTCAATAAAAGTCAAAGTCCTTACAATGACCCACAAGATCCTACAAAATTTGCACCACCTTTCTTATACCTGCTTTCCACCCCCCACCTCGGCTAACTGTGTTTCAGATGATCTGGCTTCATTGCTATGCCAGGAACATTCCAGAATGCTCTCTGTATTAGGATCTTTACATTGGTTGTTTCCTTGACCTGAAATACCTTTCCCCTGGATGTCTACATAGTCAATTTCCCAAACTCTTCTAAGTCTTTGCTTATACATCCCCTTGCCAATGAGGCCACTCTGTCCTGTTTCAAATGTCAACCCATTCTAACTCTGATCTGCACCCCCCCGCCATTACTAAAAACCTTCACCTGACTTTTAAGTTCTTTTTCCATAAGACCTATCACCTAATAAGATGTGATTCATTACTTACTTTTGTCTAGAGTTTATTTTCTGTCTTCTCCCACTGGAATGTAAACCCTGCGTGGTCTCAGATCTCTGTCTGCTTCTTTATCATTACCTCAAGCACCTAGAACAGTGGCTGGTATATATTAGATACTCAATATACATTTGTTGAATAAATTTTGGTGATTGTTTGATATCTTTATCCTCCACTGAACACAGAAGTTCCAGGAGAACAAAGCCCATGACTATTTAGCCGATCAGTATATACCTAAAATTTAGCAGATATCTGACACATCATTGATGCTTATTAAATTTGGGGTTTTTTTTTAAGATTTTATTTTTTATTTGACAGAGGGAAAGAGCACAAGCAGGGGGAGCGGCGGAGGGAGAGGGAGAAGCCGGCTCCCCGCCGAGCAGGGAGCCCGACGCCGGGCTCATGACCTGAGCTGAAGGCAGATGCTTAACCGACTGAGCCACCCAGGTGCCCCTAAATATTTGTTTTATAAACAACTAAAGTGGAGGAGCTGTAGCTAGAATTCATGTCCTTTTACTCCTGGTCCATTTTTCTTTCTGTGTTATGTGTATAAAAATTATGTCCTCACTGTATTTAAACTCCTACAGGAAGAGAACTAATATCTGGGTCTTCCACGGCACTTTGTATAAAGCAAGTTGGCTTGTTTACTTATAAAAGTATTTGATAATACTAGTATTTGATAATATACCTAGGCGCCCCTCCCCCAAATGTTTTATTCTGCAACCAGATAAGCTGCTCTTCCCTGAACGTGCTGTGCTCTTTCCTGCCCCTACACTTTTGCACTTATGTTGCCTCTCCTGGGCACAATTTTACTCATTCTGCTATGTGCAGGATATAAATATACATAAGACATGATCTTATGGGCACATATAACTGAGGAAATTTACACATTAAAATTCAAGAGGAAGGATCCAACTGGGCCTATGACAGGCCTGCCCATCATCTGGAATAATTTGGCGCTGACGTCTGGTCTTCTGCTTTGCATGTGCAGACTCAACTTGGTTGGTTTGCAAAGGGCTTTTCGAACATTGTAGAACTGGGTCACTCTAACTAAACTGAAAAAACATCAGATTAGCAACTAAAATGCCAATGTATTATTTTACTACAAAAAAATTGCCAAATTGACTTGAATACCTCCTTAAGAAAATAAGCATAATCAGGCACCTGAGTGGCTCAGTTGGTTAAGCGTCTGCCTTCGACTCAGGTCATGATCCCAGGGTCCTGGGATCGAGCCCCATGTTGGGCTCCCTGCTCCTCGGGGAACCTGCTTCTCCCTCTCCCACTCCCCCTGCTTGTGTTCCCTCTCTCACTGTCTCTCCCTCTGTCAAATAAAAAAAAAAAAAAAAAGAAGCATAATCTCTTCATACTAGTTAAGTCTACACAAGCAATCAGTTAAGATAATGTCCTCATACTATGTTCATGTGATCTGTGTTTACATGATCTGAGACAATACCCACCCTTTTAAGCCCAGTATCAGTGAATTTGCCTTTTCTTTTTATATTCATCAGTCTCATTAAGAACTTACTAACATTATTTTTTTAGAAAACGTTGGTTTTATTAATAGTCTCTATTGTGCATTTTTTTGCACTTTCATTAATTTCTGCTCCTATCTTTATTTTCTTTCTTTTCCTCTCTTTAGTTTTACTTTGCTGTTTTTACCCCAAGATAATTGTGATGGGTAAATTGGTGTTCAGCTTTTCTTCTTTCCTAATACATGCATTTAAGCCCATTAATTTTCCCTCTTAATACAGCTTTTTCTGCATCCCACAAGATGTCATATGTTTTATTTTTATGATCATCCAGGTCAAAAGGATTTAGTTCTTATTTTCGTTCTCTTGGTTTTTGTTTTATGTTTTGAGGGCTATATTATTAGGTGCACACAGATTCAGAATTGTTATATCGTTTTGGTACATGGACCGTTTCTTCAATAAAAAATGCTACTCTTTATCTCCAGTAATATTTTTTGCCTTTTTCTGATATCAGTTTTCTTTTGGTTAGTGTTTACGAGATATTTTCTCAAGTTTTTACTTTCAACGTCTGTGTGTCTTTATATATAAGCATTAGATAGTTAAATTTTTATTCAGTCTGACAATCTTTGCCTTCGAGTAGTTGGTCTAGAAACACTTAATGCAACTGCAGTGCATTTAGGCTAAATATATTATCTTACAATTTCTATCTTTAAAAATGATCAAAAACTTGAATAGAAATTTCACCAGAAAGTAACATATAAATGTCACATAAGGTCATTAAAGAGAGAGCATCAGTATTAGCTATGAGGGAAATGCACTTCAGTGAGATCACTTAATACCACTAGAACAGCTAAAATTAAAAAGACTAACAAGAGCAAGTGTTGGTGAGGATGTGGAGCAACCAGAATTCTCATACACCAATGGCGAGAGTATAAAATGGTACAACCACTTTGTAAAGTTGTCTGGCAATTTATTATAAAATTAAATATACACGTATACATGTACCCTATGACTCAGAAATTCCAGCCAGTCTTAGAAATGTATCCAAGAAAAAAATTAATGTGAAAATCATCATAACAGGCTTGTATGAGAATGCTTAGAGAAATTGGATTCATCATCCAAAACACTGGAAACTTCTAGAAAGAGGAGAATGGACAAACTGTGGTGTACTTATGTTATGAATATTACTCAGCAATACCAAAAGGTATGAATCACTGATACAGACAACAAAATGGATGAATCTCAGAGACACTATGTTGAGCGAAAAAGGCCAGACATAAAAGAATATACTAAATGAGTCCATATAATTATGTCAACTTAAAAACATACCAAGGGTTACAGGACTTCTCATCATTCTTTTAACGGGTACTTGAGCAAAAAATTTTAAGGCTCACTTCCATAGCTGATGGATAAGAAATGCCCCATGCCAACAATTGTCTTAGATTTCCTCCTATGGGAGTGGAATTTCTCGGGTTACTGTTATTAAGTAATGGGAGTTAAAACCACTCCCCTCCCTGGAATACAACCCTCAGGCTGAACAAGCCAGGCAAAGGAATTTGCATGAAGCTCATGGTGCCAGCAACATCCTGACCACTGGTGCTGCTAGGAAACCATCAACAATACCATTACAAAACTTTCAGGGTATGTTAACCCTGTTTATACAACCCAGGCATCAGCAAACAATGCCCCAATCCTCACACACTTGAGGAAATAGGTCTTAAAATTCCCAGTTTCATAGTTTCCTTCCTCATCCTTTCCTCTGAATCTAGGTCCATCTATTTATTACTCAGACGCAAAATGTCATCTTTTCATCAGTTTCTATAAAAAAAAACAACAACAACAAACTACTCACACCCAAAACTTTCATGGAGATTCTGGGGTCACAGGGAGTAGTCACGTCAGGTGGCACCATTTCACTGGCCAACCCTCTACCCCACCCCCCTCCTCAGTCCCTTCCTTTCTCCCTTCCTCCACTCTCAGAGGAACCATCAGTTCTCCCAGTTTTACCCACAGAGTATTTTTCAGACTAACTCCACTCACATTTAGTTTGGGGGACGGGTCTCTTCTTCACCTTCCTTCTCAAACAGGCTTTTAAAAATGTCTTCAGACCCTCATGTCTTCAGTATCCTCTCTGAAGAGAATCCTCGGGGATATGATACTCTCTACCTTGTTGCGTTTACATTCAGATGTGGAAATTACCTGGTGGCCACTGAAGACCCGGTGGCCATGCCTTTCCGAACAGCAGCAGTATCTCTGAATTGTTTGATCTTTAAAGCATGGAAATGGCTCAACTCCCAGAGAAAATGGGCTTAGCCAGGGCACGTCAGGCTGAGGGAGCAAACCTTGAGTGCTGTCCTGTCTTGCTCTCCCTCCTCACGGTTGTTCTTATCAGTGGTTTGCAGATGGGGAAGGGGAAATGAGGATATGTCAGAAATGGCTGTTTGAAAAGGGCTTGGAATCTGTTCAACATTTCGAGGTGAAAGGGACGAGGACAGTTTATAGGCCTAAATTTGCTGCAGAGCTCAAATATTTGACTTTCACTAGCAGTACTCAGTTTAACATCAGTTTACATCAGTTTGTTCCAGCCAATTCTGAAAGCTATCAAACCATAGACTCCTAAAATAAGAAGTTTAACACCAGTTTGTTCCAGCCAGTTCTGAAAGCTATCAAACCATAGACTCCTAAAATAGGAAAAGATACTGAGGTCAGATCCTACAACAGGTCCTGGAATGATTGATTGGGCCCTGCTACATGTGGTAAACGTGTGACTTAAAACATGATCCTCTAGCCTGAGTTAGCTGAGTGAGCAGGTGGGTTTCAGGAAGGTCAGCACAAATGGCTGGCCTCAGATGAGCAGGGAAAAAAAGAGAGGGAAAAACAAAACAGTTATTTTAGGAAGGGCAAGTTTATCTCCAAGGCCAGTACCTCCACTTGCTTTTCTGCCTTCCTCTCTTCGCCGTACCCATCCCCTCATCACTGCTTTTGCCCTCCGAGGAGCCACATACTCTCAACAAGCCACTGGCTTAGCCTCTCAGTAACTTTTTCATGTCAAAAAAAAAGCAAAGTCTAAGCCAAAGGAATGGCTAATGGTAAATATTCAACTCTAACTCTTTAGGGAAGATCTATTTCTCACTTCTTGTCTTCTCTACTAATTCTCAGTTGTCCCATATATAAAATGAGAATAATAGTATGTGTTATTGAAGGATTTACTTAAATAATGTCAGTAAGAAGCTTATTGAAGTGCCTGAGAGGCTCTTAATTGGCACTATTACTACTACTACTGTTACCACTGCTAACGCTTATTCCTTAGATAACAGTATGAATTCTGTTGTCTTTTTTAGAGAAATAAGCAAACATTGGGGCTCCATCTAAAGACAGGAAATCTGAGACTACAAAGGGTTGTTAAATATAGTCTATGGCTTTAAGAGTTTAAAATCTAATTGAGTATAGGATGTAATGAATCATCAAAAGTGTTAATTGGCAACAGGAGGTGTTATGTGTAGTGACAAGTAAGTGAGACTGATCTTTGGGACTGTAGGGTTTCAGAAGAGGATGAGGTCACCCTGGGCTGGGAGTGAGGGTTCCAGGAAAGTGAGTATCTTGGGTGGTAGATGAGACTTAGATACGTGGAGTGGAGAAGGGAGGGAAAGGTATGAGGTGCTGCCGCAGAGTTGAGAATTCACAATGATAGAGAGTAAACCAGATTGGATAGAGCATGTGGACTATAGAAAAACTTGAGATGATGGGCAGCGCTGGATTCGACTGTGGACACCCTGAAACGGCAGGCTCAGAAATCTGAATTTTATGCCCTAGGATGATATTGAGGATGAGCAGACACCTAACACAGAAAGAAGCTCAATTCCAGAACCATTTAAACTCCAGCTAGGTTCAAGATGGAGACAGGTGCTCAGCGAAAACTATTTTCAGCAGCTGGTATTGCTTATTGGAACAACTCGGTCTACTGGCACATCACAGCATGACATCCGCATTGCAATATGGCCACAGGGAGGAAATCGTGTATAAGCCACCTGAGAACTTCCGGTGGTTCTGCTGAGTCATTCCCGTCACTGAAATATGCTCTCTCCTGGCACTCTCTCCTCCTTGGTGCTCCACCAAACACTGCTCCCAGCCAGTCAACGCATAGCCTTCATCTAGCGGTTCCAGCCTGCTGAATTTCATGCCTCGTGGTTCTGATCCTGGCATAGACCCCACCAGAAGTTGCTCTTCACAAATGCTTTCTTGCATATGAACCCTCAACTGTCTTACTTTCCAAATTGTAAACAGTCATCCAGACCGTGACTCTTCACTACATTTTGGTCCACCTCGGTGCTGTCTATTGTAGAGTATACAATCTGGAAGAGCTCAGTAGACATCATTTATGATGTTTCATTACTTAGAGGATATGAGTAAAGAAAATAGGAAAAAAGGGACTATTAAATATTGGGGGCGTGAGACAGATGGGATCCTCTTCACTCAAATAATCTAACATGAATGGGAAGGGACAAGAAGTGATTTAAATAATTTAATAAAGAAATTGAGTACCAAAACAACATCATTTTTTTAAACCGGATGACCTATATGCCCTCAAACTGTATGCCTCAGGCAGGGCAATCCTTGCTTCGTGCTCTCCCTGCCCCTGGCGCTGCCATCTTACCCAGACTGGGACTAACACCCAAGCCCAAAGCCCCACTCTCAGGGATGCCCTCCAGCCATCCCTTTGTCCTTCCTCCTTATTCAGAGTGTGTCTAGTTTCCTCCCTCTGCTGTTTCCAACATGACCAAAGCTTCCTTGTCTGACCCTTTAGTAACTCTCTGTCACTTCTCTAGAACCTCCAATATGGGGAAAATGCAACTCACTGCAGGTTAACTCACAGATGCCCAAAGAATGAGGTGCCTAGATAGCCGGGTTCAAAGAGGGGAAAGAGAGAGGGGCATCCTCTTTGCCAGGTTTCTGCAGACAAGGGTAAAGTCACACTGCATGAGTGTGAAGGAGCTTGCAGAAATACTAAGCTTACTTAGTAGCGGGAGTGTCTCTGGGCTGACTATTTTTCATCTCCATCATTCTGCCCAAAGGGAATGTGCTTTCCTTCTGCCATGGACAGCTTGACCCCATTGAGCCCTCTCACTCCGTTCCTTACTCCAGTATGTATTTCCATCTTTGAGGATTTTATTTTGTGATTTGAAATTTTTCAGGGTGTTAGTGTTTAGGGATTTTCTTTTTCTCCGAAGACATCTGGGAAGTTTGGTTCTGTATTATAAAACCCAAAGCGATCTATCTCAGGAATCTTCTGAGCAAACACTCTGCATATTATATACTTCCTTATATAACAAACATAATGCAAATTGTAATTGAACCATCCAAGAAAGATGCAGAAAGGGCTGTGGGGTGTTTTTTTTTTTAAAGATTTTATTTATTTATTTGACAGTGAGAGAGGGAACACAAGCAGGGGGAGTGGGAGAGGGAGAAGCAGGCTCCTGGGTGAGCAAGGACCCCGACGTGGGGCTCAATCCCAGGACCCTGGGATCATGACCCGAGCCAAAGGCAGACGCTCAATGACCGAGCCACCCAGGGGGTTTTGAAAATGCAACTTGACTCCTATAATTCCACTGGGTGGGGGACACACACCCCAAGTAAGCTGTGCTTTCATATTTGAGTTCTACATTTTCTAAATAGTATTGCCCAAGGCCATTGCCCTCAAGTTATTCCACAAGAAACATACTAACCTTGAAATATGTACACACCTGTGATTTTGAGCTCCTTGGGTCCCTGCTATGGCATCAAAGATATATGTATTTTTATATTAAGAAGATTTCTTTGGGGGCAGCCCCTGGGTGGCTCAGTCAGTTAAGGGTCTGCCTTCAGCTCAGGTCATGATGTCAGGGTCCTGGGATTGAGCCTCACATCGCCTCCCTGCTCAGCCCCTCCCCTCTACTTGTGCTTGCTCGCTTGCTCTCTCTGTGTCAAATAAATAAATAAAATCTTAAAAAAAAAGAAGGTTTCTTTCGGATTACAAATGTAGTTCATGTTCATTGTCGAAAAAGATAATAAAAATCATCTGTAATTGCACTACCCAAAGATAATCATGTTAACATTCTGTTACTCCTTTTCTACCCATATGTATACAGTTTTAATTGGAATCATGTTTATCTTTGTATTCTGCTTTGTTAAAATTTGACATTATATAGTGTATATACACAAAGTGGAGGCATATTTATATATGACCTGCAAAGTATTTTTCAAACGGTAAACTCAAATATTAGCTCATATAATTTGTGAATGTAGAAGATTCAAAGATATCTTTGAGCCAAATGGCTTTGTAAAGGCAAAGGGTTTTGTTTAAATAAGTGCTTGGCCCAACCAACCAATAAATGGAAAACTTGCCCTGTTCTTGCCTCTGTGCCCTTCTCAGGCTCTGACCCTGTGTCCCTACAGCCAACAGTAGGTAATGCCCACAGCGGGGCAGGGCTCACTGAATGTTCTGCAAGGTTTTAAGACTGCCTACGCTTCCCCTCAAAGTTTCCCAATCTGCAGATAGTATACTCAATTTATCTACACATATGGAAATTCTGTTTTGGTTTTGGTTTATATTTGGGTGCAGAGTGGGCAGACCTGGAGAGTAGAGAAGAGAACTTAGGGAGTTGTGGGATGAAGACAACCACAATAACACCTTGGAGTTTATTGAGGTGTTTCTTGTGTAACAAAAATCATGCAGATGAAGGGAGAATGCACTGCATATTGTTGCAGCGACATGCAACGTGGGGAACAGGAAACTTCAGTGCCAAACAGACCCGAGTTGAATTGCTGACTCTACCACTTACCTTTTCTGAGCCCTGGTTTCCTTATTTGTGAAGATGGAAACAACACCTTCCTCCATGCATTGGTGGAAAGTTTAAATGAAAATGTGTGAAACCTCAGAGCATGGCAGATAATATAGGTGGGTTCAGTGTTAGTTTTCTTTCTTTTTTTTTTATATGTTTTATTTATTTATTTGACAGAGAGAGACATAGCGAGAGCAGGAACACAAGCAGGGGGAGTGGGAGAGGGAGAAGCAGGCTTCCTGCCGAGCAGGGAGCCTGATGCGGGGCTCGATCCTAGGACCTTGGGATCATGACCTGAGCTGAAGGCAGACGCTTAATAACTGAGCCACCCAGGTGCGCCTCAGTGTTCGTTTTCAATCCTTCTCCCATGACTAAGCAGCATTGGTTTGGGAGCTCAGAACGAAGACATTCTGGAGGGAAAAAAATTATGTACGAGTCACATATGTAATCAAGACATGCTAGTATCTTCATGCAACTTAGTTCTACTCCATGTTGCATTTATCACCCTGAATTTTTGGAATTAATTTCTTTCAGTAACCCTGATTTAAATCGTGATAATTACATTTTGCATTTTGCACTAATTGCAACCTTCAAAAGACATTTACAGATACTGTTTTGCATGATTTGCCCAAGAACACCATCAAACAGGTGATTATCAAATCCATTTTACAGATATGAAATCTGTAGCTCAGGCTGTTTTCCTGGTGAGTGTTTATATCCCTGAGATTAGGGCTCAGAAACTTAAGGTCCCCTAACAGTTGACATTGACCTTCCAGAGCTAAAAATTGCTGCAAGCATTAAACAAAATTGCTGTAATCATTAAACGTTTAAAATGTATGCCCTGTAAAAGTAGGTCTATAAAATCAGGGAAAATATGAGATGCCTATAATTGAACCAGAATGATAGATAATGCAATAAAAACAAACCTATTTTTACTAAGGGCGAACACAGTACGCAAAAAAGGATCGAGTTCAGAAATCACCGGCAGGATTTGGAAGTCTGAGCGGTTTCTGCATTCACGGTCCACCAGGGGGCACTGTTCCCCGCCTTCGGCTCCGACTCCGCGCCGCGTCGGAGCGGTTTCCTTCCAGGCGACAGGGGCAGTTCACAGATTCCCCGGTCTGATGGCCCTTCCCCATTTCCCAGTTATTTTGCTTTGAGAATAAGAGGCCTCCTATTCAACACATCTTTAAAATATTGTATCTATATGTGTCGGATTAGGGCTTAATACTCCCTCCCCCTTTTAAAAATGCCTTACAGTTCATTTAATGGGTCTTAACATTTTTAAATAAAGGGGGGAAGGGGCTTGTGAGGAACAGCTGATCCTCGCGACAACCTTATAGGACAATTTGATTTTTTTTATTTTGCACCCGACGGAACTGAATTTCAGAGAAAGTAATTTGCTGAAGGTCAGGTGGACAGTAAGCGGGGAAGTCAGACCCCAATGCAAGTCTGTTAGAATCCCAGCCCAAATTCTTTTCACTACAATCTACGTTATAGTAACTCCATTTCCCAGGGGGAAACTGTTATTAAATTCCAATGATGTCTTCTTAGACTTGTTAGATGGTAACAAAGGAAACAGCATGTTTTAAGAATGCCAATCACAAAAATCCTTCTCAGTCTTTTACAAGTTTTTCTCTCTTTATTTTTTCCCCAGAGTTAATCTACAAACTAGCTTTAAATGTGTTTTATTCCTGCCCTGGTTTATCTTAATTAAGTACCCATGAAACTTTACTCCAAGTCTTAGCTCCTAGCACTCATAATGTTCAAACCAAACAGAATATATGGAGTGGTTATCTATCTAAATACTAAAATCAGAATTGTTCCATTTTGGGTATGTGTATATACGTGTGAATGTAAACACCTAAAATTATATTCGTGGGGTTTTTTTTAAATTATTTATTTATTGAGGTAATCTCTACACCCAATGTGGGGCTCGAACTCACAATCCCAAGATCAAGAGTCTCATGCTCTTCTGACTGAGGCCAGCCAGGGCCCCATAAAATTTTATTTGTACTCAATTTCCACACCAATATTTTGTGGCACTGTTGGTGTCCTGTGTCTTAACCTTTGCAGTTTCTTTACTATCACTAAAGAAAATCTGCTGTCACTGATAAGCATGGCACACAGTATCTGTCCTATTCATTTTATGTCCCGAGTCTCAAACTAAAATAAGACCTCTCCTTGAATGAATGAACATATCAGTAGATGCCCATATATATTCCCATATATATATATATATATATAATATTATACATGCAAAATTATAAGATAGGGGATCACGAGGGCCCCTGTGGTTTCCATCTTTCTTTCTTCTTTGGACTGTCACTCTAATCCAAAAACTGTTCTCTCTCTCTCCCCTACCACTCCTCTCAATCTAACTCCTGCTTTTTGCCAGGTTAAGCGTCCCACAGTGCAGCTAAGAATACGTAAATCGTCCTCCTCCCTTCCTATTACTCCTGACCCAGATAAGTAATGCCTTCCCCATGAGACCCTCTTCGATCTCTCCAGACTTTGTCTTCATGGTCTGTTGGTGCAAGCATCATGTTCTATCCATTGTGATAGCCTTGCTTCCATGGGGTCCCTCCTTTCCACCTTTTCTCTCCTACCCCATTTCTTGAGGACAAGAACCTTTTCTTATGGATCTTTATATCCCCTAAAACAGTGCCCCTTGAACTTGAATGTGCATAAGAACCATCTGGGATCTTGTTGAAATGTAGATTCTGGGGTAGGCCTGAGGCTCTGCATTTCTAACAAGTTCCCAGAGAACATGGATAGTACTGGTTGATGGACTAGTACTATCTGAGTAGCCAGGCATTAGTACCCCTTGAGTAACATTTTGCACATGGCAGGTGCTAACTCACACCTGGTAGAAAATTAAAAGTCAAAAAGCAAGAGCAAAATGCAAATACAATGAGAGAACACTGTACCAATATGACAACACCAAATGTTGGTAAGGATGTCTGAGTACCTGGATTCTCATCAAATGTGTGTGGGGATGTGAAATAGCATCCCTACTTTGGAAAAAGATCTGGTTGCCTTTTTCTTAACAAAATTAACATAGGCTTACCCCATGATCTAGCAGCTCCTTTCCTAGATATTTACATGTCCACAAAAAGACCTATATGAGAATGTTCAAAAGAGCTTTATTCAGAATAGCCAAACCCAAAAATACCCCATGTATCCATTCACTGGTAACTGGGTGGGTAAACTCTGGTATGTCCACATTGTGCAATGATGACATAGATCTCCGTACCATGGG
Source organism: Phoca vitulina (assembly GCF_004348235.1). NCBI lineage: Eukaryota > Metazoa > Chordata > Mammalia > Carnivora > Phocidae > Phoca > Phoca vitulina. Next base: position 37,250,201 of record NW_022589714.1, on the reverse strand, counting down.
ATATTGGCTCAGGTTCTGTCGTGAGTTTGCAATCATCTGAAGGCTTGCCTGGGGCTGTGGAACCTGCTTTCAGGATGGCGCACTCATATGGTTGTTGGCATGAGGTCTCCATTTCTTGTCATGTGGTCTTCTCATCGAGCTGCTGGAGTGGCCTCATGACGACCACTTACTTCAATCATGTGAATGATCCAAGAAAGAGACCTGCTGTGGCCTCACCTGGCTCCAAGCTGCTGCCAGACCTGCTATGAGGTTTCTTGGTCAATGTTGGGCCAAAGGCTCCTAATGAAAATATGAACTACTGATACACAAAAATATGGGTGAATTTCAAATGCATTATATTGAGTGAAACAACCAGACCCCAAAGACTACTTATCTATGATTTTATTCATTTCATAGGAAGTTGTAGAAGGCAAAACAGATCTATAATTAAAAAAAAAAAAAAAAAAAAAAAGTGGTGGTCCGGGGGAAGGGGGGAAGGGGGGGGGGGGTTTTTGGGGAATTTTGGGGGGGGGGGGGGGGTTGAATGTTGTATATTTTATAGGATTTTGAGTTACACAGGTGTATGTATTTGTCAGAACTCAGGAGGCTTAAGATTTGTACATTTCAGTCTTTGTAAATGGTTTTTAAAAAGAAAAGGAAGCCTAAACAAATTCTGAACTGTAATAATATGCTGAAATGTTTCAAGGTAAGGTGTTCTGATGTGGCAATTAGAGTGGCCAGAACAGGAGAGCTAGTTGGATAGCTGAGCTTCATCCCTCCAGGCTCTACATGATTCATACGAACCCAAATGAAATGTCTCAAAGGTTAAAATTCAACAGATGTTGACATAGTTTACTTAGAAATGCCTGCCATTCTATGCATAAATCTAACACTTTGGCACGTTTTGTTATATTAAATCCATGTTTTTTCCTGCGACGTGAACCCAAAATGGTATATTTGTTCATCGGTTTCAGGTGGAAACTGAGGATGAGTCAGTCATTGTATTAAATAGTGCTGAACCATCTGATGGGATGGAGGTACGTCTGCTTCTGGGTGGAACACTGTTCCCCAAACTGGCTTCCCATTAGAGTCCTCTGAGGAGCTTTTAAAGATTGTAAAGCCCAATGCCGGGCCACTCTAGGACAGTTGAATCAACATAGGAGGGTGGGTAGGAGAGAGGCCTAGGCATCTGTACTTTTTAAATGCTCTCCTGGTTATTTTAATATTTTATGCCATAAGGAGACCTTACAATATTTTAAGCTAAAAAAATCTTCAAAGGGACTGCAAAGAAAATATAACTCTACTTAAAAACATTGCTATTTACAATAAAGGTTCTTAAGGTTTATGGGCATCTTTTTCTTCCAGGTCTTAGAGAGATATGTATCAAAGTGTGATAGGTCGATGAGTTCGGATTAAAATAGAACAAACGGGGCGCCTGGGTGGCTCAGTCGGTTAAGCATCTGCCTTCGGCTCAGGTCATGATCTCGAGGTCCTGGGATCGAGCCCCGCATCGCGCTCCCTGCTCAGCAGGAAGCCTGCTTCTCCCTCTCCCTCTGCTGCTCCCCCTGCTTGTGCTCTCTCTCTGTGTCACATAAATAAATAAATAATCTTAAAAAAATAGAACAAACTTCAGTTTTGGATTCCCAGGAATAATAAGATCTCCTTAGCGGAAATTATTTCAATATTATTGAAACTGATATCTATGAAAATGGTACTAGTTTCCCAAATTCTCATGTGTGTGTGTCCTGTCGGCATTAACTGGATTACCTTATAGGCGAGCTGAGCATGTGTGTAGGGCAGGCAACAAAATGTTTGTTTGGGAAAAAATTAGATGTCCGATATTTTAAAAGTACCGTTGAAGGAGTCATTATAGTTTTTAAGAAGAAATTAGAATGACATCGGCCTCCCTCACACTTATTCTATCTATGGGATGCGGGGAGGGACGATGGCCTTCGTAAGGCTATCTCCAGGAAAGGTGCTCCCAGCCTGGTTGGGGAGCGGAAGGTGCTTCTGCCCAGAAGGCACAACCAGAGCTTCCTGCGCTGCCTTCTCTCCTCGTGCCCCTCTCCCCTGCCAGGTGTGGGCACCAGTCAATTAGAAAGTCAAAGTACCCGAGGAGAGTGGAGGGAGTTTGTGCCTGGCCCAGAGCGTTTTACACTGTGAACTGGATTGAGAACAATGTGTTAATTGTTCTTTGTTTGCTGAGCAGGGCCTGGTGCCAGGACAGAGCTGGCCCTGAGAAGCTTCCAGAGCCTGGCGACCAGGTGTGGGGAGCCGGCACTGACCGCCTGCCCCGGGAGGTGGTAGTGGGGCACAGCAGGTGCATAATAGATGGATTAGAAATTTCGCAGAACTTACAGGTTTCAGAGCTTCTCTTATTCGAGAAAAGGACAGAAAATGGCTTTAAAAAAAAAGCAAAACTCAGGCCAGCAGCAATCATATCAAACAGTAAACTCCAGGAAGGTGGGGAGTGTATCCCACTGGACCGTAAGTGTGCAGAGATGCTCCCAGAGAGGAGTCTTGCCTAAATGTCAGAACTCTTCTTGGCCTTCAGGTTGTATGACCTGCAGCAAACAGGAAGGGCAGAAAAATGACCAGCCCGAGTTGAGTGTCAGGGACACTGTGGAATAATCCTTTCAGCTGCAGGGGCAGCTCCCTTATTCTGTGAATAAGAGAAAGACTCCAGGAAGGCAACCTCGCTGGGAAGCAGGGCTTTCTGGAAAGGGGAACATTATCACTGTCCATTAAGAGGGTAAAAACTCTACAGCTATAGTTTTGCTACTCGTCTTTCTGATGTATCTATATAGGAAAATAGTGTAAATATGTGCAAAAGAAAATAGACTTTTCAAAACTACATACACACGAAACTGTCATGAGCAATTAATTCTGAGCAGTAGGATTGTGGAAGAATATTTCTCTCTTTTTTCTACATTTCTAGACCACCTTACTTATTTTATGTATGTACCTATGTATGCATTTGTACAAAGACCATGCATGTCCAAAACTCGGGAAAAGTATGAAGCTAGCTCTACAGGAAAATCAGCTTAAAATTGCCGATATATGTACGCTCTTGCCCGTGTGTTTAATTTTGGACGGATGTGTGGATACATGGGCCTTTGAGCTGGCATTCTCCGTGCCCTATCTCTATGAGGAGAGGGTGTGGGAAATTTTTACAATGCACATTTCCTCATTAACATGGCTAGCAGAATAGTGATCATTTGGAGAATATTTTTAATGGGGCCTTCTAAAAGGACAGAGGGAGAGTTTTCTATCTTTCCCTCATTGGAGAGATCATTGGAAAAGTCTCCAATGCTTTCTTGTGGTAATTTAAAATTCATAAGACGATCAAAAACAGGGCAAGACCTCTCTTCTGCCACTCTGACAAGATGTCACTAGTTTTCATTTCTTGGAAATGATGGTATTCAGGTCCCGTTTTTGGCTCTCCAGAGATGTCAGCAAAAGGAGGTCATTACAATATGTATCCGTCTATTAACTCATCCCAATTTGGATCCAGTCATTTTGTCTGCCTTCAACCCTTCACTGTGTTTCAATTTCAGTCACTAGGTCACAGCTACAATATGTGGCAATATCAAGTAGCCAGGAAAAAGCAAAACCAAGGAAAAAAACAAAACAAAACCCAAATCCCGTGAGTTAGCTAGGACTGGTGTCACTGTCCCTACTCTCATTTTAGAGATGAAGCAACAAACTTGGCAACATACTGGGATTGTCCCCAAGTAATAAAGCTCCCCAACTTTGCTCCAGCACCACTCGCACCATGGTGGTGACATCGGCATTGGCTCAGGCTACAGGAGCCTCTCTACCCATGCTATGGATTTACACCTGCCCTCTCGTCTGACCGGCCCCTCCTCAGTATTCCGGCCCATGGTGCTAAGTCACATCCATTTATTGGGGCCCAAGTGGACTGGTCCCATTCATGAACTCCATTTTATTCTAATTTTTAAAAGTCATCTTATATACCTTCTATTTTAAATTATGTAAGAAATATACAAATACAGAAACAATATAAGAATTTCAAATAACATAAAAGAATATAAAATAAAAAGTGAAATTTTTTTTTTTTTAAAGATTTTATTTATTTGACAGAGAGAAACACAGCGAAAGAGGGAACACAAGCAGGGGGAGTGGGGGAGGGAGAAGCAGGCTTCCCGCCAAGCAGAGAGCCTGATGCGGGGCTCGATCCCAGGACCCTGGGATCATGACCTGAGCCGAAGGCAGATGCCGAACGACTGAGCCACCCAGGCGCCCCGAAAATTATTTTTTTAAGAGTTGATACTTTATTTTTATTTATTTTTTTAAATTTAAATTCAAGTTAGTTAACATATAGTGTATTATTAGTTTCAGGGTAGAGTTTAGTGATTCATCAGTTGCATATAACACCCAGTGTTCATTCCATCCAGTGGCCTCCTTAATGCCCATCACTCAGTCACCCCATCCCCCAACCCCCTCCCCTTCAGCAACCCTCAGTTTGTTCCCTAGAGTTAAGAGTCTCTTATGGTTTGCCTCCCTCCCTGTTTTTATCTTATTTTATTTTTCCTTCTTTTCCCCCATGTTCATCTGTTTTGTTTCTTAAATTCTACATGAGTGAAATAATATGGTATTTGTCTTTTGCGTAGCATAATACCCTTTAGTTCTGTCCACGTCGTTGCAAATGGCAAGGGTTCATTCTTTTTGATGGCTGAGTAATGTGACAATTCTTCTTAACCATCTCTCTGTGCTCCTCTACCTCCTGCCTCAAGACACATACTCTCAGTCTCACTCACCTTGCTAAGATCACTGGTACGTATTGTCCAGTAAAACAATTGTCAAAATGGTTGCTATGGACTAGTGATTGCTCTATGTCTCCCATTCTCCTACTTCTTTCCAGCTGAATGTTATGTAAATATGAGGGGCAAAGCTAGTCTATCTAGCTCGTAAGGATGACAATTCCAGGCAGTGGGATAGGAATGTGGGTTTGGCTAAGAGTGGTGGTCATAACAATAGGCCAGAGGGCACAAGTGTAAACAGACTTTATTCAAGCACAGGATGTCTACGATCACCTCATTGCCTGCCTAGTCTTCCATCTCTCATCCCTTCCTTTCCCACAGATGGACCTTGAACACCTCCTTTCTCATCTCTAGAACCAAAGCTGGCCTTAAGAAGGAGAGTTTTCATAAGCTCGTCCCTGGCACTCTGTCACTCAGCATCAGATCAACTTTGCTTTTCATCTTGGTCAAACCTTGTTCCTGGTTTTTACAGTGTGCCTCTAGGTAAACCATGCACAGTGAGTGATGTGCTAGGAGCCCTGTGAGCTATCAGCGGGGGTGCAGCTTCAGGGCACTTCCACCCTAAACTCTGCCCTAAGATGAAGAATACAACCCTGATAGTGAATAAAACAAGGAAATCCGCCCCATGCTTTCCTGGGCTGCCTTAACATTGGTGGGGATCTCCCAAGCAACTGTCGTCGGGACCTCAACATTAGCTGTACCAGCACAATTGCCCCAGAGCACCGAGCTATTGCCTAAAGGCAGAGGGAGTGATGAGGAAGTGAAGAGAGAAGGACTCCGGACTTGTGAGGGGAGCCCAGCCCGACGTCCGGGGTCTGACAGTAGACCACAGCTGTGGTCTTGAACGTGCCCCTGAACATGCCCCACTCTGGCCCTCAGCCTCCTCACCAGCCTCCTCAAGTAAGCGGGATGGACTCACATACTTTCTAAGGTACTTTCCGGCTTGGCTTTCACATTTGATGAGTGCGTTTTTCTCCATTACTGAAACACGAGAAACCACTTAGTTTCATTCTTACCCAAGCCACTCCCATCAGGTCTTTAAGACCGGGAAACAGCCTATTTGAATGTTGAATCAAGATGATGCAGTTGACCATCATCATTCAGGCATTGGCTGGGTGATATTCTCCTAGTTGGGGTGATGGATAGCTAGATTACAAGCTCGTTGCAGAAGCAGACTCTTGACTATTCTTTTTTCCTGGGGTAGCACAGAGTTATGCATGCAGGTGACCCTCAATAATGTATTGAATGAAAAGATTTGGATCGAGGCATGCAACCCTTCCCACCTAATCCACCATGGAACAAAGAATGTCCCAAGGAAACTTTGGGGTTGGAAATGCATCTTGTAGAAGAGAAAAATCTCTGTGCTCATCTAATCGAACCTGGCTTGACATGCGTCTGGTACCAACCTGCTAAGTGAACAAATCCAGACACATGAATCTGTTCAGATGGAAATCGTCAGCTCACAAAACAGCTCCACTGTGTGGATAGTTTCTAACATACCCAAAAAGCACGTACAATTGTGCCTCATCAGACTGTTCAAAGGAGCACAGTATAACCAGACAACCTTATAATGTCCTCAGGGAAGGAATGGGTGTTTCAAATTTGTTACTTAGAACTAAACAGGTAATTAAAGCTTCTTCTTACATGTAAAAGGCAGGTTTGAATTCAATAATCTCCGAGGGGTTCTTTTTTTTTTTTGGCTTTCTTTGATCATTCATAAACTTAAATACCATATCATTTCATCCATGATATGCCATTCTTAGGGAAGAAATATTTTTAGGTTCATTGCAGGTGCATTCTGCACATACTGAGAAATCAAAAAGAAAAAGAAATGTGTGTGCAGGGGGTGAGGTAATAGAAGGAGAAACTCATGTCCAAGTTCATTTAAAAATTTTTCTGAGTCCTTATTTGCAAAATGACTGCAGCCATATTCAAATTATAGGTTGAAAAATAATAAAAGACACATCACAGAGCTCAAAGTGTAGTTGAATTTTTAAATGAAATTTGTAAAGCATGAGTCAGGTATACAAAGGATGCGTGCTTTTTAAAAATGTATTTATATGTAACTTCACCTTGTTCCAGAACAGACTTAAGGTGGCATAATATAAACTATAGGTAAAAATCAAAGGAGGGAAAAACAAGGTTGGGTTGGGACAAACTCCAACAAAGAATACCACGTAAAGGATCAGTACTAATGTTCTACACCTCCCCTTGGGGAGAGGCACATATTCATATAGTACAGGAAATATACCAACGAGGGAAAAAAGTTTCTTTCTTCCTTGACTTGCTCAATACTTGCTCAAAGTATTCTCTCATTTGAGCATGTCCCATGTGACTATCACACAGCTTTTTGAGGATGGCAAACAAAAAACGCTCCTTTCTACAAGGGACTTGAAGAGATTAAGTAATGTGCTTGTAGCCACATAACTAGTTTTGACAGAACTCATAATTAAGATCTTTCAACAAAAGCATGGGCTTCTGAAAAACTGTATATAATTCCCTTTCCTGTGGGACTTTGAGGAATAAGATTAAAAAAAAAAAAAAGAAAAACAGCAAAAAACCCTGCCAACCTAGGGGACCTTAAATGTAGTTCTTCCTGAAAAGAACATTAATTAGTACACATTTTATCCCTCTAACTTGAAGTTTTTACAAAACTGCAGTTTTCAAAACATTTGAAACTACTGACAATTGTAGAAACAATATGAAGCAAGAGACTTAATTTAAGCAGAGAGGTAGCAAGTACGGGGAAGGGGACGCGGGAAGCTGGTGTGGAGGGTGATCGGGGGCAGTGGGAATGGGGCCGAAATTCCAAAGCAGGCAGGAGCTCCAAGTTTCTGAGAAGTGGAGAGGCCAGTTTGTCAAGAATGAGGTGTGTGACGCAGGGAGTTAGAGGGAAGTGAGGTCCAGAAACTATTCAGGGGTCAGGTGACATGGGACCAGACCAGCAACAGTAGGGAGCCTGGATTTATTCCGAATGTGATGAGGGATCATTTGTGCTGTGTGAGCAGATGAGCCGCAGGCAGTGATCTTCTAACTGAAAATTTGCATCCGGGTCCTGCGTGAGGACCAGAGAGTAAAGGGCAGGAAAAGAAGCAAGGAGCTCTGAAGGTGGGGGTAGCAGGGTCCAGGGAAGAGGAGGAGGTGACCTGAGGTATTGCTGAAGGGGATAAGAAGCAAGTAGTGGGGCAGCTTTGCAGCAGGGGATGTTGGGAGTCAGGTTGTGGTGTTAGGAGACCGGGGGTTTCTTTAGCACAATGGCTAGTCACCCAGACAGGTAGGTGGTCTGTCAGCAGGAAGGTGGGTGATGTGAGCAAGCAGTTGTGGGACACTGGCCAGCACGCAGGGCACACCTGCAAGCAGGTAAATCATACTGCAAGTGGACATGCCATCTTTAAGTAGGTGGTATTTTGGGCTGAATTGTGCACCCCCCCCACCCCGCCTCCCCATTCCTATGCTGAAGTCCTAATTCCCAGTACCTCAGAATGTGACTGCCTTTGGAGAGAGGGCCTTTAAAGAGGTTACTAAGGTAAAATCCAGTCTGACTGTGTCCTGATAAAAAGAGATTAGGATACAGATATGCATGGGGGAAGATGGCCATCTACAAACCAAAGACGGAGGCCCTCAGGAAAAAAAACAACAACAAAAAAACAGCCTAGCTGACACCTTGATCTTGGACCTCTAGCCTTCAGAACTGTGAGAATATGCATTCCTATTGTTTAAGCCACCCCAGTCGGTGGCACTTTTATGTTATGGTGGCCCTGGCATCCTAATCCAGGTGGACAACTTCTGTAAATCTCTGGGAGGTCCTGCAGGGTCCAAGTGCTACGTTTAAGTAGCTGAGGGAGGCTGCTGAGTCCAGGAGAGACAAGGGGGGTTCATGAGTTTCTGGGGGGTGTCCTGCAAATTACCAGGTGGCCCTGGCCAAAATCTAGATGATAGCTAACCAGTTCATTGGCACAAGAATAACAGGGTGCTGCAGATGAGTTACGTGGAAGGGAAACGAGTCCATAGGGGACTTTGGTGAGCAGCTTGGTGACTCCATTGAATCCCTAGAGGCTGGCCCACAGCAGCTGACCCTGGAGGGCATCTGTGACTGTGGTTGAGAAGCTTGGGAGGGCGGCTGGAAACCATGATGCTGAGTGTCACTTGGGGAGTTCGGCCTGGGTGTTGTGGGTGGGGTCAGTAATGATACCACTATCATCTAAAACAGCAATGAGAAGTCAGGACTCTACCAGGTCCTGGAAGAAGGGCCAGAAATCCACCTCCTCCTTCACTGAGGCAGTACCTGAGTGCAAAAGCTGACTTTCTCTTCTTACCAAATATTCGGCTTTCCTAAATTTTCTGCTACCCAATCCGTTTCTGTGTCTGCAGAATCTGTTAGGACCTGGCCTAGGCTGGGCAGGCAGGCTGGAGGACCCCATCCAAACCTGATGCTTTCATCTAGCCCTATAATTTTGTAACGATCATTTTTTTTTTCTTTTTTAACTTTCAAGTTTTACTATAAAGAGTTACATTTATTAAAAGTTTCCATTCTGTTCAAATGATTTTACCTTCGTGAAGCACTAACACAAATTAATGTTAACCAATTTTGTACTCCTTCTGGAAAAGGGACTTCTAGGAGACAGAAGCAACCTTCTGTTTATCTCTGAAAAATATGCCAGTGACACAAGTATCTCTTTTATTTTTAATGGATCTCAGAAAGCATCACAATACCCAGGGCTCCTGTACCCTGAGCAAAGATATTTACATATGTCTAACAAAACCAGTTACATAACTAGCCCAGATGCCTTAGGTTAAGTAAGCCAGATTGCATTCATGGCAGGTCAGAAATGGAAAAAGGCCCAGCCAGTTTTGCTCATGGCAAAGAAGAGGGGAAAATGTATCTTCAGGAATGGATAGTGGCCTAAAAACAATCCAAGGCAGTTCAAAGCAAATCTAAAATTATCTTGGAAGTCTTGGGTACAATTATAAAAAGTCATGTTATTTTTTTACAACCTCTTCTGTGATATACTTGTATTGTTTTATGAGAGTGTGTGCCTCAGCACTTAAGAGAACTGGTCCCTGACCCTATTGGTCTGAGCTCTAGAGTAGAGCCATTACCAAAACCCCAGAGTGTGCAAGCAGCTGCAGAGACAATTTGGTGTTGATGATTAGTTTGTACCTGCACAGGTTAATTCCAGTGGCAAACCTCAAGGCTGGCCTGTGCACTGGTGAATTGGGCATCTTAGATCTGTGGGTTGTCAGAGTGAGAAGGAGTGGCAGCAGAAGCCATGTAATTCAGTCCCTAGAATCTGCCAGACCTGAGTTGTTTGGATTGTTGTTTTTTAAGATTTTATTTATTCATTTGAGAGAGAGAGAGCGTGCACACACACCACACACAGGAGTGGGGTGGGGGTACAGAGGGAGAGGGAGAAGCAAATTCCCCACGGAGCAGAGACCCCAATGCAGGGCTCCATCCCAGGACCCCGGGATCATGACCTGAGCCAAAGGCAGACACGTAACCGACTGAGCCCCCCAGGTTGCCCCCAGACCTGAGCTTTAATACCCACTCTGCCACTCAGTAAGTAGCTCAGTGATCTGAGGTCAGTGTCTCTTACCTAGTTGAGTCTCCAATTCCTCATCTGCAAAACCAGCCCTCCTACAGTACCAGCCTCTTTGTCAAATAAATGAGACAAAGCAGTACCAGCCTATTGTCAAACAAATGAGACAAAGCAAGTCAAGTACTCAGTGCAATGTCTGACACATGGTAGGTGTTAGCGATTATTATCACTATGACCAGAAAAACATTCCCCAACCTGAACAATGGTCAGCAGAAGTCGGAGTTCTGGGGGAATTTATGTAATGTCCAATGTAGTGGAACTTAAATTTTCTGGCCTTTGGGGCACATGATTATGCATATCCTGTTCGTTCATTCATGAGCTGCACAATTGCTTAAAGAGCAGACAAAATGGACTTCCCCAAAGGTCACATGTGTAGTGGAGACAGCAGCTGGATGGGCACAGGGCAGAAGGGCTCCCTTCATCCACGGCCACTGCCTCCACAGCTGGGTCAGATCAGGGAGTCTTATGCAGTCAAGTCTCCTTCTTGTAGATAATATGGTTGAGAACAGGGGGACAAAATGATTCACGAGGCTCTTTTGGCACCAAGCTTCTGTTATCCTTCAAATATTTACCATTTCAACTTGTTTCAGATGGGCATAAATAATAAGGATATTTATAATCTCATGAAATAGGAAGACCAGAGGTAGGATAGCCTTTGGGACTGGTTGAATTAGCAGCTCAACGATGTCTCCATGTACTGGGTTCTTTCTAACTCTCCACTGGGGCTATTACAGACTTCGATTCCGGTTCCTCTAGTGGTAAACATAACAGTAGCAACAGGAACCGTATGATTTATTGTTCACTTCCACTGAGCAACAGAAGTGACTTCTAGGTTTCTTTTCTCTGTCTCAGAAGTTTCCAGCAATCTTCACTTACTCTGACTAGAACTGTGTCCTATGCCCAAATCTAAACCAGCAAAGAATGTGGAATTACCAGGGGATCAGTTGGGTCCAGATCTTGAGCTGAGATCTTTCCCAAACTCTGCTTCTTTCTCAATGGGAATGAGGGGGAATAAGTGCAGGTAACTCCGCCACAAAGCATGCTCTAGATTCACTGGAGGAACTTAATGATAATAAAATAAAACATAACAGGCTCATAAATTCTTCATTTCCACAGTGATGTTTAGACATGTATATTGTTTCATTTAGTGGGCAAAATGATAACATTCATTTATAAATGTTCTTTCAGCTCAGCTTTTGAAAAAGAAATTTTATATAAATCCTAGAAACAGGGAGAAAGTCTAAACCCATTTTGTGTCACAGATTGAAATGAGCTAGGAGCAATAATCTAAACTCACCATTTACAAATGACTGTTGTGCCTCAGAGAGAATTGACTTGGCTAAATTCACAAAAAGTAATTTCAATTAGAGTCTTTGCCCCCATAGCCAATGTCAGGTTTGGAAGACTACGTTAGAAGCAGTTTTTTCTCCCCCTGCCCCATTTACTACAAGATTCAGCATCAGCATACAATACTTTAAGATTTTTATCCTCTAGACCAAAGACATAGCTCTTTATGTAGCTATTTCTTTTTTAAACTCCTAATTGGGATGCATAACTCATTGCCTGAAGGGATGGGTCAGACGTTAGAAGTTACAGAAAAAAAGTTTCAGAGGAAAAGTCACACCCTGTCCAGAGAAAAACAATTCTAATCCACTGCTCAGTCTGATTAAATAACAAAACCGAAACTAGCGAATAGAATTTCAAATCACTAGAAGGGTATTTTAAGTTTCACTTTTTAATATATATTAGATGTTAATGCAAACACAGTACCAGTTTTATCTTTAATATAAGGGGAGTGGAAAGGACAATGGGGGATCATCGTATTTCAGTGATTTTGAAAGTTTAAAACTCTCCAACCACCCCATTTTCTGCAAGATTACATTTTAATAATCTCAATCAAGTAAGATTGTAAACTATTTTTAAATGCACCTGTTAAATGTGATTCTGTATTATCCATCATGAACTAGTGTTAAACATTCCTCACTCACTCTAAATGAATTTTTTCAAGTATTTCATAAAGTGGTGCAAGAAACAGTATAAGTTCTTTTGAGGCTTTCCTAGGTAGAAAGCAATGTACTCAGTTTTTTAAAAGACACAAAAATGAGTAAGATTCAGTCCCTGCCTTCAAGGTAACTCTAATCTAGAAAGGTGAATGGAGAAGACATCTCTCTGTTGCTTTTGCCCACCCAGCATTCATTTCCTCTTCTCATGGTTCCTCCAAGAAACCACTTCTTTTTCAGTTTTAGTCTGTGGGAGTCATTTGGGGCTGACCACATCTCCCCTCATCTCTAGCATGGAGGCCTAGGGTAACCAACTATCCCAGTTTGCCCTAAACTGAGGGATTTCCCTGGGGCATGGGACTTCTAATGCTGAAACCAGAAGAGGCCCCCGGCAAATTGGGATGAGTTGGTCACTCTTACTCTGACCAAAGCCTGGCCTATCAGAGCCAATTCCACTCCCCTGACCACAGGAATTGGTTCTGTGATGGGGACATGCCCCAGACCAGACCCAAAAGACTCAATCCTGAAACTTTTGTTGAAACAATTGAGAAAGAGTCAGTCTTTCAGCCCCCACTGCTAAATAGGTAGGCTATAAACCTGCCCCAGCTGCTGGTGATCATTGTTTTTACTGCAAATGGAAAGTCTACTTGGGAATAAAGCCAACACAGAGAACGCAGAGCCAAGAGATGGACTGTGATACCTGATGACTTTGGGCACTTGGATCCAAGTTTACCTGAAGCTCTATGGCTGGGCTTTTCCAGTCACATGATTCAATACAGTCTTCCATGCTTAAACTAGTTTTAATTGGGTTTCTATCACTTAGGTCTAAAGAGGGGGATCAGAGAAGCAGATATTTGCTTACATTACCATTGAGTAAAGTAAATGCTATAAGGGAAGCCCAAAGAGGGAGAGGTGAAATCCTGCAGAGCTTACATTCAGCTGCCGGAATCTGGAAATGGTGGAGGATGAGCTGGGTTTTGACCGTTCTCACAGGTTAGACGGTGAAGTAGTTTTCTATGGCTGCTGTAACAAATCACTACAAATGTTTTATCTTATGGTTCTGGAAGTCAGAAGTCTAGAATAGGTTGGCAGGGCTTTGATCCTTCTGGAAACTCTTAGGGAGAATCCATTTAGGGAAACGGATTTTCCAGCTTCTCGAGGCCAAGTACATTCCTTGACTTGTGGCCCCATTCTATCTCTTCACAGCCAGCAGTGTAGCATCTTCTAATCTCTCTGACTCTGACTCTTCTGTCCCATTTTTTTTCCTTGTAAGGAACCTTTCGATTACCATTAAGTTAGGCCCACCCAGGTAATCCAGGACATTATTTCCCCATCTCAAGATCCTTACGTTAATCACACCTGCAAGGTTCCTTTTACTATGTAGGTAACAAAGTCACATATTCTGGGTGTTAGGATGTTGAGATCTTCAGGAAATTGTTACTATCTGGTTTTCACTTTCCAAAATGTCCTGGTTTGGATGATGAAGTATATGGTCACCCTACTTAAGTGCCATCATCCTCAATATCTATTGACTATTTCCAGGTAGGAGCTCTGTGTTAGGCCCTAGGGAAAAACAAGAGACAGAGGCAAATTTTCTGTGTTCATATTGTTTACCACCTAGTTTTAGAGTCCAAAGATGTTTGTAAAGTGATAAGGTAGCACAAAAATTAATTGGTCAAGCAGGCAGCAACATAAATGCTAAGCAAGAGAAACAGAAGAAAATAGGGCTTCCAATAATCAGAGCTATAGGAAGAGAGATATCTCCGCAGCCTGGGTAAGCAGGTGAGATAGACTGGTTGGCTACTGGACCTTCAAGCGTGGTCAGGCTTGTGGAGGTAGACAGGCAAGAGGGTACACTGAACCTAGGTCACTTGTTGTGTATCAGTAGGGATGGAGGAAAATGTCATTGTCTGGTGCTTCATTTCCATATTTCATTGAATACAAAATACTGTGTTAGGAAGCCCTATTATTTGATATGTCACTAAGAGAAATTGTAGCCAATCAGCTGTAAGATCATTCTGATTTCAGAGATGTTAAAATATAGGGGGAAATGTATATATTTTAATCACTGAGATAATACCTTTTCTCAAATGTGAAGACTTTCGCTAAAGTGGCACATCTCTGGACTTACGTAGGTTTAATTACTGTACATCCTTTTATTATTTGGTGTTTCTAATCATTTGATCACTTTACAGCTTTTCTTCCAAGGATATTTGGATCTCAAACTATGGAACTACAAAACAATGTATGTAGAATTTAATAAACATTCCTCTTAACAGTGTGATTTAAAGAATTCTCTTTACTCATACATAAATCCTCTCTAGGGTTCTTCTTGGAATTTCTAGAATTAGTATAACTCCTTTAGGATATTCAAGAAGCTGAATATTTTAATTGGGTTAAGTCCAGATAGAGTAATATATTAGTTAACTAACGCATTTGCATTCATTAGTTTACTGTTTCCCAAACTTGCCAAATCACAAAATCACCTGTGACTTTTGTTAAAAATGTCCTAAGTCCCTCTCCTGTAGACTTGGACCCAGTCAATCTTGTGTGGCATCTGAGAACTCTATTTTTCACAAACACTGGATGTCTCATGATGAGACATGTTTGGAAAATACTGGGTTAGGTGGTAGTTAGTAACCTGCTATCCTGATGTGTTACACAGTGAGTGCAGCTAACAGGACACCAAGGGGACACTTGGATCTAGGAAAAGGTTATTGTGTGAGATGTGGGGGCCTTCTACACTAAATATAGAATAACTTCAAATTGGCAAGGAGCAATTTGAGGTCAATAAATGCTTACAGTGGGGATGGAGGTCTAGGATAATAATTGAACTTGGATGGTTTGGTGCTTTACAGCCTACAAAGTGCTTTTACATAAAGGGTCTCTTTGGCTTTCACATCTAGGTAGTAAGCAAGTGTATCTTTTATACCTGTGTTACTTGTAAATCACAGAGGTTAAGGTGCTTGTCTGAGATCCTACGGGAATATCAAAGCTGAACTCTAATCCCTGATCTGACCCAGCTATGGAGGCAGTGGCCGTGGATGAAGGGAGCCCTTCTGCCCTGTGCCCATCCAGCTGCTGTCTCCACTACACATGTGACCTTTGGGGAAGTCCATTTTGTCTACTCTTTAAGCAATTGTGCAGCTCATGAATGAACGAACAGGATATGCATAATCATGTGCCCCAAAGGCCAGAAAATTTAAGTTCCACTACATTGGACATTACATAAATTCCCCCAGAACTCTGACTTCTCCTTCTCGCTCTGACAACCCACAGATCTAAGATGCCCAATTCACCAGTGCACAGGCCAGCCTTGAGGTTTGCCACTGGAATTAACTTGTGAAGGTACAAACTAATCGTCAACAGAATACAGCAGGCCCAAATTGTCTCTGCAGCTGCTTGCAGACTCTGGAGTCCCAGCTGATGTGGGAAACAAAGGCAAAAGAAAAATTACTAAATTTCCTTACTACCTAGAGCCCACTGACAAGTCCTTGAAACACGCAGAGTGACATTCCTCTAGGGACTCAACTGCCTCAATGTTAATACTTTGCTAAGAACAAAAGGCAATCCTAGCCTGAACCCCCCCCCCCCCCCCAGGATCCTGTAAGTCTACTTTAATTTATAAAAATTCCTTTGGAAACTTCCTTTATCTCTAAACCCACCAAAATACGTTTTGGCAATCATCACCCCAAGCACGTGGCCCACCAATATACATCTGAAGGGTCTCATGACGAAGGTTTTATTAGATGGTAATAAATGACCTTTTCCCAACAATAGCTAGCCCCCTCAAGGTCCTAGAAACCTTGCTTCCAAAATTCCGTAGAGACTTACGCTATCCCTAACCCCCTCCCAACCTGAAAGCATATAATGGGCCCCTCTTCACGACCCCATTGCAGCTCTTTCTGCCCAGGGGTCCTGTCCCCTTGCTTTAATAAAATCACCTTTTTGCACCAAAGAGGTCTCAAGAATTCTTTCTTGGCCATCGGCTTGGAACCCTAACGTTGTCTTTCCTACATCACCAGCCATGCCTATACTTTAAAGCTCACAGCCAAGATGCAGAACTTAGACCTTGATTTCTTTTTTTTTTTAAGATTTAATTTGTAAGTGATCTCTGTACCCAACGTGGGGCTCAAACTCACAACCCTAAGATCAAGAGTCACATGCTCCACTGACTGAGCCAGCCAGGTGCCCCATACAACTTGATTTCTAAGGTCCACTATCGCAGGTTACTAATCCAGGTACCGGGTTTACATGCAGTAAATCCTCAACACCTGAAAATATTAACATGACTAATACTCTTAATTCATTTAATCGCATGTTTTTAAGCAACTGCTGGAGCTACACTATTGAATATGAAAGAAAATATCCCCTTGGAGTTTGCATTTTAAAGTGAGGGGAGGCACGAACCCAGAGCACCTTAAAAGTTCCATTAAATTCAATAAACATTTAATAAGTTCCTTTTCGACTCCAGGTCCTGTATTTGGCACTGCAAATCCAAAGAGAAAAAAGATACCATCCACTTTTTACCAAGTATGCCTGGGTAACGCGTTAACAAATAAATCTACTTCATTTGGTAATTTCTCTTCCTACTAGTAACTTTAAAGATACATTCTTCCGTTCCTTTAAGTTTCCAATTAAAGGCAGGAGCACAATCCCATATGCAGCTGTCAAAAGACGTGCCCATTTCTCAGCTGGTTCCCTACTGCAAGGATTGTTTCTGTGTTTCTTGTGACCTTACCTGTAAACTGCCTACTACTCAACTTTGGGTGTAGAGGTGCTCACTTTTCCAGTGAAACAGGTACTTTGGGTAGAATCACGTCGCATTTACCTCAGTTCACTGGAACTAGCTGAAACCGCTCTAGACTTGTGCTGCGCCCTGGTGCAACTAAAGTCGTTTTTGCCTGAGGCCACCAACGTCGCCAGATGCCTATTAAGTAGGAGCGAACTGCGCTTGGCAATAGCCAGGGGCCTTTCCGGGACTCGCTGGGTTTCAGGTCTCCTGAAGGGCACCCAGCCCTAGGATGATGGGAGAGGGCGTGGTGGAAGATAGCAACGGACCTCCTCGAGGTCCAATGCGACCCCACCAAAACAGCTGTCTCCAGGTGGTACCCGACTCTAACCAATCGCAAAGGGAATGACATTTAACGCGGCTCCGGCAGCCAATCCGAGCACTCGTCTCAGCCTCCGCCGCCGCCGGGTTCCAGCCGGCTGGCAGCAGGTTCCGCAGTCGCGCGCCGGGCGGCTGCGCACACTCGAGAGTGCCCCCAACAAAGCGGTTCTCGGGGAGGTTGGGGCTGTTACCCGCGGCGGGGGCGCCCGCTATTGCGCAGGCGCCTCAGGAAGATCTCTGCCTCGCGCGTGTCCTTTCGGGTCTGCCTCGCCCCCGGGGCCCACGAGCGCGGGGTTCCGCCAGTGCTGAGTTCCGCGCGCCGGCGGCAGCGGGTGAGTGTGAGCCTCGCGCGGCCGGCCTTCCGGAGGGAGATGCCACCCCCTCCTCGGTCGCCTGGGGCTGTGACACTAGAGGTCGTGAGAAACACCCCCCACCCCTCCCCCAGCCCCTGGGGCGCCGGCGGGTCGTCCGCGAAAGGGACCCGGAGGCGCCGGGAGAAGGCTGGGCTGGGAGAGGCGGAGGGCGGTTGTGGGGGGAGGAAAGAGCAGTTGGCAGGTGGTTTGGGGTGGGGGGAGGCCGTGCTGTGAAGGGTGGGGAGGGCAGTGGGCTGACAGCAGCGGAGGAGCGGAGGTGGGCGGGGTGACAGCGAGGGGAGGCGGGCGGCGGGGTGGGCTCTTTGCGTCTGTCTGAATATTAGATCAGAGTTCATGGCAATTACATAATCAAATTTAAGAACTAATTTCCTAGAGAACCAAACAGCAAAGATAACATTTAAGTGCTTTTTATAGGCTGGACGCCGTGTTAAGCCCTTGACAAACAGTGCTTCCTTTCTCGGTATAGCAACCCTGTGAGATCATAGGGTCCCATTATACAGATGAGGAAATTCAGGCTGGGGAAGTGAAGAGGCGTTCCACGTTGTACAGCTGGTGACAGGCAGATTCAGGTTTATACTAGGGCTGACTCCAGAGTGGTTTTGCCCAACCACCAGGTGATCTGCTGGACCTAAGCCTGAAAACTTGCTCAGTGTTAGAGGAAGTCAGGGGCTCGTTTTAATGTCATGGTTTTCTTTTCTTCCTTTTTTCCCCCAGAGGTTGTTCCAGGCTATTTTAAGGAAATTAAGCTCATTTGAAAGCAAAGAGGAGATATTTTATGTATTTTAGCTTAGCTACAAAATATAATTTGGGAGAAATTTTGATGAAAACACAAGAAGTACCTGAGGGGTTATATTTTACTATGTAGAAGGTAAGATAGTTTTGAAGATACTAGAAAATTTTATGTGTGCTTGAAAATGGGAGAATTATTTAGAATCCCAGAATTTTTAGGACTGAGAAAGTCTTCTAGAGAGTAGTTTTTTTTTCCTTAGAACAATAAGAAAATAATAATCTAGAGGAAATCACCAAAGTTTCCCATGTCCACAGACAGTGCTATTTTATTTTAAAGCTGTATAAAAGTTTCATTATAAATATTTGTGAAGTCTTTAGGGCTTTTGTATTACAAAGCAGATGGCGAGCTAATGGTGACAGATATCTTTCACCATTTCCTGTAACTGCTGTACTCTCCCAACTTCACTTGGGCTAAGAATGCCAGTGGGAATTGCCTGACATGCATTCCATCCAGGTAAAAAAAGTCATCCCAGTCACGGTAGAGCATGTTCTGTCCCCTGCATTGAAGATGACTACCTACTACTTCTGGTGGCTGTTGGGATATTTGGGTGTAGTCCAGATGCTTTTTTTTTTGTCTCTTCCCTCCGCTATTTTTTTTTTTTTTTTTGGTTTGAAAAATTACAGAATTTTTCTCAAAGTTTAGTCATATAACAATTAGTGATTTTACTTCCTTGAAAACTACTTGAGAACTTTTCACTGGTATTTTGTTTATCGATTAACACCCCCTGTTAGGGGCTCCTGGGTGGCTCAGTCGTTAAGCATCTGCCTTCGGCTCAGGTCATGATCCCAGGGTCCCTGGATCGAGCCCGCATGGGGCTCCCTGCTCCGCGGGAAGCCTGCTTCTCCCTCTCCTATTCCTCCTGCTTGTGTTCCTGCTCTCGCTCGCTCTCTCTGTGTCAAATAAATAAATTAAATCTTTAAAAAAACACAAAACACCCCCTGTTAGAATGAAACAATGCAGTAGACATAGGTACAGGCATTGCTAATGAACATGTTCTGGTAGGAAAAGTTTCGGTAATCATTCGGAGTTTATTACTAGTCTTGTTAACTGGCTGTTACTAGACTTGTGAACTTGTTGAGGGCATGAATTAGTAAGTGCATAGTAAAGCTACTAAATTGCTTTCTGAGCTTGGCCAATCACTGGACTTCAGCTCTATCATATGTAAAAAGGGGTTGGACTAAATTATTTCTAATTATTTTAAGGTTGCACAGTAATATTATTCTGCCTGTCATAGTTCAGACTTTTTCCTAACATAACAGCTTTGTAACTAGAATGGATAAAAAGAAACTAAATTTGAGGGCCTGTTCTGTAACACTATATGCATCCGCATTTCACAAACACCAGAACTAAGTCTGGGAGAAGTTAGATCTGCTCACAATTGCCCATCGACTAAATGTGAGCTTAAGTTCTGGGATCATTCTGATTTTAGAGCCTATAATCTTTCCACTCTGTGCTGCTCTGTCTAGGGGACAAGGATCCTAATAGTGTGCTAATGCATTCCTGAACCCCAGGATAAATAGCATATGTAATTGAACATCATTTTCACTCAAGATTTAGGGAACAAATATTTTGATTTATATGTATTTTGAGAGAGGGTCAGACACAGGTTTTTGTTTTGCTATTGTTTTTGCATTTGGAAGGTGTTATAAAACATTTTCATGTTAAAACACCCAAGTCCAGGGCACCTGGGTGGCTCAGTTGGTTGGGCGGCTGCCTTCGGCTCAGGTCATGATCCTGGAGTCCCTGGATCGAGTCCCGCATCGGGCTCCCTGCTCGGCAGGGAGTCTGCTTCTCCCTCTGACCCTCCCCCCTCTCATGTGCTTGCTCTCTCTCATTCTCTCTCTCAAATAAATAAATAAAAAATCTGCTGTACTGCTGGACCCAAGTCCATTATGGAAAAAAAAAAACACCCAAGTCCATTATGGAATATAAATTTCACATAATTTTGGGAGTAAAATGAGACATCATAGATGTTTCCTGGTTTTTGACAGGGCATTTCAGATGCTTTTAAGATTACAATTTTATTCCCTCTTTTTGTTGTTGTTAGTATAATAATTTTATTGAGATAATTCACACTCTATCCAGTTCACACACTTAAAGTGTACAGTTTTATGGAATCATGGAACCATCACCACAGTCAATATGAGAACATTTTCATCGCCCCAGAAACAAACCTCATACCATTGGAATTTACTCCCCATTTCTCCCAACCCTTTGCCCAAGCAGTACCAGTGTATTTCCATCTCTAATAGATTTGCCGGTCTTAGGCATTTCATCTAAAGAGTCATAGGGTAAGAGATCTTTTGTGATTGCCTTCTTTCACTTAGCAAAATGCGTCAGGGTTTATCCACTTGTAGTGTCTGTTAACACTTCATTCCTTTTTATGGTCAAATAATATTCCACGGTATGGATAGACCACATTTTATTTGTCCATTTTTCATCACCTGATGGGCGTTTGAGTTGTTTCCATTTCTTGGCCCTTAAAAATAATGCTGCTGTGAACATTTGTGTGTATAAGTTTTATTTAGTGTGAGCATCTGTTTTAATTTCTCTTGGACATATACCTAGTAGTTGAATTTCTGGGTAATATGATGACTCTGTTTAAACTTTTAAAGAACTGCCAGAATGTTTTCAGGTGGCTCTCCCATTTTACATTCTCACCAGCACTGTATAAATGTTCCAGTTTCTTTGCATCCTCGTTAACTCTTGTTGTTATCGGTCTTTTTTATTCTCTCCATCATCCTGGGTCTGAAGTGGTATTTCATTATGGTTTTGATTTGCATTTCCCTGATGTTGAACGTCTTTTCATGTGCTTATTTGCCACCTGTTTATCTTCGGAGAAAGGTCTTTTCAGAGCCTTTGCTCATTTTTTAATTGGATTGTTTGACTTCTTATTTTTAAGTTGCTACAATTTTTTTATATATTCTAATTATAAATCACTTATCAGACAATTTGCAAATATTTTCTCACATTTTATGGGTTGTCTTTTCTCTTTCTTCATGGTATCCTTTAAAACACAAAGGTTTTTAGTCTCAATGAAGTCCAATTTCTTTCTTTCTTTCTTTTTTTTTGGTCACCTGTGCTTTTGGTGTTGTACCTAAGAAGGCTTTGCCTAACTCAAGGTCATGAAGATTTACTTCTATATTTTCTTCTAAGAGTTTTATAGTTTTAGCTCTAAATTTTGGTCCATGAGCCATTTGTAGTTAATTTTGGTGCATAGTATGAGATGAGGGGTCCAAATTCATTTTCTGGCATGTGGTTTACAGCTGTCCAGGCATCATTTTTGAATTGGTTTGGTACCCCTCTGTTCTTAGAGATAACTCTGTTGAAAAACGTTTGGACATCGTGTTAGAAATGACTTTATGGTGTATGGCTCTCAAGCACAGCATTACAAAGAAGTTTTGGTCTTATAGAACAGAGTTCCTTCACCCTTATCTTTGTTCTTTCAGGATGACAGCCTGATTCATTACTTTATTTATGTCCCTATTGTGAGTATGACAGATTTGAAAAGTGTAAAGCCCTCATCCCCTGATACGTGGCACATACATACATTTTTGTGGTATAATCTTAGTTATATTAGATATGTATTGAGTGATTTAAAAAAAAAATAACCTAAAAGAGTGTTTGGGCAAGACTTCATGTGCAGGAGGTAACTTCAGGATGTTTGGGAGCACAAACTATTACAGAAGAGCTGTTAAAGGTCACCTGTAAGTCACTCAGATAAATGCCTATTATCTTTTACACGTCTTTGTAATACATTTGAGGCAGATAGTGATGGTGAAATATGGTAAAGGAAAGCACGGTTGGCAATGATTTCTGTAACTATTTCACAGTAGTGTGCATGTGGGTTCGGCCTGGATACCGCAGGGGTTTGACTGCCGGGCTGAAGTGTTTGTATAGGCAGGGGGACTCTATGAACATTTTTTTCTAGAGGAGTGTTATGAACAGAGCTCCACCCGGGAAGATTAAGTTGGGAGCAGATATTAGGTGAGAAAGGGGAGGGTGAATAAGGTGGGAAGGTCAGTTAAGAGACAGAAGCGCTCCCACAGGAGGTATTATGGCAGCAGCAGTGGTAGAGATGGAAAGAATGGGGAGCTGTTCAAAAGGCAGGTTCCTGGCTTCTCCTCTAGCCTGACTGAGTCAGAATTTCCTAGGTGTAAAGACTGGGCCGCTGCGCTTGTAACCAGCTCCCCTCGGTGATTTTTCTGTCTACTGTGCTGTGGTAGATGATATGCAAATAGAATCGACGAGGCTGGCACGGATGGTTTGCTCAGGGCAGCTCTGGTGTGAGAGAATGGGGAAGCTGTTTTAAAGGCTGGGGAACGAAGGAAAGGAGAAAGATTTGGAGGTGCAGAGAATGCATTCAGTTTGATATACATCAGGCTTACCTTGCCCGCAGAATAGTTTGTGCGGTGGAATTGGTGGGGAATGTAAACTGGTTGCTGAGGAGGGAAAGATCCAGGGCAGTACATAAAGACAGTTTGTGGTGCGTCTGGGTGGCTCAGTCGGTTAAGCGGCTGCCTTCAGCTCAGGTCATGATCCCGGGGTCCTGGGATCGAGCCCCGCATCGGGCTCCCGGCTGCGTGGGGAGCCTGCTTCTCCCTCTCCCTCTGCCTGCCGCTCCCCCTGCTTGTGCTCTGTCTCTATCTCTCTGTCAAATAAATAAAATCTTTAAAAAAAAAAAAGACAGTTTGTACAAAATAGATTTATGGTATCTTTAAGATACGGTACCACCGATCTGCTGTTTCAGTCGACTCTTACTGGAAACAAATACTTGTGTATGGGAAGGTAGCTATACTCAGAGAGAAAAGAGGGAAGCCGCTCAGTCCAAGCTTTCCTGGAGACCAGCGTGGCCTCCACACAAGTTCTCCCGTTGCTGGAGCCCGGGGCAGTAGCCTGCATGCATACTGCTGTCATGGGACTGAACTCACACTGACCCACTGAGGGAAGAGGTGAGTTGTGCATGAACACTAGGTCGGGGGCACCAAATACTGAATGAGAAGAGAAATGCCGCTCTCTGTCTCGATTCTTGAGAGTTGATATTGCGGAGCCATGGCTGGGACCGTGTCTGTACAGCATGTCTCCTCTACCAAACAGCACTGTTACTGTTCTCTTTGGAGAGCTGATTTGGTTTTGTTATTCCGTCCTGTTTTGGGTTTCATGGATGGCATCAGCAACAGATGATGCATGCACCACACTCAGAAGGCAGCCCGTCTCAGGTTAAAATGGTAGACTTTTCAGACCCAAAGACCCTCACAGACAAAATTCTGTGCCGATTTGAGGTTCCTAGTTCTGAGACAGTCTTCCCAATTTGAGGTTCCTAGTTCTGAGACGGTCCCAGCTTCAGTCAGCAGATGTTTGAATGACTGCGCACACACAGGTCATCTTGCTGGTATGTTTGAAGGAAAGAAAGTCTCTGCCTTCAAGTAATTGTGGTTTAGTTGGGAGAAAGAAGAACACACAATAAATGGGTCCTGAACTTAATCATCATGTCAGTTAGCTTGTGGCTGCTTCTGCCTGGGACCTCGAGGTGCAAACCCCCCGCGGCCATACCTTGGGTCTTCTTACTCTGAAGTAGTGAATTCACTCACCTCACTCTGACTACAGCCTCACATCCTTGCAACTTCCCTCAGAACCTCTGTACTTCACGATCTGTATCAGTTTGAGCTTAGATGCTGCAGTTCAGATTTTAGTCACTCCCTAGTCAGGATCTTGAACTGCCTTTGTTATACTTCAGTTTCTCACAGAGTCTCAAGTGCAGGCACGGTCAGCTGCCTATTTTGTTCAGGCCTGTGCCAGGGCCTCTGAATTGCTAGAGAAATCCAGTCAACAGTGTCACTAAAAATTCAGCTTTGACCACCCGTCCTACTGTTGCCCTGTCCTCTCTCCCGTTCTCCATGTTGGCCATTTCAGACATTCTCTGTTGCTCAAACCCTCGAACCTTTTACCATCCTGCTCTCTCTCAATAATTGCCCCTACCTTTTGCAGCACAGAGAATACAGCTCCCTTCATCTCCAACCCTCAGATCTGTTGGCTTACCTAGCTTTAGCTCCTTCTCTCCTATTACAGTGGAAGACATATCCTGTCCAACTAAAGTGAATCATCCTACCTAAATCACCTATCCTGTTTTCTGAAGGACCAAAGATGATAGAGACTGAAGGCAGGGAGATTTATTATGGGAAAGCTGTTTTTATAATCAGTGAAATAATGCAAAATCAGAGCTCTAAACCTGGGGTATTAGGTAAACTAGTTATGTCCTTGATAGTAAAGAGGAAGTTTAAGGGATATGGTGAAGTTCATTTCAACAGCTGTTGGATTTCTTCAGAAGTCACTGTGGCAGCCAAGTCCCTATAGGCTTTGTCTGTTTGTCAACCTCCTGTAAATACTGGGAATGTATAGATTAAGGTGAGATCTTTTTCTTAGGTAATATTTATTTCTTACCCCCCTTTTTCATGCCAGTATCTTCAACAGGAGCTGGTGGTGAGTCAGCATGGTAGAATTTCCACCACCTATTTATGTGGCTTAAAAAGAACATAGGTTACCAGTCGTTAAACTAGAAAAATAATCTCCCTCTCTGGAGCCTCTGAAGGCCTGGAAGGATCATTTTTCTTTCTTCATCTGTTCTTACTAAGTTTTTTTAAAGATTTTCTTTTTAAGGGGCGCCTGGGTGGCTCAGTCGTTAAGCATCTGCCTTCGGCTCAGGTCATGATCCCAGGGTCCTGGGATCGAGCCCCACATCGGGCTCCCTGCTCCACGGGAAGCCTGCTTCTCCCTCTCCCACTCCCCCTGCTTGTGTTCCCTCTCTCGCTGTCTCTCTTTCTCTCTCTCTGTCAAAATAAATAAATAAAATCTTAAAAAAAAAAAAAAGATTTTCTTTTTAAGTAATCTCTACACCCAACATGGGTGCAAACTTACGCCCTGAGATCAAGAGTTGCTTGTGCACTGACAGAACCAGCCTGGCACCCCTGTTCTTATTAAGTCTTTAGAATAACTTCTGCTACTACAGAAAAGCAAGGCAACAAACAGGAGTATTTCTGTGGCGTATAAGAATGGCCCATACCCCCTTCAGAGCATGAAGGATGGGGCAGGACATGTATAAATAGGAAATTGGACAAGTAAAGACAATTTTTGTTTTTTTTTTTTTCAATTTTAGCTTTATTCAGTTATCTTTCAGTAAATGACCTTACTTAATTTTAAGTTGATATAAAGCTGGTATATAAAAAGTTTATAAATTTTGCTTCTCTTCTCCTGATGGCTAAACTTCTGAAACTTAATCCAAATCACAACAGCACTACCACTTATGAACTGTGTTTTTATATTTTAGGAACCCTGATTGCTCTCCTTCAACACATTCATTATGAAGTTATTAGTAATACTTCTATTTTCTGGACTTATAACTGGTTATAGAGGTAACTCTTCCCGTAACCTGCCACCCAAGTTACTACTGGTATCCTTTGATGGTTTCAGAGCTGACTATCTACAGAACTATGAATTTCCTCATCTCCAGAATTTTATCAAAGAAGGAGTCCTGGTAGAGCATGTTAAAAATGTCTTTATCACAAAAACATTTCCAAACCACTACAGTATTGTGACAGGCTTGTATGAAGAAAGCCATGGCATCGTGGCTAATTCCATGTATGATGTAATCACAAAGAAACATTTTTCTGACTTTGATGACAAGGATCCTTTTTGGTGGAATGAGGCAGTACCTATTTGGGTGACCAATCAGCTTCAGGAAAACAGATCAAGTGCCGCTGCTATGTGGCCTGGAACAGACGTACCCATTCACAATACCACACCTTCCTATTTTATGAATTATAGCTCTTCGGTGTCATTTGAGGAGAGACTAAATAATATTACCATGTGGCTGATGAATTCGAACCCACCAGTTACCTTTGCAACACTCTATTGGGAAGAACCAGATGCAGGTGGCCACAAATATGGACCCGAAGATAAAGAAAACATGTACAGAGTGTTGAAAGAAGTAGATGACCTTATTGGTGAGCTAGTCCACAAACTCAAGGTGCTAGGACTGTGGGAGAATCTTAATGTGATCATTACAAGTGATCATGGGATGACCCAGTGCTCTAAGGACAAACTGATAAACTTGGATCTCTGCATTGATCATTCAAGCTACACTCTTGTAGATTTGACTCCAGTTGCTGCTATACTTCCCAAAATAAGTAAGTAACCTTTTAGCTGAGGGATATTTGAAGGGAGCAATTGAATGAGGAGGGAGGGTTTTGTAAAAGAATACAGCTCTGGCTTTTTGTAGTGCAGTACCATATATTCTTACTCGGAATGGGATTAAATGTTTTCCCCCTTAAGTAACAAGTCTTTAAGCAGTTAGCCTAAGGTTCATGTTCAAAGAGATTACTTCCTTGCTTTTTGGTATATTTCTTAATTATTCACACTAATGGAAAAAGGAAATTTTTATCCTTAAAAAACATCTTGGATTTTTGTGTGAGATGTACTGTTTATCTATTGATCTTAGAATTAGTAGTTAGCAGCAATATATAATTAGTTTATATTTACTTAGGAAGCTACACATGAAAATGTCCCCTTTTGTATAAAAGTCCACCAGAGAGAATCACAAAATGAAAAAGAGACATGTGAATGCTTGGAAAGGTAGGGGTGTGTGTGTGTGTGTGTGTGTGTGTGTGTGTATGTGTGTGTCTGTCCAACAGTGTCACATAATTATTGCTCTGTTTTTTTTTTTAAGAAATTAAAAGTGATTTAATAGATGACATTGTTCAGGATTTGTTTCCAGTTATTCTAGTTAGAAATATTTTTTTTCCTTATCAGCCAATCATGACTTTTTTCCTTTACTGTTTCCTTTTTCTTCCAGATACAACAGAGGTTTATCACAAACTGAAAGTCTGTAACCCTCACATGAATGTTTATCTCAAAGAAGACATTCCTGCCAGATTTCATTACCAACATAATGATCGAATTCAGCCTATTATTTTGGTTGCTGATGAAGGCTGGACAATTGTGTTAAATAAATCATTACCAAAATGTAAGTATTTAGGATATTTCTGTTGTATTCTGGGGATAAATCACACATTGTGACATTGTTCTGTTAACAGGGTACTTTGATTTAGAGATATTAACACTGTCTAATCAGTTCAGTTTTTGACTGGATTTATTCTCAGGTTTTCATTCAATAGCAATTTATAAGCACAGTTTACCCTTAGATGAGGAGGGCGGGTGACCTTAAGGACAAAGGTATAGTTTTACTTTCTTACTCACACTGCAGTTACTGTCAGCAACTTTTCAAGGTTGGTTCTCTTGATTTGTAGAAAATGAGAGAGAAGTAAAGAAAATAAAAGGGGAGAGATTTGATAGTTCAAATGCTTTTTAAAATTTTGTTATGTGTTAAAAAGCATTGTCCAAGTAACCCAGCTCTTTCCCCAGTGATGAAATCATTTACCTGAGTGCTAGCTATTTGGAACACTGGGCAAAAACCAGAACAGGTATATCAAAACCTCTCCTAGAGCTGAGGAGATATAGAGGGGGGAGTTACAGATTCCCCCCGAACCGAAGCTTATTTATCCATATGTTAAATTCAATTTGAGTACTTTAAAAAAAAAAACTGATTTTGTAGTCTGTAGCAGGAGTCGGAACACTTATTCTGTAAAAGGCCAGATAGTAAATATGTTAGGCTTTATAGGCCGGCTGGCTTCTGTCTCACTCAGTTCTGCCTTGTAGTGGAAAAGCAGCAGTGGACATTATGTAAACAAACTGTTGTGGGGGTGTTGAAATGAAACTTTGTTTACAAAAACAGGTAGAGGGCTAAATTTGGCCAGGGGCTATAGTGTGCAGATCCCTGATCTATAGCAAATCAGAAGCTTCAGACAAGGATAAGACTAAAGGTTAATGGAATTTATATGTTACTTATATACTCACTGTTGAAAACTTAGAAAACACAGAAAAGTTTAGAAAAGAGAAAAAAATCTATCAATACAGAGGTACGGAGTTCCCCCCTTCTAAACTTTTTTCTATTACATATACATGTATGTTTTTACATTATTGAAATTATAAAGTCTATATAAAGTTATATATTCTGTTAATTATGTTGATCACATTCATTATTTCTATTATGAAATATTTCAGACATGAAATTAAGGGATAATATGGCACAAACTGATAACACTCACCACTCAGTCACTTGCACTTCATATGAAAGCAGGAGCTTATCAATGCAACAGGAGTACTCTAAAAGGGAATATTTGCCAAAATAAAGCTAAAAACTGAGGATCTGGTATTGGGGTTCTGTCTGGGACTGTCATGTTTTTCTGTGAGTTCAATTTGGAGTTAGAGGTTGGTGAAGTGGTCAGACTTCACACTGAATACAAGAACCCCTTCAGTAACATTCTCACTTGGCCCTCCAGAGGTCGAGGGGTTCGTTCACTATCAATAAACCAGGAGTATATAATATAATCCTGTTTCTTATCATAGGAGCAATTGATGTAGGTAAGGCTGCAGATGCGCTTCTTCCCCATTCACTGGTTTTACTCACTTCTGCTCTTCCCAGTTATTCAGGACCCTCAGCCCAGCCACTCGCTTCTAGGCACTAGTGCTCTTTGCATGCACACAGTGCTAGAAATTGATGGGTGAAATGAGTGGGGCTGGCACTGACAGATAGGTGCATCAGGTTGAGAAATAGTTTTAAAGCCTCGGGTCATGACCGCTTGGAAAAGGGGTATATGTGTGAAATAGGGGACATGGCTGAGTTGAACAAAACAGAAAATTTTCTTTCTGGCCCCCATCTGGTCCAGCTAATCAGAATTTTAATGGATGGAAATTACACTGGCAAGAATCAGTATATTTACACTAGAAGAAGTTATTTTGTAATAGAAAGATCAGTCTTTCTTTTAGGAACTAACATAATTTTGTTCTTTTTTTCAGTAGGTGACCATGGTTATGATAATTCTTTGTCTAGTATGCATCCGTTTCTAGCTGCCCACGGTCCAGCATTCCACAAAGGCTACAAACACAGCACAATTAACAGTGTGGATATTTATCCAATGATGTGCCACATCCTGGGATTAAAACCACATCCCAATAATGGAACCTTTGGTCATACTAAGTGTTTGTTAGTTGACCAGTGGTGCATTAATCTCCCGGAAGCCATTGGAATTGTTATCGGTGCGCTCTTGGTCTTAACCACGCTAACATGCCTCATTATAATCATGCAGAATAGACTGTCTGTACCCCGTCCATTTTCCCGACTTCAGCTGCAAGAAGACGATGATGATCCTTTAATTGAGTAACATGTGCTGGAGTTTATAAAGTATCTTTGATTAGTCACAATACCAAGGATACACTCAAGAAATGGTGTTCTAACGATGAAAAATATACCTTGAAAGACAAAGAACTTAGACCAAGTATGCTAGAATTATTATGTTTTTCCTTGTGCTTTGTTTTGGTGCATCAGCTAATACAAAAAACCCTGACCATAGTAAAAATTGCTAGTAAATCATTAGTTAACACCAACTATTTCTCTAACTGGAAACTTTTTTTATGAAAAATATTGCCTCTGCCTTTTTTTTTTTTTTTTTTGCAATGACGATTTGACACATTTTTAAATAAAAATATATCAAAATTTAGTAGGCATGCTTTTCTAATAGATTTTTATATTTGTAACTGAAACAACAGAAATCTTTATGCACTTAGTGGATTTTGTGTATTAGGAAGGAAAAGTTTTCTATATTTTTATATTTAATAACTTTTAATAGAGTTTGTATCCCAAGTAAACCTGTGACATAGGAAGACCTCTGTGATGGTTAATAAAATTGGTTAACCAGGCAAAACAGATCTAGCATATGAAGAAATTATTTTAAGAAAAGCCATTATAAAAAACACAACAAAGACCATGTGATACAAAGCTTGAGTCTTCACCATCGTGTCTTTGTTAAGATTCATAAGCTATTGAAGTCAGGAAAGATATCTTTTGAAGATTGTTGCTAATAAGAAATTAAGAAAATGGAAAGAATTGCTTTTCTCTGTGCTTAATGCCATTGTGGAAGTTATTCGTGTGTGTGTGTGTGTGAGCACGCGCGTGTGCGTGCACGCGCATGCGCATGTGCATAAGTGTGTTTGCATGTATGAACGTGTAGACTTCCTGTGACTGACTGAGGCGGTCAGCGCGGCTGGTCTGGTCAGCGTGGCTGGTCTGTGGGCTGACTTCCACATTCCCACAGAATGTGGCTCTCAGCAAAGGGTATATTTGCACTTCATATTTGTTTACTTTCTTATGACTTGCAAGCTAAAGTCATAACTTAAGAAAGTTCCTTAGTTTTTGTTACCGTGTTTTACTTTCTCATGTTGCTTATTGTAGCCAGAGATATCCAAGTGCTGTAAAAAAAAAAAAAAAAAAGTATGACCTGAATACAAATCTGGCTTCGGTTGGGTCAGAACGAGGAAGAGAGATTTTGATATCTACCTTTGGGACGTCTATGCCTTACTTTTTAGGCAATAAGTACTTAAATTTAAAATGGAATTTGGTATCTTGGCATCTTTGCCACTATTCCTGTGTTAAGCAGCAGAATAAACTCTAAGCGCTATTAACATTCTGTAGCCTGAGTGCTGCCCGTGCTATTTCTCCAGTGTTTGGTTCACAGAAGTAATTACCCTGCTCTGATTTTTTTTAACATACATGTTCAGAGCTAAGAATTTGTTGTGAAGAACTGCCATCCTACCTTTGCTAGGTGGTACTTTCTAATAATCAAAAGTAATATGCAGAAACTGACTTGTGGCAGACAAGATTGTAACTGTTAAAGGAAAAATGGGCTTCAGGAACCGTCCATCAGGACCTGACGCAAGCAATTAATAGTGTGATATTTAAAGTTTTGACAGTATAAAATAAACTAGGTAACTGTTTTCCAGATAAAAAAATTATCTACAATAAATATGCAGCCCAGTTAAGTGTTGATTATCTGTGATGGTAAAGAACAATGGTGCCAATCATCAGACATAGAATTCATCCTATTTGGTCACTGCTCATTTTGTGATCCGAGGATTCGGTACCTATTGTTTTGGGGGTTCTTGAGAAGCATTTCTACAGCCTGTATAAATAGTTCATGCTATTGGTCGTAAGTTGACTGTATTAAGAATAGCATAGTATATAAATCAAATAAAACCAGTAGGGTTAATTTTGCTTTTTGACAAATTTTATTTCATTTTTTTCCTCACATAAAAGTTACCCTAGAGGTTGTTTTTCTGAACAAAATAATAGAAAAATTTCTTTCTGTCTCAATTTCCATTTAAAAAAAAAAAAGGACAGTCACATTTAACACAGTGGACACTTTTTGAAGTATCTAAAATAGTAGCAGGATATTTTATACTAATTCAGTAGAGCTTGGTCCTTGCAGTGCTGTTTTAGTTATTACATTAGTTTGATTGGTGGTTATGAGTTTCAGAAATCTATATGTAGCATCTAGCCTGTGAGTGGATTTCATATGGGATGGAATGGGAGGGATATCCTGTTAATGTCTTAACCCTTTGAACAAGACATTTACCTATTTGTCTTGTCTTTCATTCCATTCTCAAAATATTAACTTTAATTAAAAATTGTAAATTTTTTTGTATATATGCTGATGGGAGAAAATAGTATTTATTTAATCAAAGAGACATTTATATGTTATTATTTTGAACTTTATGTTAATTCATTTGTATCTTTACAAAATTATCACTGTTAGAGCCAGTGAGTACACTGAGAAAATCCTTTAGTGAAGCCAGCTTTTTACACTGAGATTTTGGTTTGTATTTTGTTAAATAATTGGCTAATATCCTGACATGTTTTCTAGGTGTTGGAAAGTATTTGGCTCCAGGAAACATTTAACTGTTTATGACAACGATAGTCAAAGGTAATAGGAAAACTTACTGAGTGGTTTTTGTTAATTCAGTGAGTGAATTCAGAGTAAGTGCATTTACTTATAAAGGACAGTTCTGCTGTTATTAATGTGCAAGTTCTTTTGGTAAACAGCAATAGAATTCTAATATAAATTATTTCAGTGTTGTGTACTATAGGTTTTGTGTTATTGTTTCATTAAGCTTGGTATAAGAATTTAAAGATAAATTTTTGGAACATTAAAAGATTAAAAATGCCTTCGCATTGTTCTTGGGTGTCTCCCTCTCTTGTCCGTATCTGGTAAGCTTTAAGGATGATGGCATTTAATTCCTTTTATTTGGAGAGTTTTACGTCGTTGTGAATACATAAAGTTATAAATGAAGGACAAAGATGGAAAGTATGTATTTTATTGTCACTTCTTAAAATAGTGTGTAAATAAAATGATATGAGTATGCTTTAAAGAAATCTGTATGTATTGCCTTAAGTTGAAGTAAAATATATTTTGACTATAATGTCTGAATTCATAGTTAATGATTTTGCTTATGATTAAAACATTTTATGTGAATAAAATCTACCAAAATACTTTTACTGTAATTATTAAATATAGAACGCAATTTTAATTGATTTTTTGTCACCCTGCAAAATACACTTACTGTGATAGATGTTGACATGACCCAATAATACTTTAAGAATCCATGTAGGCATTCATTACAGATTTTTTAAAAACCAGGATCAAGTATAAAACATTTAACCAAATTTTTAAGACCATGATTAAATATACAATTTAGCATGAGGACATCATTGCAAAGAAAGCCAAGATAAATTTTGCAGAGCTTCCATAACTATAATTTATTGGTGTACAGTAGAAGGGAAGAAGTTTGGAAAAAGCAGGTTACAAAACTCTAGAGGTGAGGGAGGATTATAGCATTTAAACTGTGTTTTATAAATAGCCATACTAACTGAGTATAGATTCAACAAAATAGAGCAGTGTGATAAATTCATTTCCTATATTCATACTCAGTGAACACTGTTAGGAACTGTGGGAGAAAACAGAAAAGGTACTTTCTTTACTCTGAAGAGAGCTCTGCAGCATCTCAGAAGTGGTAAAACTTTATACCAACAAATTATGTCTACTCGTGGTTTGACTCTTGCTGCTGAAATCCTTGGGTACGGAGCCATTTTCCAGGCCGTGTGGTTCTGAAGTTTCCCCAACCTCCTGCTTTCTTGGTACTTGTACTTGGGTATCATTACAATCCTCCTCCCTTCCCCCAACACACACACACACACACACACACACACACACACACACTGCTTCAGAGAACATGTGAGAATCCACATGAACCTGTTGGGTCCTGTTGAGTTAGGTTGCAGAAGACTGGTTCGCTTTTTGGCATAAACCCTTTGGATTTTCATTTTTAATTGTTCTGTAAACATTCTCTTTACTTGAATGGTTTAGTTAACGTTTTTCAAGAAAAATAGATATTAAGGCAAAATATCGCCCACAAACATGCTGATCATAATACGTGTGTGTGTGTATATGTATATTTCTGTATCCTAATGGATGGATGTGTGTGTGTGTGCAGATGGTGGTTGGTGTTGAAGCTACTCAGTTCTGTGACTCATGTCTCATGGCCACATGACCTGGCAAAGGCAGAGTCTTACCCAAAAATCAAGCGAAACTGCCAGGCAGGCCTCCTGTGTTTCCACATATCTTCTACCTCCTTGACTGCAGAAACCTGATTTCCGCCATCAATAAACATCTCGTGAGCTCCTGCACTGACCGCGCTAGAAGGGTGGTTTACAGATGGCTCCAGTTCAGACTGCCCTCCTGTGGTGAAGATCTGAATCAGCGTGCTTTTCTTCTCTACCTTGCTTACTTCACTTTCGTAGGCTGGGGTGGTGGAAAGGATCAATAGAAATTAACCCCAAAGTAAATCCAGACAACCCCACTATACAAACATTCTATAAAATGGTTCCTATTGGTCAGACCCAGACCCAGTAGTACTGACTTACACATTGTTCGAATTTTCCACTGCGGAGATAATTACACAAACTTTTTGTGAAGCCTTTTTTTTTTTAATAGTAAAAATTCTGTTTTCAGTAAAATGGTGGCGTATGAATTCAACCCTCTTGCTGAGGACTAGAAAATCTGGACAAAGTATAAAAGACCTGTGCTGAAGGCATTGAGAAATTACCAAGAAAGGGATCAAAAGGCCACGATTCAGGAGTAAACGTATAAAAGGGAGCCCCCAATGGCATCTGTAAATTCTGGAAGCCAACATAATCAAAAAAGGGGTGGAGATGTGGAAGGAGAGAAAACACAGATGTAAAAAAAAGAGAAGCAGAACATTTAAAAATCTTAATAGCCTACAGTATACTGTTTGGCACAGATAAGTTTGAAAATACAGATGAAATGGATAATTTCCTAGGAAAAAAATGAACAAAATTGAATTCAGTAGAGAAAGGAAACTAACACTAATTTCTGAATTAGAGATTGGGCAAATTATAAACTATTGTACAAAAAAAGTCCAGACCCAAAAGCCAATAATCTTTTTTAGTGCCTCTTCATTAGGTTTGATTATCAA
This sequence comes from Phoca vitulina, assembly GCF_004348235.1. NCBI lineage: Eukaryota > Metazoa > Chordata > Mammalia > Carnivora > Phocidae > Phoca > Phoca vitulina. The sequence goes on along the minus strand of NW_022589714.1, from coordinate 37,215,121 downwards.
TGTTACATTTGCCTCAGAAAACATGTTTTAGAAAAAAAAATGTGGGTTTTTGAGGTGACTACATGGATATCAAACCTGATAAAAGTAGCACCCCAAAAACAAAACTGTAGACCAATATAGAATAAGGGGGGGGGAAGCAAACTGGAAAATCAACCATATCAATAACTAAATGTAAATGGACAACATTTGGATTAAATGGCAGATTGTCAGATTGATTGAAAAAACAAGAGCCAGCTGTTTGTAGTTTATCCTCTTAAGTACAAAAGCAGATTGAAAGTAAAAGGATGGAAAATGATACACCATGCAAACCAGCCGTGAGAAAGCTGGAGTAAAGTCGTCTTCAAGACAAGAATTTTCAGAGATAGAGAAGGACATTGTACAATGATAAAAGGACCAATATATCAAGAAGACAACAGCTCTAAGTGTTCAGACTTAAAAGCAGAGCTTAAAAGTTCATGAATCAAAAAGTGATGGAACTCAAGAAAGGCTCCATAAACAAAATTGACAAGTTCTGCGCTCCTCTCTTAAGTAATTGATACAACAACTAGACCAAGAAAAAAATCAGTAAGCATGTGGAAGACCTGAGTGTGATATCAACCACATTCACTTACTTGACATTTAGAGATTACAGCGCCAACCGCAGAAGACATGTTCTTTTCAAGTGCACACACAATTATCACGAAGATAGATCATATGCAAGACAATGAAGTCTCAGTAAATAATCTCAAAGGATTGCAATCTTATGAAGTATGTTTTCTGACCACAATTGAATTAAAATAGATTCAATAAGATCTAGAGAAGATATAACATGGAGGACATTAAGAGAAGGAAGGGAAAAATGGGCAGGGGGAATTGGAGGGAGAGATGAACCGTGAGAGACTATGGACCTGAGAAACAAACAGGGTTTTAGAGGGGAGGGGGGCGGGGGGATTGGTTAGCCTGGTGATGGGTATTAAGGAGGGCACGTACGGCATGGAGCACTGGGTGTTATACGAAAACAATGGATCGTGGATCACTACATCAAAAACTAATGATGTATGGTGACTAACATAACATAATAAAATTAAAAAAAAAAATCTAGAGAAGCCTTGAATATTTGTCTATTAAACAATACACTTTTAAATGGCGTACCAAATTCTGTAGAATGCAGCTAATGCAGTATTAAGATGGAAATTTATAACCTTGAATGCTTGTCTTTGAGAGAAAAAAAGGTTCACTATCAATGATTTAAGCTTCCACTTTAGAAAGCTAGTAAGATGAAGAAAATAATCCAAAGCGAGTGAAAGAAAGAAAATAATAAAGATAAATCAGAATCAGTGAAATAGAAAAGACAAATAAAATTAATAAAACCAAATTTTGGTATTGTAAGTGTTAATAAAATTGATAAGCCCCTAATAAGATTAAGAAAAACAAAAGGGAGATAGCACAAATTTATCAAGATCAGTAATAAAAGAGGGGCCATCACTTACAGATCCTACCTTTATCAAAAGGATATCAAGAGAATATTATGCCAATAAGTTTGACAATTTAGGTAAAATGAACAAATTCCTTGAAAAATACAACTTAACCAAAACTGATACAAAATCAAATAGAAAATCTTAATAGCCTTATTTATGTCTTTTACAAAAATTAATTTGTTATCAAAAACGTCCCCACAGAGAAAACTTGCAAGTCCAAGTGGTTTCACTGATTAGTTTGTATCACACATTTAAGGAGGAAATTATTTTACCCAAACTCTTACAGAAAATAGAGAAGAAAGGAACATATATCCAAACTGGTTTTATGAAGCCAGTGTAATACTGGTACCAAAATCTGACAAAGATGTTTAAAGAAAACCATAGAACAATATCTAAATGAAAAAAAATTCTTTAACAAAACACGTAATTGAGTTTAGCAGTATTTTAGAAGGATAATACACATAAACAAGTGAGATTTATCCCAGAGGTGCAGCATTAGTTTGATATTTGAAAATCAGTGTTACCCTCTCTATTAATAAGGGAAACAAGATCATGTTAATAGATGTGGAAAAAGCATTGCCAAAATTCAACACCTATTTATTATTTTTAAAAAAACCAACTCACCAAATCTGGAAGAGAACTTCAAGCTGATATATATGCCGTAAGCCTACAGCTAGTATCATACTGAATCAGAATATAACAATATAGTAAACCTACAGCTAATATTCTGAGTGGTGAGATACTCAATGTTTTTCTCCTAAAATCAGAAAGAAGGCAAGGCTGTCCACTGTTATCACTTTTATTTAACATTGCACTGGAGGTAGAGCAACTCAGTAATGCAAGAGAAAGGAATCCTATAAGATTCAAAAAATAATACAACTGTCATATCCACAGATGACATGATTACATACACAGAAAATCCAAAGGAATCAAACTAGAAGCTTGCCAAAATTGCTGGGTATATGGTCCATATAGAAAAATCAAGTGTATTTCTATATATCATCAGAAAATGAAAATTTAAAACTGGTATCATTTATACTGGTATCGACAAGCATTTTCGAAATATCTCAGGATAAGTCTAACAAAATATCTGCAGAATTTTGCACAGGAAATTATAGCATCGAGTGGAATTAAGAAAGACCAACATAGAGGCACCTGGGGGGCTCAGTCGGTTAAGCGTCTTCCTTCGGCTCAGGTCATGATCTCAGGGTTCTGGGATTGAGCCCCACATTGGGCTCCCTGCTCAGTGGGGAGTCTGCTTCTCCCTCTCCCTCTGCCCCCCCTCATGCTCTCTCTCTCTCTCTCTTTCTCACTCTCTCAAATAAATAAATAAAATCTTAAAAAAAAAGATGAAAATAGTAGAAGGCTGTATCATGTTTATAGGTTGAAAGATTCAATATTGTAAAGATGTCAATTCTCCTCAAAGTGGTCATTGCATCCAAGCAATTCCAGCAGAGTTTTATTTATTTTTTATGGAATTGTATAAGCTGACTCAAATTGATACAGAAATAAATAAAAAGGGCCAAGACAATCTTAAAGATAACATGATAGGACTTACTCCATCGGACATCAAGAACTATCATAAAGTTGTAATAATTAAGTCAGTATGGTGTCGACACAAGGATAGAGAAATAGATGAACAGAACTGATGACCTTGGTTAAAATGAAGAATCCATACACATGTGGGTGTATCAGACACCCATCTGATGTCTCAAAGCCACTCAGCCCGCCCCTGACCTCCAGTTTCATCCTGGCGCAGACCAGCTTCCCACGGATGCCACCTGACAACGCTCAGCCTCGTTCTTCCTGGCCCACATACTACAGCACAGCATGCCTAGGAGGTCACATTTTACACTTGCGCAGGCACTACCCACAAGTATGTGGAGTTCTTACCCATGCGGCCACTCTTAACGGGGCAGGGGGTCGGGATTGGGAAGCTGATGGATAAATGCTTTGCTTCCCTCTTCATTCCTCAGGCAGACAGTTCTGAGATTTATTTCATAAGTCTCCTCTGAAGGTGCTGCGGGACTGAGCTCCAATCAATCCTGACGGTGGTCAATCCTTGGACTTACACTTGTATAGGCTTTTCTGCAGCTCTTTCACTCCCTGTTCCTCACTCTTACTTCTGGTGATCAATTCACACAAAAGTTGCCTGTATACAGGCCTGTGTCTCAGACTCTGCTTTTTTTAAAAAAAATTTTATTGTTATGTTAATCACCATACGTTACATCATTAGTTTTTGATGTAGTGTTCCATGATTCATTGTTTGTGCATAACACCCAGTGCTCCATGCAGAACGTGCCCTC